>NC_086444.1:474360929-474707596 GCF_028390025.1 Pseudophryne corroboree
AGCTGGCAGATGTTCTACTGTATGCTGTGTGCAGCTGCCAGATGTTCTACTGTATGCTGATGTGTGCAGCTGGCACGTTCTACTGTATGCTGTGTGTAGCTGCCTGATGTTCTACTGTATGCTGATGTGCGCAGCTGCAGCAATAATGTATGAGGACACATCTGTATGCTGATGTGCGCAGCTGCCAGATGTTCTACTGTATGATGTGTGCAGCTGCAGCAATAATGTATGAGGACACATCTGTATGCTGATGTGCGCAGTTGCCATATGTTCTACTGTATGCTGAGTGCAGCTGCAGTAATAATGTATGAGGACACATCTGTAAGCTGATGTGCGCAGCTGCAGCAATAATTTATGATGCCACATCTGCAGATGTGCGCAGCTGACCTCACCAAGGAGGGTAAAAGAAAGTGGAAGATAACGACTGTCATACATTATTATTACATTTTATTTCTAAGGCGCCACAAGAGTTTTGCAGCACCATACAAAGGATAGTGCAGGGAGACAAAACTTAGCATTACAGTAAATAAATAACAGAAATAGAGAACAGGTAACAAAGAGCACCACAATTCTCAAGACATAATACAGCTAAGATGTAAGTAGTGGGGGAGTGATCATCGTACTACTAGGAGCTGGCGGCCATAGGTAGAGATGAGCCTTTACCAACAGGAGAAAAAGCGGGTAAAGATGGTCGCTTAGTAGGAGAGAGCTGTGAGTGAAATGTGTTGAGAAAAGGGCTTAGATAACAAGAGGAAAGAGGGCCCAGCTCTGAAGAGCTAATAATCTAGTGGGAAGGGTCGACAGACAGATGACATGAGGTGCAAGCAAGCGGGAGGAAGCCTGATGGCAGTATGCAAGCAAAGCAGAGATGGTTAAGGCATGAGGCAGGGGGATGGAGGAGCGGCCTCAGGACTAGGTTATGCATCGGGAGGGTATGCTTTGATGAATAGGTGGTTTTTTAGTGCCCGTTTGAAGCTTTGAGAGGATACATGACAGGATATTTGCGTATTCTAGGCCTAGGAAGGGTACGCAGTAAACTGGATTATTACTTGTGGTTGCTTCACTTTACCCACTGACGTGCACTATGAAATGTAGCCTTTCCTGTTCTTGTGTCTTTGAGGTGAACAATTTGACAGAAAATGACTATTGAAAAAGGAAATAATCTTCCCCATAGAACTGCTCTATATGGGCTAGCGGGAAAATCTACTTGTTGTACATTTAAGCATCATTATTGAATGTTTGAATCCAAATAGGGAGCGCACATTCCCCATTTCATATTTAGAATTCCATTTTTTGACTATTGGTGATATTCGTCTACAATAGTGCAGCACCCTTGTGGACAGGGCCGGCGCCACCATTAGGCAGCTGCCTGTGAGCGCCGGCACTTGAAGTGCGGCCCCGCTGAGCGAACAAAAAATTAATGCTATGACAGCCAGAATGTGTGCGGCACACGCTGAAAAAATGCGAGCCTCCCGCAGCCGCTCCATGCGCACAAGTCAAGTGTCGGATTAGCCGGGCCAGAGCTGGAGTCCCCGCCTCCCCCTCCTGACTTTCCGCCCCCGGCCCGATGACCGAGGAGAAGATCCGCTCCTTGTGCCTGTATTGCAAGCCACATGTCACGACGACGCCGCGGTCCCCATACTTACCCTTCCGGGCGCGCTGGGTCTCCGTGCGGCCGTCCTCGCTGGCGGGTCCCGGCGTCCGGCGCTCCGGCCGGCCGGCGTGTGCGCCCGGCGTCCACGGGAGGTGCGGGTGACGTCATCAGTGCTTTCTCCAATCAGGCCCTGGCGGGAAGTTCAAATTCAGACGCCAGGCAGTGCTCCGGCGCCTGAGTATCATCGTTGCTACTGTACCTGTGATCTCCAGAGCTCCCGTGCTTCCAGCGTCCCGTGCTTCCAGCACCTCCGTGCCTCAGCATCTCAGTGTCTCCAGTGTCTCCGTGCTTCCAGCACCTCCGTGCCTCAGCACCTCAGTGTCTCCAGTGTCTCCGTGCTTCCAGCACCTCCGTGCCTCAGCACCTCAGTGTCTCCAGTGTCTCCGTGCCTCAGCATCTCCGTGCTTCCAGCACCTCCGTGCCTCAGCGTCTCCGTGCCTCAATACCTCCGTGCCTCCAGCACCTCTGTGCCTCAGCACTCAGCACCGCTGTGCCTCAATACCTCCGTGCCTCCAGCACCTTTGTGCCTCCAGCACCACTGAGTCTTCAAGCATCACAACGTCTCTAAGCGCCTCAGCGCCTTCAAAAACACCTCAGTACCTTTAGCATTTCGGTGCCTCCAGTACCTCAGTGCCTCCAGCACCTCAACATCGCTCACTGTAGCTTTTGGTACTCTCCACCAATTCATCAACCCCTTTACAAGTCTTGTCTTTCAGGAGACCTTCAAGCATTCACCCGTGCCTCCTGCCTACCGTCTTAATCCTGTATGAGGAAGACCTACATCCGGCCATCTCTACTGCGACCCAGTAGCGGTTCCTCTTCCCGGTCACCGGAAGAAGCCCCGAGTCCACAACACTTCCCAACCAGGTCAGTGATAGTATACTCAGGCCACATGGACCAGGGGAATCGGAACACAGAGTTGAGCGCCATCCAAAGTTTGGCTTCCCGAGTTCAGTCTCAAGAGGCGACACAGGGTCAAGTGATGCAATATCTCCAGGAACTGTCCGGCCGATTGGATCAAATCCAAGCATCCTTAGCCTCCGCAATTCCGGCTCCAGCTCCCGTAACTGCTCCAGTTGCTGTTTCCAGTAATGTCCAACCTCCGGCCGGTATCAGGTCCCGTCTTCAGCTTCCTACTCCTTCCCGCTATAATGGGAACCCAAAGAATTGCCGTGGTTTTTTAAATCAGTGCGAGGTGCACTTCGAGCTGCTCTCTCATAACTTCCCTACGGATCGCTCTAAGGTAGCGTATATCATTTCCCTGCTTGAAGGATCAGCGTTGGATTGGGTGTCTCCCTTGTGGGAACGATCTGACCCCGTGGTTTCCAACTACACCAACTTCATCACGTCCTTTCGAAGAATCTTCTACGAACCCGGCAGGATGACCACTGCTTCTTCCGACTTGCTCCGTGTTCGTCAGGGCTCCCGTTCCGTGTGTCAGTACGTGGTTCATTTCCAGACCATTGCCTCTGAATTACGCTGGAATAATGATGCCCTGAGAGCTGCCTTCTGGAACGGTCTTTCCGACCGGCTGAAAGATGAGTTGGTCACAAGGGATCTGCCGGATCCATTAGAAGAGTTGATTTCCCTTTGCGTCAAGGTGGATCTTCGGATGCAGGAGCGTGGAAGAGAACGTAGCCGTTCAGATCGTTCCAGGTTCCGGAATCCTACTCCTAGACCGGTGGCTATGCCTAGCTCGGACGAGCCCATGCAAATTAACCGATCCCGACTGTCTCCGGGAGAACGACAGCGTCGTCGTGAGGGTAAACTTTGCCTTTACTGTGGAGCCGCAGATCATTTCCTCAAGTTTTGTAAATCCCGTCCGGGAAACGGGCAGGCCTAGCTTGTTCCAGAGGAGTCAAGGTGGGGGTTACGACAAAATCTTCTCCGATTTTGGACTGTTTGCTTCCTGTAACTTTAGTCACCGATTCAGCCTCCAAGTCTTGTGAAGCCCTGTTGGATTCCGGAGCTGCGGGGAACTTCGTTTCTTCCTCCTGTGTCCAAAGCATGGGTTTAAAGTTACGGCCTATCGAGCGGCCTATTTCGTTGACGGCTATCAACGGGACTAGAATTTCCAAGGGTCTCATAATGTGGCGCACGGAGCCAGTTAAGCTGCAGGTCGGGGCTCTACATCAAGAAAGTCTGAAATTCTTGGTGATTCCAGAAATGCACCACGATCTGGTCCTTGGAATGCCTTGGCTAAAAATTCATAATCCCCACATTGACTGGAAGTCTTCACAAATTCTGTCTTGGAGTTCCTTTTGTCACACTAATTGTCTCACTCCTGTTTGTCCGCTCCGTGTCTCTTCCAAGACGAATGAAGAGTATATTCCGGAGGCGTATCAAGGGTACAAGGATGTGTTTTCGGAACAAGCAGCTGATCTGTTACCACCTCATAGGCCTTGGGACTGCCCTATTGACCTTGTCCCAGGGAAGACGCCACCTCGTGGTCGCACATATCCCCTGTCACTTCCCGAGACTCAAGCTATGTCGGAATATATTAAGTCCAATCTGCTCAAGGGATTTATTCGCCCCTCTTCCTCCCCTGCTGGGGCGGGCTTCTTTTTCGTGAAGAAGGAGGACGGGGGGTTGAGACCATGTATCGACTACCGCGGCTTAAACGATATCACTATCAAGAATAAATACCCCTTGCCACTAATCACAGAGTTATTTGATAGGGTTCGTGGTGCCCACGTTTTCTCCAAACTCGACCTGAGGGGAGCTTATAATCTCATACGCATCCGAGAAGGGGAAGAGTGGAAGACTGCCTTCAATACCCGGGATGGGCATTACGAATACTTGGTGATGCCGTTCGGTCTTAGTAATGCGCCTGCTGTTTTCCAGGGATTCGTCAACGAAATCTTCCGGGACATGTTATATCAGAGTGCTGTGGTATATTTGGACGACAAACTGATTTTTTCCAAAAATCTTGTTGAACACAGGACTCAAGTCAAAGAAGTGCTCCACCGTTTACGAGAGAATCATCTCTATGCTAAGCTCTCCAAATGTACCTTTGAGGTAACATCAATTCCGTTCCTCGGTTATATCATCTCGGGGACGGAGCTTCGCATGGATCCGGAAAAGCTCTCTGCCATTCGTGACTGGACTCAGCCTCTCTCTTTGAAAGCAATACAAAGATTCCTGGGCTTTACAAATTACTACAGGAAATTCGTTAGAGGTTTCTCCACCATTGTCGCGCCCATTACTGCCCTGACTAGAAAGGGCTCTAATCCGAGTTTGTGGCCTCCCGAAGCCATTGAGGCCTTTTCCCACTTGAAGTTCGCCTTCATGTCGGCTCCAGTTCTCCAACAACCAAATTTCGATTAACCTTTTTTCCTAGAGGTTGACGCATCTTCAGTCGGGGTTGGGGCCGTTCTCTCTCAGTACTCCTCTGATAAGAAATTACATCCGTGTGGCTTCCACTCTCGTAAATTCTCTCCGGCCGAACGAAATTACACCATTGGAGACCAGGAACTTTTGGCAATTAAATCCGCCTTGGAAGAGTGGAGATATCTCTTAGAAGGGGCTAAACATGTGTTTACCATTTACACGGATCACAAAAATTTGTTGTACATCAAATCCGCACAATGCTTGAATCCTCGCCAAGCGAGATGGGCACTTTTCTTTACCCGATTTTCTTTTGTTATCAAGTACCGGGCCGGGACTCTCAATATTAAAGCGGATGCGCTGTCCCGTTCACAAGTTTCCACAGACGAGGATGAATCTTTTGAGCGGAGTTTAATTCTAAATCCAGTTTCTGTCTCCGCTGCTTTAACTACTCCAGCTCCTCCTCCTGGAAGAATGTCCGTACCAGCTAGATTCCGGCCAAGAATATTACAGTGGGCCCATAATTCCAAATTTTCCGGTCATTCCGGTGCCCAGAAGATGTACAAGTTTCTGCAAAGGTCTTACTGGTGGAACACCATGAGGAAGGATGTACAGGATTACGTTAATTCTTGTCCACAGTGTACACAACATAAATCTCCTCGCCTGCCTCCTGCTGGGTTGCTTCGTCCTTTGCCTATTCCTGTGAGACCCTGGACTCACATTTCCATGGACTTCATCACTGACTTGCCCAGTTCCAAGGGTTGCAACACTGTTTGGGTAATCGTCGACCGTTTTTCGACGATGGCACACTTCGTTCCTTTGACTGGTCTACCGACAGCTCCGAAACTAGCTCTACTGTTCATCCAAGAACATTTTCGGTTGCATGGGTTGCCACAGGAAATAGTCTCTGATCGTGGGGTACAGTTCACCGCAAGGTTTTGGAAAGCCCTCTGTTCGACTCTATAGATTAAACTTAAGTTTTCATCCGCTTATCATCCCCAAACGAATGGACAAACGGAACGAGTCAATCAAGATCTAGAGACTTTCCTTCGTCTTTATCTCTCCCCTTCACAGGACAACTGGGTGGAGTTGTTACCTTGGGCGGAGTTTGCCCATAATCATTCGTTTCATTCTTCCACTGGTGAATCTCCATTCTTCGTCAACTATGGGTTCCATCCACGTGTTCCAGAATTTCCAAGCCTTCCGATAGAAGAGGTTCCAGCTGTAACGTCCACTCTACAACACTTGGAGTAAGATTCATGCTAATCTTAAGAAGGTTTCAGTCCGGTACAAGTTCTTTGCAGATAAGAAACGGCGAGCCGCTCCACAATACAAGGTTGGTGACAGGGTATGGCTGTCCACACGTAATCTCCGGTTGAAGGTGCCCACCATGAAGTTTGCTCCAAGAATCATCGGTCCTTACCCTGTGCTACAAGTCCTGAATCCTGTGTTCTGCAAGCTGGGTTTACCTTCGCACCTACATATACCTAATGCCTTCCATGTTTCTCTTCTTCGTCCTCTCGTCCTTAATCATTTTCATTCAAAGGCCTCTGGCCCCACCTCAGTGGAAACTGAAACAGGAACAGACTTCGAGATCAAAACTATTCTAGACTCTCGTTACCTTCACAAGAATCTGCAATATCTGGTGGAATGGAAAGGATATGGTCCTGAGGAGAGAAGTTGGATAAAGGCTTCTGAGATCTCGGCTCCTCGACTAGTCTGGATTTTCCATGCTAGACATCCTACGAAGCCGGGAAAGTGTCCAGGGGCCACTCCTAGAGGAGGGGGTACTGTCACGACGCCGCCGCGGTCCCCATACTTACCCTTCCGGGCGCGCTGGGTCTCCATGCGGCCGTCCTCGCTGGCGGGTCCCGGCGTCCGGCGCTCCGGCCGGCGTGTGCGCCCGGCGTCCACGGGAGGTGCGGGTGACGTCATCAGTGCTTTCTCCAATCAGGCCATGGCGGGAAGTTCAAATTCAGACGCCGGTCATTGCTCCGGCGCCTGAGTATCATCGTTGCTACTGTACCTGTGATCTCCAGAGCTCCCGTGCTTCCAGCGTCCCGTGCTTCCAGCACCACCGTGCCTCAGCATCTCAGTGTCTCCAGTGTCTCCGTGCTTCCAGCACCTCCGTGCCTCAGCACCTCAGTGTCTCCAGTGTCTCTGTGACTCAGCACCTCAGTGTCTCCGTGCTTCCAGCACCTCCGTGCCTCAGCACCTCAGTGTCTCGTGTCTCCGTGCCTCAGCACCTCCGTGCCTCAGCACCTCAGTGTCTCCAGTGTCTCCGTGCCTCCAGCACCTCAGTGTCTCCAGTGTCTCCGTGCCTCAGCGTCTCCGTGCTTCCAGCACCTCCGTGCCTCAGCGTCTCCGTGCTTCCGGCACCTCCGTGCCTCAATACCTCCGTGCCTCAATACCTCCGTGCCTCCAGCACCTCTGTGCCTCCAGCACCTCTGTGCCTCCGGCACCTCCGTGCCTCAATACCTCCGTGCCTCCAGCACCTTTGTGCCTCCAGCACCACTGAGTCTTCAAGCATCACAACGTCTCTAAGCGCCTCAGCGCCTTCAAAAACACCTCAGTACCTTTAGCATTTCGGTGCCTCCAGTACCTCAGTGCCTCCAGCACCCCAACATCGCTCACTGTAGCTTTTGGTACTCTCCACCAATTCATCAACCCCTTTACAAGTCTTGTCTTTCAGGAGACCTTCAAGCATTCACCCGTGCCTCCTGCCTACCGTCTTAATCCTGTATGAGGAAGACCTACATCCGGCCATCTCTACTGCGACCCAGTAGCGGTTCCTCTTCCCTGTCACCGGAAGAAGCCCCGAGTCCACAACACTTCCCAACCAGGTCAGTGATACCACACAAGGAGCTGCCTGCCGAGAGGGAGGTTGTGACCAGCAACGGCGGCAAGGACTTCCCCAACCACCAACGCATCTGCCCCCGTTCCATGCTAGACCTGACCAGCGGCCGCGACAGGGAGTCCAGCAGCCAGAAATGCGGCTTCAAGGTTTATCTCTCCCTCTCTCTATTTAGATTTACAAAATATATATAACTGTGTCAGCCTATCTTTTCAAGTCTCCCGAGTGCCAGTCACACACTGTCTACGTTCATATTTCTAAAGGACAGGGCACCGGAGCCATTTCTACTATAAGTTACAGGAGGAGTGCCAAACCTCTATGTCCACTGCTATATATACATACATATATATAATGCTGTACAGTCTGGAGAAAATTACTATATATATATATATATATATATATACTACACACATAATGCTTTATAGTCTGTGCCATCTGGAGCAAATGGCTGTAATATATATATATATATATATAATCTATCTCCAAATGGAGCGGCACTCCTCAATCCCACTGGCAGCTGCTTCTGTGCCATCCAGATTAGTGTAGATATGTTCCAATTCAAACAGTCAGCGGCACTACTCGGAGACCTTGGAAAAGGGGTAATTATTTTCCGTAATGTTACTATGTCACCACTTTTTATACAGTTGAAAATGATTTAAAGGTTTCCGAGTGCTACTGCCTGTTTGAAATGGAACACACACACATATATATATATATATATATATATTTATTTATTTATATATATTTTTTATTAAGCAGAAAAGTCCTGCACTCCACTTAAGCTTTTGCATGTACCTGGGTGCCCTCCCTGGAATTGTCAATTCCAAACATTCTCCTATGGGAGGTACTCCATGGAGTTCAAAGAAGTATGCACATGTGCAGAGATAGCTTTTCAACATTTCAGATGCTTTACTATTGTATCTTTCAACAAAAGATGCAATAATACAGATGAAATATTAAAGCATCTGAAACGTAGTAAGCTATTTGTGCGTCTGCATACTTTTTTTCAGTCCATAGAGTCTTCCCCCGTAAGTACATGAGTATACATTATCTATCACAGTCTCCCTAATTATAACCCGGCCTTTACCCTAATACCTTAACCCAAACTGATAAACCAACCCTAATATCCTATCCCTGATACTCTAACCCCATCCCCCAAACTAACCCTAATACCCTAAATGAAACCACTAAAACAACCCTAATAACCTATCTGTAATATCCTAACCCAATCCAGTTAACTAACCATAATATCCTTAACCTATCCCGTATACTCTGGGTCCTAACCAAATTATTATTTGGTGGAGCTCTAACTCATAGTTATCAGTTGTCAACAGTTATCACAGTTGTTGCTGTGGAACTTGTAAGATGCCAACTCCGCACTTTTTAACATTTCAGCTGAGGGGCTGGCTACTGGGGGAGGGGTGAGGGTGGGGGGGCGCAGAAGTTTTGCCTAGGGTGCTGAGAAACCTTGCACCGGCCCTGCTTGTTGAGCGCAGGAAATTATCACTATTTTGTTTATAACATTACACTGTGCACAACCTTTAAAACTAGTTAAACGTTGCAGGATATACAATGCATATTTCCTTCGAACTAATATCCTTAAGAATACTTTTAGCTATACCAGATCGAAAAATTGCCAGCTTTCCATCTACATACCACTTTATGCTCACTGTCCAAATGTAATGGTGACTCATGCAACATGGACAGTCCTTAGTCAGAGACTACATTGTTAAAGCAAACAAGCAACAACAACAAATTAAAAAATATTTTTTTTTGTTTTGTTTTCACCCTTTAAGTAGCGTAAAGTATTCTAGCTCAGTAAAACCTTATAAAGAATCACCCGGGGTTAGGACAGTATGTGTTCTGGCTCTCATTCTGAAAGGAAAAGTATGGAAAACCATGACATTTTACAAATCTTTCATTCACACGCCACAAAGCAAGCACAAAGACACGAGCCTCCCCAGCCCCTCACAAGAGCAAAGTGCTTGTACTCTTAAGCCTCCATGCATTAGGAAAGGAAGGGTGGCAAGGCATTCATCTCCATTTCATGCACCTCATAAAGGCTACCACAACTTTAAGCACAAACTGGAGTAACAACACATAACAACTATGTTTTTATAGGGAGGATTTCTTTGAACAAGGTAAGGCTCTAGCAGACAAATTCAATCTTGTCCCTGACCTCCTAAATCCATTAGTGAATAATGGCAGTAATGTCAGAGGTATACTTTGTGTAGGCTGAAAAGCACACAGGACAAAGCCTATCATCTGTGTAATCTACAAACCATAGTCACTGAAATATCTTTTACATTTAGATATTGTCAGCTTCTGCTGTGGTGTAAAATACTGGTTTTGTGGCTACAAGAGAAATGAAATGTGTTGACACTTGAAGATTACAATAATACACTAGCTTGAATGCCTGTAAAGTAACAAAGCAAGAAAACAAAGTGTCTGTCATGTGAGACAGAAAAACTTCAACACCACAACCAGTGATTTCATGAGCTCGGGGTGTAGAGATGTCATTTTACTATTACTTTATACATGTACAAATATTATTCTAAGTCTTTAAGTGGGTCTGTTACCTAGACAACTACCCATTAAACAGATACCACAACAGACAACAAATATAAGATACATTTACAGTTTTACAGTCGTATATTCTTTCTAAACGAACATTCGACTGTGAGAGGAACCATGGGCCCACCAGCCAAACCTTTATTTTTTCCATCTTCATAACCTAAGCGGCTGTGCACTGTTACCTTTGTGATGGCAGCACTGAAATATCAATGGACAGTAGAGACCAATGGGAGAGTACAGCCCACAGTGACTAAACCTGCTGACACACAACTGCCACATGTGCCATCAAGTTACGTCATGGTGACTGCATGGATGGTCAGTTGATTTTATATAGGGAGAAGGGAGTCCACAATTTTTGGCAATGTTGAAGCCACTTGCAGTACATGTGCATGGAAACTGATGGTGCTCACAGTGCCCACTTTGGAGTATAAGAATGATTTTGGAAAATCACTCTTTAGTTTTGCATTTTTGGGTGCAGAGCTGCGATCATTTAAACTGGGGTAATCTAGAAAAAAATACTAGTATCATTATTTTGACAACTTGTCTCACCACTGTAATGGTGACCATTGTAAGAATGGACGTGTCAAAGCAAAGTTGGATGACTGCTCACCGCAGGGAGCAGTCATCCAACCCCCATCTGTGCTGTGCTGTTCAAATTTGGTTTCATTTGTAATTGTGTTTGCAAACTTACATTACCAACAATCAGGATTATCTGTAGTTTTATTTAAGATTTCTCTATCAATATATTAAAATACCTACTAAGCACAATTTTTTTGTTCATCTATTGTTGCAAGTAGAACAAATCAAGTTTTAAAAAGTACCACAGCAACTGCTGGTAAATGCATATGGATGCCGCAAATATAAATAATGCTTAAAGTGATATACTGCAGCCCGAAATAAAGACAGTTTTTTGGCTGTTTTCTTCTCTCCTATGATTAGTATACAACGTTGGGAGTGTCCTCTCCCATCATTGCTGCAGTCACGTTAAACAGCCCTTCTAGCTGCGCCTAGTGGTGGGCACATTTAATAATGTTGTCCATCTTTTTGTGTATATTTTCTCCAAAAGTACATCTTATTCGCATCACTATGTGAATAGGGTGCACAAGCAGTATCTGCTGATTAAAATTATACGCAGCATGCCTACTGTATATTCTGTGTGTGACTGTGACCGTATCTGTATACGAAATGGTACGTTACAGAGCTTTCCTCGAAAACACTCTAAAGTAGCATTTTCGTATGCAGTTGCAGTTACAGCTGCAGCCGCATACAGAATATAGTTATGCCACATATAATTTAATCAGCAGAGACTGTTTGTTCGTCTTATTTACATTGCAATGTGGATTTGCATGGGAACTGCCGACTCACACCAGACATATCACGGTGCATGGCGTTCTGAGGCAAGATATATGAGGATGCACCTAAAATTATCAGTAACTAAGGGGTCTATTTACGAAGCCTTGGATGGAGATAAAGTGGACAGAGATAAGTACCAGTCAACCAGCTCCTAACTGTCATTTTCAAACCCAGGCTGTGAAATGGCAGTTAGGAGCTGATTGGCTGGTACTTTATCTCCGTCCACCCTTTATCTCTAAACACCGGCTGGTCATTAGGTCGACCACTACTGGTAGACATGCATTAGGTCGACATGGTCACTAGGTCGACATGTTCATTAGGTCGAAATGGAAAAAGGTTGACATGAGTTTTTTTACTATTTTTGGTGTTGTTTTCTTCGTAAAGTGACGGGGAACCCCAATTAGTGCACCGTATCCCCTTGCATGGCTCGCCATGCTTTGGGCAAGGTGCCTCGCTCTGCTACCGCTGCACTTGGCACAGGCTACAATTCCCAATCGTAGTCCACGTGGATCATAAAGTATGAAAAAGTAAAAAAAAAGTGAAAAACGCATGTCGACTTTTTCCCATGTCGACCAACAGCGGTCGACCTAACGACTGTATCCCGGCTACACTACTGTCTACAGATATGACAAAGATGGTCAACATTCAATCACTTTATTCATCATCAGATAATAAGAAAGAGCAAAAACTAAGAATTAGCTACACAGTAAAATGGAAGGAAAACAAACAGCATTTTCCTAGAGAAGATAAGACTGCATTTTGAATTTATTAAGACTGATGTGGTCAAATAATTCTGGAAACAATCAAGGCAATGCTTTTATTATTCAGTCTTCCCTAGATAAACTGGCACATATAAGCCTGGCATCAGCGGGAAGCAAGCCTCAAGCATGGCTGAAGATGAAATACTGTATATCCAGCTGATTTAAAACTTTAAAAAGGGACCCCTAAATTCTCTGCCAAGTGCAGATGCTTGTGAATAATAACATGGTACATGCTGGGTAATTATTTGTTCCAGGTTCATCTGAATACTCAGCTGCTGAGATAGATGCTATCGGAGTTATGTAGGCAAAGTAAAACTGCAGAGAATGCTGGAACAATGGCACAATGTGTGATGAACTGTAAAGAAACATTGGCAAAGCTTCAGAGGAAGCACATAGAGAGACACTGCCTGACAAGAAGAAACAGGCCACTGAAACTGGCACACAACCCTCTCTGGGGCAGATCTCATTCACCACAGAGACCACCACAGGTCACCTAAGGTCAAGCTAAAACTGCACGAAGGATCTTAATATAAAGTGTTTTCTACATCTACAGATGTAATATAATCATCAATATGACATAGATAAAATCATAAGAAGCCATATGTTAATCATAATATTAAATGATTTCGACTTTTTATAGAGGAATTAACTTAATTAAGTGTAGTTCCTCCATCAATGTTTATATAATATGCAGTGGCAATAACAGTAGTTATCCAGTTATCAAGACTCTAAGCTGGCCCTACATTACAAAACAACTGTGCAAACCAGCCAACAAAAATAAGAATTTACTTACCGATAATTCTATTTCTCGGAGTCCGTAGTGGATGCTGGGGACTCCGTAAGGACCATGGGGAATAGCGGCTCCGCAGGAGACTGGGCACATCTAAAGAAAGCTTTAGGACTATCTGGTGTGCACTGGCTCCTCCCCCTATGACCCTCCTCCAAGCCTCAGTTAGGATACTGTGCCCGGACGAGCGTACACAATAAGGAAGGATTTTGAATCCCGGGTAAGACTCATACCAGCCACACCAATCACACTGTACAACTTGTGATCTGAACCCAGTTAACAGCATGATAACAGAGGAGCCTCTAGAAAAGATGGCTCACTACAGCAATAACCCGATTTTTTGGTAACAATAACTATGTACCAGTATTGCAGACAATCCGCACTTGGGATGGGCGCCCAGCATCCACTACGGACTACGAGAAATAGAATTATCGGTAAGTAAATTCTTATTTTCTCTAACGTCCTAAGTGGATGCTGGGGACTCCGTAAGGACCATGGGGATTATACCAAAGCTCCCAAACGGGCGGGAGAGTGCGGATGACTCTGCAGCACCAAATGAGAGAACTCCAGGTCCTCCTCAGCCAGGGTATTAATTTTGTAGAATTTTACAAACGTATTTGCTCCTGACCAAGTAGCTGCTCGGCAAAGTTGTAAAGCCGAGACCCCTCGGGTAGCCACCCAAGATGAGCCCACCTTCCTTGTGGAGTGGGCATTTACAGATTTTTGGCTGTGGCAGGCCTGCCACAGAATGTGCAAGCTGAATTGTACTACAAATCCAACGAGCAATAGTCTGCTTAGAAGCAGGAGCACCCAGCTTGTTGGGTGCATACAGGATAAACAGCGAGTCAGATTTCCTGACTCCAGCCGTCCTGGAAACATATATTTTCAGGCCCTGACAACGTCTAGCAACTTGGAGTCCTCCAAGTCCCTAGTAGCCGCAGGCACCACAATAGGTTGGTTCAGGTGAAACGCTGAAACCACCTTAGGGAGAAACTGAGGACGAGTCCTCAATTCCGCCCTGTCCGAATGGAAAATCAGATAAGGGCTTTTACAGGATAAAGCCGCCAATTCTGACACGCGCCTGGCCCAGGCCAGGGCCAACAGCATGACCACTTTCCATGTGAGATATTTTAACTCCACAGATTTAAGTGGTTCAAACCAATGTGACTTTTGGAATCCAAAAACTACATTGAGATCCCAAAGTGCCACTGGAGGCACAAAAGGAGGCTGTATATGCAGTACCCCTTTTACAAACGTCTGAACTTCAGGGACTGAAGCTAGTTCTTTTTGGAAGAAAATTGACAGAGCCGAAATTTGAACCTTAATGGACCCCAATTTCAGGCCCATAGACACTCCTGTTTGCAGGAAATGTAGGAATCGACCCAGTTGAATTTCCTCCGGCGGGCCTTACTGGCCTCGCACCACGCAACATATTTTCGCCAAATGCGGTGATAATGTTTTGCGGTTACATCCTTCCTGGCTTTGATCAGGATAGGGATGACTTCATCCGGAATGCCTTTTTTCCTTCAGGATCCGGCGTTCAACCGCCATGCCGTCAAACGCAGCCGCGGTAAGTCTTGGAACAGACAGGGTCCTTGCTGGAGCAGGTCCCTTCTTAGAGGTAGAGGCCACGGATCCTCCGTGAGCATCTCTTAAAGTTCCGGTTACCAAGTCCTTCTTGGCCAATCCGGAGCCACGAATATAGTGCTTACTCCTCTCCATCTTATCAATCTCAGTACCTTGGGTATGAGAGGCAGAGGAGGGAACACATACACTGACTGGTACACCCACGGTGTTACCAGAGCGTCTACAGCTATTGCCTGAGGGTCCCTTGACCTGGCGCAATACCTGTCGAGTTTTTCCCAACGGTTTATAATCATGTGGAAGACTTCTGGGTGAAGTCCCCACTCTCCCGGGTGGAGGTCGTGCTGAGGAAGTCTGCTTCCCAGTTGTCCACTCCCGGAATGAATACTGCTGACAGTGCTATCACATGATTTTCCGCCCAGCGAAAAATCCTTGCAGCTTCTGCCATTGCCCTCCTGCTTCTTGTGCCACCCTGTCTGTTTACGTGGGTGACTGCCGTGATGTTGTCCGACTGGATCAACACCGGCTGACCTTGAAGCAGAGGTCTTGCTAAGCTTAGAGCATTGTAAATGGCCCTTAGCTTCAGGATATTTATGTGAAGTGATGTCTCCAGGCTTGACCATAAGCCCTGGATATTCCTTCCCTGTGTGACTGCTCCCCAGCCTCGCAGGCTGGCGTCCGTGGTCACCAGGACCCAGTCCTGAATGCCGAATCTGCGGCCCTCTAGAAGATGAGCACTCTGCAACCACCACAGGAGGGATACCCTTGTCCTTGGTGACAGGGTTATCCGCTGATGCATCTGAAGATGCGACCCGGACCATTTGTCCAGCAGGTCCCACTGGAAAGTTCTTGCGTGGAATCTGCCGAATGGGATTGCTTCGTAAGAAGCCACCATTTTACCCAGAACCCTTGTGCATTGATGCACTGAGACTTGGCTCGGTTTTAGGAGGTTCCTGACTAGCTCGGATAACTCCCTGGCTTTCTCCTCCGGGAGAAACACCTTTTTCTGGACTGTGTCCAGGATCATCCCTAGGAACAGAAGACAAGTCGTCGGAACCAGCTGCGATTTTGGAATATTGAGAATCCAATCGTGCTGCCGCAACACTACCTGAGATAGTGCTACACCGACCTCCAACTGTTCCCTGGATCTTACCCTTATCAGGGAATCGTCCAAGTAAGGTAACTAAAATTCCCTTCCTTCGAAGGAATATCATAATTTCGGTCATTACCTTGGTAAAGACCCGGGGTGCCGTGGACCATCCATACGGCAGCGTCTGAACTGATAGTGACAGTTCTGTACCATAAACCTGAGGTACCCTTGGTGAGAAGGGTAAATTTTGACATGAAGGTAAGCATCCTTGATGTCCCGAGACATCATGTAGTCCCCTTCTTCCAGGTTCGCAATCACTGCTCTGAGTGACTCAATCTTGAATTTGAACCTCTGTATGTAAGTGTTCAAAGATTTTAGATTTAGAATCGGTCTCACCGAGCCGTCTGGCTTCGGTACCACAACAGTGTGGAATAATACCCCGTTCCCTGTTGCAGGAGGGGTACCTTGATTATCACCTGCTGTGAATACAGCTTGTGAATGGCTTCCAAAACTGTCTCCGTGTCAGAAGGAGACATCGGTAAAGCCGACTTTAGGAAACAGCGAGGGGGAGACGTCTCGAATTCTAATTTGTACCCCTGAGATATCACCTGAAGGATCCAGGGGTCTACTTGCGAGTGAGCCCACTGCGCGCTGAAATTCATTGAGACGGGCCCACCACCGTGCATGATTCTGCTTGTAAAGCCCCAGCGTCATACTGAGGGCTTGGCAGAGGCGGGAGAGGGTTTCTGTTCCTGGGAACTGGCTGATTTCTGCAGCCTTTTTCCTCTCCCTCTGTCACAGGGCAGAAATGAGGAACCTTTTGCCCCTTGTCCACGAAAAGACTGCGCCTAATAATACGGCGTCTTCTCATGTTGAGAGGCGACCTGGGGTACAAACGTGGATTTCCCAGCTTTTGCCGTGGCCACCAGGTCTGAAAGACCGACCCCAATTAACTACTCCCCTTAATAAGGCAATACTTCCAAATGCCGTTTGGAATACGCATCACCTGACCACTGACGTGTCCATAACCCTCTACTGGTAGAAATGGACAACGCACTTAGACTTGATGCCAGTCGGCAAATATTCCGCTGTGCATCACGCATATATAGAAATGCATCTTTTAAATGCTCTATAGGCAAAAATATACTGTCCCTATCTAGGGTATCAATATTTTCAGTCAGGGAATCCGACCACGCCAACCCAGCACTGCACATCCAGGCTGAGGCTATTGCTGGTCGCAGTATAACACCAGTATGTGTGTAAATACAGTTTAGGATACCCTCCTGCTTTCTATCAGCAGGATCCTTAAGGGCGGCCATCTCAGGAGAGGGTAGAGCCCTTACAAGCGTGTGAGCGCTTTATCCCCCCTAGGGGGTGTTTCCCAACGCACCCTAACCTCTGGCGGGAAAGGATATAATGCCAATAACATTTTAGAAATTATCAGTTGTTATCGGGGGAAAACCACGCATCATCACACACCTCATTTAATTTCTCAGATTCAGGAAAACTACAGGTAGTTTTTCCTCACCGAACATAATACCCCTTTTTGGTGGTACTCGTATTATCAGAAATGTGTAAAACATTTTTCATTGCCTCAATCATGTAACGTGTGGCCCTACTGGAAGTCACATTTGTCTCTTCACCGTCGACACTGGAGTCAGTATCCGTGTCGGCGTCTATATCTGCCATCTGAGGTAACGGGCGCTTTAGACCCCCTGACGGCCTATGAGACGTCTGGACAGGCACAAGCTGAGTAGCCGGCTGTCTCATGTCAACCACTGTCTTTTATACAGAGCTGACACTGTCACGTAATTCCTTCCAACAGTTCATCCACTCAGGTGTCGACCCCCTAGGGGGTGACATCACTATTACAGGCAATCTGCTCCGTCTCCACATCATTTTTCTCCTCATACATGTCGACACAAACGTACCGACATACAGCACACACACAGGGAATGCTCTGATAGAGGACAGGACCCCACTAGCCCTTTGGGGAGACAGAGGGAGAGTTTGCCAGCACACACCAGAGCGCTATATATATATACAGGGATAACCTTATATAAGTGTTTTTCCCCTTATAGCTGCTGTATCTTTAATACTGCGCGTAATTAGTGCCCCCCCCCCTCTCTTTTTTAACCCTTTCTGTAGTGTAGTGACTGCAGGGGAGAGACAGGGAGCTTCCCTCCAACGGAGCTGTGAGGGAAAATGGCGCCAGTGTGCTGAGGAGATAGGCTCCGCCCCCTTATCGGCGGCCTTATCTCCCGTTTTTCTATGTATTCTGGCAGGGGTTAAATGCATCCATATAGCCCAGGAGCTATATGTGATGCATTTTTTGCCATCCAAGGTGTTTTTTATTGCGTCTCAGGGCGCCCCCCCCCAGCGCCCTGCACCCTCAGTGACCGGAGTGTGAAGTGTGCCGAGAGCAATGGCGCACAGCTGCAGTGCTGTGCGCTACCTTGTTGAAGACAGACGTCTTCTGCCGCCGATTTTCCGGACCTCTTCTGCCTTCTGGCTCTGTAAGGGGGCCGGCGGCGCGGCTCTGGGACCCATCCAGGCTGGGCCTGTGATCGTCCCTCTGGAGCTAATGTCCAGTAGCCTAAGAAGCCCAATCCACTCTGCACGCAGGTGAGTTCGCTTCTTCTCCCCTTAGTCCCTCGATGCAGTGAGCCTGTTGCCAGCAGGTCTCACTGAAAATAAAAAACCTAAACTAAAACTTTCACTAAGAAGCTCAGGAGAGCCCCTAGTGTGCACCCTTCTCGTTCGGGCACAGAGATCTAACTGAGGCTTGGAGGAGGGTCATAGGGGGAGGAGCCAGTGCACACCAGATAGTCCTAAAGCTTTCTTTAGATGTGCCCAGTCTCCTGCGGAGCCGCTATTCCCCATGGTCCTTACGGAGTCCCCAGCATCCACTTAGGACGTTAGAGAAATGACTGTTTTGAACACAATGGGCGTCTATCGGAGCTATTCAAATCTTGCTCTGATCGGATGCCTATGGCCGGGTTAAGGCGCCTGTAAGCTCCGGGTTTAGCCACGGAAAGCAGCTAAATTCGTCTAAAGAGCATAAATGGGCGTCCAAAGTCTGGGTTTGAGTGCTTTGGGTGCCCAAACTACAGACTTTTTAACACATTTTCTTGCACCTCGGGGGTCACATTTTTTGGAGAAAGAATGTGACTGCAACGGCTAATGAGCGTCTATCGGAGCAACAATTAAATAGCTCCGATAGACGCCCATTTCTTAAGACGCCCAGCAGGGGGCGCACAAAACAAAGGAATTCCCCCCCCAGTGTATGATACTGAACAGTGATCGTTCACAGCCTGAAAATGGCTGAAAAACAGTCTGAATCATGTAGCTCATTATCTGTCAGCTGTCTTAACAGCTCTGTAGGTTTCTTCTTAATCTCAGTAGCTGATGTAAAACGGGTTCCCTTGAGTACAAATTTGACTTTAGCGAAAATATTTGAGTATGGAGGGTGTTCTAGCACTACAATTTGTTTCTTGGCCAGAAACTGCTTCACAAAGAAAGCTGTGCGCGTTGTCCTGATGTATTATAAAACCATTTTTCCACAACTCTACCCTCTTTCTTTTGATTCTCTCCCACAAAGATTCTAGAACATTTTTGTAGTAAAGTTGATTCACTGTTGTACCTTCTGGTACCCAGTATTTCAAAATAACCTTTCATATCAAAGACAACTAACATGGATTTCAATTTGGATTTGCTTTGACATGCTTTCTTCATTCTTGGTGATGATGGTGTTTTCAAGTGCATGGACTGGCGTTTTGTTTTAGGATTGCTCTGGAATATTCCTGGTTCATCACAGGTAATAACTTATATCTAAACATATCTAAAAACTGTGAATCCACTTAAAGGGTGGTATTCAATCTCCTTTCTAAAGTGATTCCTGTTATTGCGCCAATAGTAATCAGGTAGCTGCGTAAAGGGTTAGGGCACCTCGCTACCCTGGGGGTTGCGAGCTGAAATGAAGATACCACACCCGTCAGCAGAAACAGAACGGGTGTGGAAGGGGGTGGAAAGAATTGAATACCGCCCAATATGTATAAAAGTTTCTTTATCAATCTTTACCATTCAGATACTGAGCCGATGGCCAATTCAAGCAATTTTCTCAATTTTTTCCACATTTTCATTTGTTTTTTCACTATCTTCAACGTCCTCACTAAATCTTTTGTGCCACTCAAACACACGTGCACGTGACATACAATCTGCCCTGTAAGCCTCGGTTAGCATACGGAAAGATTCGGTGGGTGCTTTGCTCAATTTAACAAAAAGTTAACTCGTTCTACTTTTGAACTACGCATTTTTAGGATGAACAGGAAAAACACAACTTCTTTGAACAATGTGTAACAGCGAACTATCTGTGCGAGAGGGGTGAAACTTGCAAATCCGTTTTGGGATAGTCCAAGATCAATGTTCTCCCACTCACCTTTAACTGACGCAGTATGGTTTATTTTTTACAAGTACAGTCTAATTATTTAATAGTCATACCTCGTATGTAAGTACAGATGTGTTCTCATACATCTAGCCTCAATACGCCACTCAGCAAGAAAGCACAGAGATCCCATGCAACTCCGCTAGAATCAGGTGTCTTTTTTTATGAAACTGCTTCTTAGCTGCAACGCGATGCGACTAGGACGCACCTGGAGACTGCACTGATTAATTTGTTATTCAACACTTGGATATCTGTGTGTGACTGAGTCTGTATATGAAGCAAAGGGTGTGGATCATTAGATCGACAGTGTCTAGGTTGACAATGTTTAGGTCGACAGTCACTAGGTCGACAGGGTTTCTAGGTCGACATGTGCTAGGTCGACAGGTCAAAATGTCGACATGAGTTGTTGTTGTTTTTTGTGTCGTTTTCTTCGTAGAGTGACCGGGAACCCCAATTAGTGCTTCGCTCGCCATGCTTCGAACCGCTTCGCTCGGCACAGATTACCGTTCCAATCTTAGTCCACGTGGATCGTTAAGTATGAAGAAGTTCAAAAAAAGATATATTTTTTTAAAAACTCATGTCGACCTTTTGACCTGTCGACCTAGAAACCCTGTCGACCTTCCAACCCTGTTGACCTAGTGACTGTCGACCTATAGTGGTCGACCTAAACATTGTAGAAACTAGACAGTGTTGATCTTCAGACCGGATCCCGAAGCAAAATGGATCTTGAAATGGAAAAAAAATGCGACCATTGCATTGCAGCAGTTCATATGCAGATTCAGAGAAAGTTAGTTTCACACAAATATATACGTTATGATAAGAACTTACCGTTGATAACGGTATTTCTCCTAAGTCCACAGGATAACAATGGGATATGATGGAGCGACAACGGATTTGCACCAATCAGTCAAAGCTTTCCGGCCTCCCAGCATGCAACGGGCCCATCCATATATCCACGACCCCTGGTTCAGGCAAATCAGTTGTAATCCAAAGCAGAAGGCAGGAGGTTAGTTAGTAAAAAGGATCCTTAAATCAGGTGCGTCAGGGTGGGATCCCTGTGGAACCTGTGGACTTAGGAGAAATACCGTTATCAACGGCAAGTTCTTACCATAACGTATATTTCTCCGGCAGGGTCCACAGGTTATACACAGGATAACAATGGGATTTCCCAAAGCAGTTTAGTGGTGGGGATGCTCCTGATGCATAGGAGAATCCTTCGCCCGAGTTCAGCATTGTGAGAGGCAAAGGTATCCAAGGCATAATGTCTATTGAATGTGTAAACGGCAGACCATATGGCTGCCTTACAACCCTGTTCTGTTTAGGCACCACATTGTGCTGCCCAAAAAGGACCTACCTTACGGGTAGAATGAATAGAGACATTAGCCAGAATAGGGAGATCAGCTCAGAGAATATGCTTCTGTAATCGTCCTCTGAAGCTATTTTGCCAGTATCTGCTTACCAGTCTGTCATCCTCTCTTATGAAATCCATAGCGAATGAAGAGGGAATCTCTTTCCTGATGGCACTGGTATAATACACATAGATCCCTTATGCACGGATCACGTCTAGTGATGCATCTCCCGCAGCGAGGCCCGGACCCTGAAAAACTGGGACAATTTCTTCGTTAAGGTGGAACTTAGTCATCATCTTGGAAACATACCCAAACCTAGTTCTGAGAACTGGTTTATGTGGATAAAAGATTAGAGATGGGGAACAACATGACCATGCCCCTGAGTCTGATATTCCTCTAGGTGACACCTTAGCCAGTAGAAAAACATTTATGATCCATTTTAACCAATGGTTCAAATTGGTCAACTTGAAGGGCTTTAAGGACTAACACAAGTCCCACGGCACTGTAGGAGGAACAACCAGAGGCTGAAGGCGCCGCATAACCTGGAAAAAAGTACGCACATCCTGTAAGTTGGTTATTTAGTTTTTGAACCCTACAGTCAATGCCGACCCTTGCTTTTCCAAGGGAGCCACCTTCAAAGCTTTATCCATTCGTGCCCGAAAGTATGCTAAGATCCCAGAACTCTGAAAGATCTAAGATCCAACCTCACTGCAAGCCTGAACATAGGCTTGCCATATTTGGTGATAAAGGCAAGCTAAGGAAGGGTTCCTTGTTCTGACCTCTTGTTTAAATCGCCTGCTGCAAATAATAAGATTTTAAACCTACCGGTAAATCTTTTTCTCCTAGTCCGTAGAGGATGCTGGGGACTCCGTAAGGACCATGGGGTATAGACGGGCTCCGCAGGAGACATGGGCACTATAAAGAAACTTTAGAATGGGTGTGCAATGGCTCCTCCCTCTATGCCCCTCCTCCAGACCTCAGTTAGAGAACTGTGCCCAGAGGAGACGGACAGTACGAGGAAAGGATTTTTGTTAATCCAAGGGCAAGATTCATACCAGCCCACACCATCCACACCGTATAACCTGGAATATACGCAACCAGTTAACAGTATGAACAAACAGTATCAGGCAACGACTGATTTCAACTGTAACATAACCATTATGTAAGCAATAACTATATACAAGCCTTGCAGAAAATAGTCCGCACTGGGACGGGCGCCCAGCATCCTCTACGGACTAGGAGAAAAAGATTTACCGGTAGGTTTAAAATCTTATTTTCTCTTATGTCCTAGAGGATGCTGGGGACTCCGTAAGGACCATGGGGTTTATACCAAAGCTCCAGACCGGGCGGGAGAGTGCGGACGACTCTGCAGCACCGACTGAGCAAACGCAAGGTCCTCGTCAGCCAGGGAATCAAACTTATAGAACTTTGCAAAAGTGTTTGAACCCAACCAGGTAGCTGCTCGGCAAAGCTGTAAAGCCGAGACGCCTCGGGCAGCCGCCCAAGAAGAGCCCACCTTCCTAGTGGAATGGGCCTTTACCGAATTTGGTAACGGCAATCCAGCCGTAGAATGCGCTTGCTGAATCGTGTTATAGATCCAGCGAGCAATAGTCTGCTTAGAAGCAGGAGCGCCAACTTTGTTGGCTGCATACAGGACAAACAGTGCCTCTGTTTTCCTAACCCGAGCCGTCCTGGCTACATAGATTTTTAAGGCCCTGACTACATCCAGGGACTTGGAGTCCTCCAAGTCACCCGCACCACAATAGGCTGGTTCATATGAAATGATGAAACCACCTTCGGCAAAAATTGAGGACGAGTCCTCAACTCCGCTCTATCCACATGGAAAATCAGATAGGGGCTCTTGTGAGACAAGGCCGCCAATTCGGACACCTGCCTCGCAGATGCCAAGGCCAACAACATGACCACCTTCCAAGTGAGAAATTTTAATTCAACCGTCTGAAGCGGTTCAAACCAGTGAGAGTTTAGGAACCGTAACACCACGTTAAGGTCCCATGGTGCCACTGGGGGCACAAAAGGAGGCTGGATGTGCAGCACTCCCTTTACAAAAGTCTGGATTTCTGGAAGAGAAGCCAATTCCTTCTGAAAGAAAATAGATAGGGCCGAAATCTGTACCTTAATGGAGCCTAACTTCAGGCCCATATCCACTCCTGTCTGTAGAAAGTGGAGAAAATGGCCCAGATGGAAATCTTCCGTAGGAGCATTCTTGGCTTCACACCAAGATACATACTTCCTCCAGATACGGTGATAATGTTTTGCCGTCACCTCCTTCCTAGCCTTTATCAGCGTAGGGATGACTTCTTCCGGAATACCTTTCCAAGCAAGGATTCGGTGTTCAACCGCCATGCCATCAAACGTAACCGCGGTAAGTCTTGGAACACGCAGGGCCCCTGCTGCAACAGGTCCTCCCTGAGAGGAAGAGGCCACGGATCTTCTGTGAGCATTTCTTGTAGATCAGAATACCAGGCCCTTCGAGGCCAATCTGGAACAATGAGTATTGTCTGCACTCTTTTTCGTCTTATGATTCTCAATATTTTTGAGATGAGAGGAAGAGGAGGGAACACATAGACCGACTGAAACACCAATGGTGTCACCAGGGCGTCCACCGCTACTGCCTGAGGGTCCCCTGACCTGGCACAATACCTCCGAAGCTTCTTGTTGAGGCGTGACGCCATCATGTCTACATGAGGAAGTCCCCAATGACTTGTTATCTCTGCAAAAACTTCTTGATGAAGTCCCCACTGTCCTGGATGGAGAGCGTGTCTGCTGAGGAAGTCTGCTTCCCAGTTGTCCACTCCCGGAATGAAGACTGCTGACAGAGCGTTTACATGATTTTCCGCCCAGCAAAAAATCCTGGTGGCTTCCGCCATTGCCACTCTGCTCCTTGTCCCGCCTTGGCTGTTTACATGAGCCACGGCTGTGACGTTGTCTGATTGAATTAGAACCGGTAGGTCGCGAAGAAGATTCTCCGCTTGTCGTAGGCCGTTGTATATGGCCCTCAATTCCAGTACGTTGATGTGTAGACAAGCCTCCTGGCTTGACCATAGTCCCTGAAAATTCCTTCCTTGTGTGACTGCTCCCCATCCTCGGAGGCTCGCGTCCGAGGTTATCAGAATCCAGTCTTGAATGCCGAACCTGCGACCCTCTAGAAGGTGAGCACTCTGCAGCCACCACAGGAGAGACACCCTGGCCCGGGGGGACAGGCTTATCTTCTGATGTATTTGTAGATGGGAACCGGACCACTTGTCCAGAAGGTCCCTCTGAAATGTCCTCGCATGGAACCTGCCGAAGGGGATGGCCTCGTAGGCTGCCACCATTTTTCCCAGAACTCGAGTGCATTGATGAACAGACACTCTTTTTGGTTTTAGCAGGTCTCTGACCATGTTCTGGAGGTCCTGGGCTTTTTCCATTGGGAGAAAAACCCTCTTCTGTTCCGTGTCCAGAATCATGCCTAGGAATGATAGACGAGTCGTTGGAATCAATTGAGACTTTGGCAGATTTAGAATCCAACCGTGCTGTTGTAGCACTCTCAGGGAGAGCGACACGCTTTTCAGCAATTGATCTCTCGATCTCGCTTTTATCAAGAGATCATCCAAGTACGGGATAATAGTGACTCCCTGCCTGCGCAGGAGCACCATCATCTCCGCCATCACCTTGGTGAAAATCCTCGGGGCCGTGGAAAGCCCAAACGGCAACGTCTGAAACTGATAATGACAGTCCTGTACAGCAAATCTCAGGTACGCCTGATGAGGAGGATATATGGGGACATGAAGGTATGCATCCTTTATATCTAGTGACACCATAAAATCCCCCCCTTCCAGGCTGGAGATCACTGCCCGGAGCGATTCCATCTTGAATTTGAACTTTTTCAAGTACAGGTTTAGGGATTTTAGATTTAAAATGGGTCTGACCGAGCCATCCGGTTTCGGGACCACGAACAGGGTTGAATAGTACCCTTTCCCCTGTTGGACTAGAGAAACCTTGATAATCACTTGCTGTTGACACAGCTTTTGAATTGCAGCTAACACTATTTCCCTCTCTGGGGGAGCAGCTGGCAAGGCCGACTTGAAAAATCAGCGAGGAGGCACCTCTTCGAATTCCAGTTTGTAGCCTTGGGAACAATTTCCAGCGCCCAAGGATCCACGTCTGACAGAACCCAGACCTGGCTGAAGAGTCAAAGACATGCCCCCACCGGTGCGGACTCCCTCAGTGGAGCCCCAGCGGCATGCGGTGGATTTAGTGGAAGCCGGGGAGGACTTCTGCTCCTGGGAACTAGCCGTAGCTGGCGTTCTTTTCCCTCTACCCTTACTTCTGGCGAGGAAGGATGAGCCCCGACCTCTTCTGGACTTATGCGATCGAAAGGACTGCATCTGATATTGTGGAGTTTTCTTTTGCTGTGGGGGAACAAAAGGCAAAAAAGTAGATTTACCCGCGGTAGCTGTGGAAACCAGGTCCGCGAGACCTTCCCCAAATAAAACCTCACCCTTGTAAGGTAAAACCTCCATATGCCTCTTTGAGTCGGTATCACCCGTCCATTGGCGGGTCCACAGGGCTCGCCTAGCCGAAATCGCCATGGCGTTGGCTATCGAACCTAGCAGCCCAACGTCTCTCTGAGCGTCTCTCATATATAAGACTGCGTCTTTAATGTGACCTAAGGTCAATAAAATGGTATCCCTATCTAGGGTATCAATGTCAGCTGACAAGGTATCTGTCCAAGCTGCAACTGCGCTACATACCCATGCCAATGCTATTGCCGGGCCTGAGTAAAGCACCCGTATGTGTATAAATAGATTTTAAGGTAGTTTCCTGTCTGCGATCAGCAGGATCCTTGAGGGCTGCCGTGTCTGGAGACGGTAGCGCCACCTTCTTGGACAAGCGCGTCAAAGCCTTGTCCACCCTGGGCGAGGATTCCCACCATACCCTGTCCCGTGCAGGAAAAGGATACGCCATAAGAATCCTCTTGGGAATCTGCAGTTTTTTTATCTGGAGTTTCCCAAGCTTTTTTTCAAATAACTCGTTTAGCTCATGAGATGGGGGAAAGGTTACCTCAGGTTTCTTTTCCTTAAACATGTGCACCCTCGTGTCAGGGACAGAGGGGTCATCTGTTATAAGCAAAACATCTTTTATTGCAATAATCATATAATGAATACTTTTGGCCACCCTTGGGTGTAACCTTGCATTATCGCAGTCGACACTGGAGTCAGAATCCGTGTCGGTATCAATGTCTGCTATTTGGGATAGAGGACGTTTTTGGGACCCTGAAGGGCCCTGTGACACAGCTAAAGCCATGGATTGACTCCCTGCTTTTTCCCTGGACTCTGCTTTGTCCATCCTTTTATGCAATAAAGTCACATTTGCATTTAAAACATTCCACATGTCCAACCAATCAGGTGTCGGCGTTGCCGACGGAGACACCACAATCATCTGCTCCACCTCCTCCTTAGATGAGCCTTCCGCTTCAGACATGCCGACACACTCGTACCGACACCCCCACACACACAGGGATATATTTATATGGAGACAGTTCCCCAATAAGGCCCTTTGGAGAGACAGACAGAGAGAGAGTATGCCAGCACACACCCAGCGCCAACTCACACTGGAAACAAAATTCCCAGATAAATAGCGCTTTCATATATAATTATCTGTATATAATACACTCACTGCGCCTTACAAATGCCCCCCCTTCCCCCTCTTTTCTGCCCTGTGTGACCGTGTTCAGCAGGGGAGAGTCCGGGGCGTCAGCTTCTCTGCAGTGCTCTGTGAAGAAAATGGCGCTGGTTAGTGCTGTGAGATCAAGCTCCGCCCCCCCCAGCGCCGGGCTTCGGTCCCTCTCAATTTTGTAATACTGGCGGGGGATTTTAATATATACTGCCTCCGCAGCATATATATGTACTAGCCAGTCCTAGAGGTATAATATTGCTGCCCAGGGCGCCCCCCCTGCGCCTTGCACCCATCCGTGCCTGCAGTGTGTGTTGTGTGTGGGAGCAATGGCGTGCAGCGTTACCGCTGCGCGTTACCTCAGAGAAGATCTGAAGTCTTCTGCCGCCTTTGAAGTCTTCTTTCTTCTTATACTTACCCGGCTTCTTTCTTCCGGCTCTGTGAGGAGGACGGCGGCGCGGCTCTGGGACGAACGGCGAGGGGAGACCTGCGTTCCGACTCCCTCTGGAGCTAATGGTGTCCAGTAGCCTAAGAAGCAGAGCCTATCACTTAAGTAGGTCTGCTTCTCTCTCCTCAGTCCCACGATGCAGGGAGCCTGTTGCCAGCAGTGCTCCCTGAAAATAAAAAACCTAACAAAATTATTTTTTCAGAGAAACTCAGGAGAGCTCCCTGTAGTGCACACAGTCTCCTCTGGGGCATAGAGGGAGGAGCCAGTGCACACCCATTCTAAAGTTTCTTTATAGTGCCCATGTCTCCTGCGGAGCCCGTCTATACCCCATGGTCCTTACGGAGTCCCCACAATCCATTAGGACATAAGAGAAATCCTGTTACCTTCAGGATAAATATATCAAGGCAATGCCATCAAAGACCGTAGGTCCAGATGTCTGTGATAACCAGGCCCCTGCGTCCGTAGTTCTGGACCTTGGGAGAGCAGAAATGGAGTATCCATCGCCATTCTCTGCTGGTTTTCCTGTTTAGCTTTCTCACCACCCTGGCTAATAGGGTGATTGGAGAAACATAAAAACCAGAAGAAAGTCTCATCTCACCGATAAGACATCCACAAAGATCACTCTGGGATCCATTTGTTTTTGACCCCTATGTGAGAAGTTTGTTGTTCCATGAGATACATCTCCGGCAAACACCTCTAGTTCACCGAAATCCGGAACCCTCCAGGTGTAGAGCCCATTCATTTTCAAGAATGGTGTGTCAAGTTGAGAAAGTCCGCTTCCTCATTTAGGATTCCCGGAATGAAAATAACGGACACGGTTAAATTATGAAGTTCTGCCCATCTTAGTATGTGCTTTACTTTTTTCATTGCTATTCGGCTGCGAGTTCCTTCCTGATGTTGAGGTACGCGCATAGTCCGCATGGCACTGGACTGGTTTTCCTTGAAGACTCTCCTGTGCCTGCACTGGTGTCCTATATGTGGCCCAAGGTTCCACCTTTAATGGCATACAACCTACTTCTTTGGGAACAAAACCTTCCTGACACTGTTCCTCAGTGTCACAATTTTTCCAATCTGATATCAAAAAGGATTTCCCTTTGTCCAGCTGCGATGCCTATTTCCACCAGGCTGACGACCTTCTTACTTTTATCGTAAGTACCATTCCGTTTTCATTATGTAAAGCATTCCATAATTGCCTACAGCACCTTGTATTCCCAGGTGGTTCCTTGAAGTACCAACCCGGACAATACTGCCCATCTTCCACGATCCAATGAGATTGGGCACATTTAGTGTGGTGTAACTGTAGATTCTATTTGGTAAAATTCAGACGCTGCAGAGACGTCGAGTGGAAATGTGCATACTTCACTCTGCTGATGTAGATACCATCAAACCCATCAGCCGCTCAGGACACTCAGGTTTTTAGGATGTTTAAATACAGGTGCCTAGGTTTTTAACCAGGCTCCCTCAATGCTTTATTTAGCTCAGCTATATTCCAACTGAGACCTACCTCTTCTTTCTAAAATGAAGTAGAATAAATTGGACTTTCATCTTCCGATGAATTCAACAATGTGTAGCCTGTGAATGTGAAGATTTTACTTACCATTGCTCTGAGAAGCTGCTGCTGGGAGTGATGCACCATAGGTGGATCTGCATGTAAAGGCTCTACCTGGTACAGGATTCTGAAGAGATTCCATTCAGCTTATTGGATAAATTGTGTGCAAAAATAGCCCAAGGAGGATACATTTGTACCTGAATATACGTTGTATTTCAGCTGAAGCTAAAAACACTATGCACATGAACCATCCTGAACCAAATCATGAGTGGACAATACAGCTTTTGTAAAACAAACATAATATGAGTGTCCTCACCTTTGCCGCTCTTATACATGATAAATAATCAGCACTTCCACAGTATACTACACAATTTTGTGACTGTAATCTTTAAATGATATTCATCCGACCCTCCATGCCTCAGCACTGAGGATCTGCAAGACAGACTAAACAGACATATAGTAAAGTCAGCCTAAATACTAGCAGACAGTCACATTAGTACAATAAGCAATATGAGTATATTATCAACTACAAATAACATTTTATTTATGTAGGAGAACACATTTACTGAATCATGTTTAAACAGATCTATTCAGACGCAATGCGAAAGAAACAACAGTAATGGTACAGACTCATATGCAATAGACACTTTAACTATTCGTACTCAAAAGGTAAATAGAGACTTAGTGCTGTATTACCCGTACTCAGTAGAGTGGGATACAGGGAGACTCACCCTGCTTCCAAGATTGATCATACGTTAATGAACGCTGAGTGGATCCAGACGCTAGTAGTGTACACTGCTGCTTCCTGACCCAGTGATCACAAACGCTCCGGTCACACAACCGCCTGTGCTGCGACCGGATCCCCTCATGATAGCGCTTAGTGTATACAGACGCTCTGGTCACACAGCTGCCTATGCTGCGACCGGGTCACCTCGGGGTAGTGCTCAGTGAACACCGACGCACCGGTCATGCAGCCGCCTATGCTGCGACCGGATCCCCTCGTGGTAGAGCTCAGCGAACACAGACGCAGCGGTCACACAGCCGCCTATGCTGCGACCGGGTCCCCTCGTGGTAGCAATCAGTGAACACAGATGCCCCGGTCACACAGCCGCCTCTGCTGCATCTGCGTCCCTTCGTCTCCTACTGTAGCTAGTAGCGTCTGAGACAGAAGCGAGGAAACAGTTCATGGCGGGAGACTCGGCGGAAACTGGTCATGAACCAGGGGGAGGGGTGACCAGGAGAGCATCTGACTCCCCACTGCTGACATCAACCCTAGCAATCGCGGCATCATGCTATTCCTGGTGCCTAAGATCCCTAAGGCCTAGCGCTGGAGCACCCGTGGTGGTGGCGCGTCAGCTACTGTTTGGTAGTCTCCTCCGAAAAGAGTGCGGCTATGTCCGTATTCCATGCATGCTACGCGGAATCAATGCCTTACCTTCTCTCCGTGCTCCGGCTACAGCCTGGTAACGTCTGATGGACCTGCTAGTATATCCGACACAGAAGCCCGCCGAAACAGCACTGTGCTCGTGGGTAAGCTTTGTCACGACCCGGCGGAGAGTTGCTGGAGCGACTCTTTCCAATATGCGTATAAGATGTTGTTTAGAAAGATCACTCAAAAAATAGTAATACTATAAAAATAAAATAAGAAAGCTTGGGGCTGCTAAAGAAACAGCAGCCCTCTGACCATGGTCCGGCTCCTGCCGCACCAAACAAAAAACTGATTTGCCTGAGCCAGGGGGGGGGGGGGGCGGCCCGTTGCATGCTGGGTGGCCGGAAAGCTTTGACTGATTGGTGCAAATCCGCTGTCGCTCCATCATATCCCATTGTTATCCTGTGGATAACCTGTGGACCCTGCCGGAGAAATATAAGTGTTGCATATCAGATCAATCAGCACAGTCTCCGTGTGCGTCCTAGTCACATTGCGTTGTATCTAAGATGCATTGTTGGCACAAAAAGACGCCAGACACTAACAGGACAGAGTGCCAAGAGGGGCTATTTGGCACAACTGCAGAGAAGATGTGTGTGTTTGTGCTATATACACACACACATTATATATATATATATATATATATACACACACATTACACACATACATTTTTATATATACACACACACACGCGTTTGTTTGTTTGTTTGTTTGTTTGTGTGTATGTATATATATATATATATATATATATATATATATACACACACATATATACATACATACATACATACACACATATATATATATATATATATATATGTATACACACATATTGTAACAGGGTCAGGGGAACAGGTACCGTCTCCTGGGGTACATGGCAGTGTGCAGCAGCTGAGAGATCACACAATACTTTTGGTTTGGTGCAAATGGTCTCAACTAAGTTTTATTGTTCAGCAAAACAGAAATAAGCAGCAAAAACATGCCGAATGGCACTAACTAAACCCAGGATAATCCAAACTCACTAAGAAAAACACAAGGAGAAGTTTACCAGGCACAGCTCACTGGTTTTCAATAACAGGTTTCTCTCTCACAGAGACTCCATACCCTCTTCTCTCAGGCAATGGGGGTAATTCAGACCTGATCACTCGCTAGCGTTTTCTGCTGTGCTGCGATCAGGTCAGAACTGCGTATGCACCGCAATGCGCAGGCGCGTTGCACGGGTACAAAGCGGATCGTTGCTGTGCGATAGGTTTTACGAAGAATCCATTTGCACAGCCGATCGCAAGGAGATTGACAGAAAGAAGGTGTTTGTGGGTGGCAACTGACCGTTTTCAGGGAGTGGTTGGAAAAACGCAGGCATGTCCAAGCGTTTGCAGGGTGGGTGTATGACGTCAATTCCGTCCCCGGACAGGCTGAAGTGATCACAGCGGCTGAGTAAGTCCTGGGCAACTCAGAAACTGCACAAAGTTTTTTTGTACCGCTCGGATGCAATCGCACACTTGCACAGCTAAAATACACTCCCCAGTGGGCTGCGACTATGCGAATGCAGGACTGCAAAAAATCAGCTAGCGAGCGATCAGGTCTGAATTACCCCCAATGTGAGAGAGAAATAATCAGGCTGACAGCCTTTTTAACACACCGATACAGCTGAAAGCCATAATTAGCCTTCTATGAGGCTAAAAGCCCAAAGACCCGAACTGGGCCAAAATGGATGGAGAACCCGTATCCAACCCTTATCCGGTTCTTACCAAAAGCTCTCAGCAGAACCAACACAATATTCCTAGGGTTTTAAAATACACAGGTAAGAAACCTGGGGCAAATATACCTGCCTTTCACCACTGTTTGTTTTGGTTCTAATTTGTCATTAGGTTTTGGTTTTGCCGAAACCGCCCTTGTTCAATTTAGCCAATATAGGTTTGCTGTGAATGCTCCTTAGCATCTTTACCGATGGACTTACTCTTTTTTTTTTTAAGACTTTAAACATCTTGCAATAAACATCTTGCCTTTACGAGTGCATACATATTCGGCAACCTACAGAATAGCGCAAAAAGCTATTCCATTTTCTGGTTGTCCTGGAGTGATCCCAAAGTCTCCGAGATCCGCCTCTGCCAGCTACTGTGCAGGGTCTGGTCAACGGTGAGTGACCAGTGGGGGTTAACCACTGCCAGTCAGGAGGTGTGTCAGCAGCATGTCCACGTATACACAGCAACAAGCAGATTCAGGCCCAGTAGTAGGACCTGGTGGTTGCAGCAAAATACCCGCCCACCGCGCAGTGGGTGGAGACAGTAACATGCGGTTACTGACAGTAAGAGGGATTCCTCTATTGGCCCAGGTCCTGTGGGACTCAATCCAAATCTGTGATACCTTTGTGCGGGCAGTGAGGCACATCCGGTCACAGTTATTGGTGGGATAATCCTTGGTGGCCTTTCAGTTGTCACCAGTTGGAGAAGCCAAGTTACTTAGGAGCAAATTAACTGCAGTTTTGGACAGCAATCTCCCCACACTGTCCCTGTAAGTAATCAGAGACCCCAACTGGACAAGAAAGTCTATGGCTGTTGGAAAATCGGACATCTGAGGATTAACTATGCCACTCCCCAAACACCCCAGACTCATGTCCCCAATCCGAGTGCTGGGGCCCAGCTTAACATGTGGAGGTGAGCCAAAAGAGACTGTTCCCACTCCAGTCATGGCGTGTGAAGAGTAGCAGGCGGACTCTGGGTAGAGAGTTATCTGCATGGCCAAGGAAGCACCCCAAAATATGTGGGGGCATCTGCAGCTGGTCCAAGTGGGGCCGCAATCACTGTAGTGAGCACCGTTGTTGATCCTGCTGCAGTTTTGCAGGGTCGCACTGCCAAAGTGACTGTGGCAGATGGAATGGAGTGAGAAGTGCCCATGGCAAGAGTCTACCTGGACTGAGAAGCTGGCTAAGAGTTGCAAGATGCTGCCGTCATGTATGGCCTCCCAGCTTATCTTGGTGGTGGAATCTTTACTACTTTTGCAAACACCATCACCCAAAGTCAAGCGGCAAGACTAAAGTCATCACCATCGACCCCAGCACAGCACAGCCAAGAGGAAAAGACCACAACAGTTAGACACCTGCCAGCACAACCAACCACAGCATCAACCAGAACAGGAGAAAAGATTATCGTGGCTAGATCAGCACATCAAGCCATAATGCCTTATGTCTCTGGTATACCTACATCCCCTAGCAAAGCAGAGGCTGTTGGATCCAGTCCATTGGATCCTGTGATCCCAATAATGCTCCTGTCCAGAGTGGTCTGTCAACTCTGGCAGTGAGTATGAGTGACCACACTGGCTTACTTATGACTGATCCTAGCAATCCCAACCTAGACCCCCTTATAGAGTGTCCCAACTTAGGAGGTGAGGGCAGTAGGCAGGAGTTTAGGGAGGTTCAAGCCTCTGATCCATGGAAGGCATGAGACGCCAAGCTGGCAGCAGCCTTGCCAGGATGGTGGCAGGGAGTATGACCTGGCGGGAATGGTAAATGTACAGGTTAGCCAGAAAGGTAGAAGGAGATATACCAGACAGGGAACATGTACAACAGGTCTCCCCAAGGAGCTTTCCTGCGCAACTGGTGTTGGTTGCCCCAAACAAAACCCTTTGGAAACTGTAGTGCCCGACACAGAGCTTGCCCTAGCCTTGAATGTCAGATGACGCTCAGACCAACTATAAGTCCTGTGGCATGTGTTGGCAGCTTGGGCACCACAGTGCTTGTGTTTTCTCCAGGTCTCTGCACATTGTAGAGCCCTTACAGTCAGTGGCTGTGGACATAACACATCAGGGAAGACAAGCTGCGTTTCCGTGGTGTATGCCATACAGGATCCAGGGGCTGGTTGTCTGTCCATCATCACTGTAGAACAGGTAGTGGACAAGGTGGTAAGAGTAGACCCAGGTGACAGGGTAGGTTCCCCAGGTAATAGGTCATTAGAGGAGTAGTGAACAGAAAGTCTGACATTTAAGACTTATGCCAGATAGAAATGACAGAAGTGCAGTGCCTGCGGTATAGTGTGGGAGGAGGCAGGGGCAGGCCCAAACCAATGGAGGTAGAGGCATCCAGAAGCTGTCCCCTTCCCACAACCACCAGACTGGCACTGACCTTAGAAACTGTAAGGCCCTATGCATGAGTTGTCAATGACTTTAGTTCTGTAATGAGATCCCTTACAGATTTGACTAGGAAGGGTCTACCCAAGTCAGTGGACTTTGAACTCGCTTGTGAGTTAGCATTCCAGTCATTGAAGGAAGCTCTGCTACCAGCTCCAGTGCTGATGGTGCAAATTCTTGACCAGGACATTATGGTATGAACTAATGCGTCAATGCACATTGAGTGGGAGCAGTACTGAGCCAGGAGGGGCCATGTGGGCAGGAGCCCCATGTGGCCTGTTTGAGCATGATATTGCTATGGTGGCAGGTGAGGTATGCCACAATTGGGACACATTGGTTGCTAATTATGTGTGCACCGGACCAACTTGAGCACTGTTTGTGCAACTGACCCTCCACAGTGGTGACAACCCACCCACCTTCTGAGTGGCTGCAACTTACCTTGGGGGAAAATGGCAGACTGTGACGGTGGAGTCCTACACTTCAGAGGTATGACTTTTACAAGCAAGGCAAGGCTCACAGCAATGCAAATGGACTGTCATATCAGGGCAGAGGCGTTAGCAATACTGCAAAGTGAACGCAGGACCCGATCTGCAAATTTGCAGAAAAGTGTCCTGCGCATGTGCAGTTTCCCGATTATCTGCGCTTAGGATCGCTTATGCTATCAAGCTGAATTAGTCCCTTAGTCTTTTTTAAGACATTTCAAGCAATAAAAATCTTGCCTTGACAATGAGTGCATCCATATCCTGCGAACAACAGAATTGCTCAAAACTCTATTCCGTTTTCTGGCGCAGGCAGTGATGGGCATCCAGTCACATAAGTCATTAGCAACAATTAGAAAATTAGATAAATACACTGGTAAATAAGTTAAACTCCTCCAAGTGCCCCATGCCTCCTTCTCATCTTTACTGAACTTTTTAATACATAGCGAGCATCTTTTATTCTGTCCAGTAGTAATTAGGGCAGCACAGGGTGGATGAGGTGACCAACATTTGCTAGGTCTGTTTACTAATAAAGGTGTTTTTACAAATGAATAAGACTGTGTTTATTTGTGTGAAATTCAAAATTCCACATTGTTTTATGGTGTATGGGCAGCAGAGCCGGCCCTAACCAATATGATGCCCTAGGCAAGATTTTGGCTGGTGCCCCCTAGCACCGCCGCTAGTTCTGCAGGAGATGCCTGGCATGAGTCAGCTGGCAGCTCTGCTAATGTCGGGTGCCTTTTGTTTATGAAAATGCATCATATTATTTGCATTACTGTGTGGCTAGGATGCACAAGCAGCTTCTGCTGATTAAAATGATATGCAGCATGCCTATATTCTGTGTGCGACTGTGGCTGTATCTGCATACGAAATGCTACATTACAGTGATTTCCAGGAATACACTGCAACGTAGCATTTCGTATGCAGATACAGCTGCAGTCGCACACAGAATATAGGCATGCTGCATATCATTTTAATCAGCAGAAGCTGCTGGTGCCCCTAAGCATACCAAATGCGTAAGGCATGTGCCTAATTTGCCTATGCCTAAGGCCGGATCTGATGGGCAGCACAACAAAGCATAACTCTGAATCTGAAAGCTGGGCTGTAAATATCTATGCTGACATCAATTAGATTAGACGGTTGAGTGGAGATTATGGCACAAGAATCTGAGGTTCTGGAGGGACAGTCTTCCCCCACATCAGTGGTGTGTCTTGGACACATACAATATCTCCCGGGTCAGTCCCTGTACCAATGCCACAGACCATACCTCTTTTCAAACACATAAAAAAAGTCCATCACAGATATATGAAGTCTGCAAAACCAAATCCTGACATCCAAGGAAACTAATCTGAAATCAGAAGCTGAATTTCACTGAAATAGCTTACCCACTGCTGAGCACTGCATGGCCCGGAGATGTACAACAGAAGTCCCTGCCAGGATCAATGTACATTGCTCTGCAAGCAAAAAATTTCTGAAGTCCCTGACATAATATCCCAAAGTCTATAGACATATGCCAAGTACACAGCAATGTACAGATGTGTACTCATACAACTTTGCTGCAGTCACGCCAAACAGCCCATCTTGGCACGCCAGGTCGCGGCAGAATCTTCTAGCGTTGGGCCATTTTTTTCTGCTTTTTTTTTTTTTTACAGAAAATGCTTCTCAGTCGCAACGCAATGCGACTAGGACGCATGAGGGCACTAGGCTGATTAATTTCAAATACAACACTTGTATATCTGTGTAGATGTCTCTGAATCTGAATACGAAGAGCTACAACGTAGCAGCCGCAGTTTTTTTTTCAATTCAAGCTCTGCTCTATATACAGACTCAGTCACACACACAATATATCATATTAATAAGCACAGTCTGCTTGTGCGTTCTAGTTGCATTGCGTTGCGACCAAGACGGATTTTTGGCAGCAAATAGAGTCCTGACATTAGCAGTGTTGCACAGGAACTGCCGGCTCACTCATGCCAGGCATCACGTGCTACATGGCGTACTGAGGCTAGATGTATGAGCATGCAATCATATTTTATTTTGAAGTAGCTGACTGGTTTTATATTTATGACAAAGAAAGAAAATGGAATATAAAATAGATGAACTTTGCTCTGATCACAAGTAAATTTGTCAAAATACAAATAGATCCAGAACAAACTTTAAATAAGAAAAATATCTTTATATTGCTAAATTTGGGGACAAGATCAAAACAGATTAGTTTGGAATGCTGATGTAAGTGCTAGAAATAAAGTGTGATATATATAATATAATAAGATATATAATAGAGTGCTTGTTTCACAATATTACCTTAACCACTTAACTGACAAATTTTCTCCACGCAAAATTTTTTTTTTGTATTGCTTATTAAAGTTTAAAAAGTATTTTTAATAATATATTAAAATATTTTATTTAAAAAAACAAGATTTTACTTACCGGTAAATCTATTTCTCGTAGTCCGTAGAGGATGCTGGGGACTCCATAAGGACCATGGGGAACAGACGGGCTCCGCAGGAGACAGGGCACTCTAAGAAAGACTTTAGGATTCTGGGTGTGCACTGGCTCCTCCCTCTATGCCCCTCCTCCAGACCTCAGTTAGGGAAACTGTGCCCAGAGGAGACGGACAGTACGAGGAAAGGATTTTAGTTAACCTAAGTGCAAAATTCATACCAGCCACACCAATCACACCGCATAACCTGTGATAAACTATCCAGTTAACAGCATGAACAACAACATAGACTCGGTTCGAACCGACTATAACATAGCCCTTATGTAAACAATAACTATATACAAGTCTTGCAGAAGAAGTCCGCACTTGGGACGGGCGCCCAGCATCCTCTACGGACTACGAGAAATAGATTTACCGGTAAGTAAAATCTTATTTTCTCTAACGTCCTAGAGGATACTGGGGACTCCGTAAGGACCATGGGGATTATACCAAAGCTCCCAAACGGGCGGGAGAGTGCGGATGACTCTGCAGCACCGATTGAGCAAACAGGAGGTCCTCCTCAGCCAGGGTATCAAACTTATAGAACTTTGCAAAGCTGTTTGACCCCGACCAAGTAGCTGCTCGGCACAACTGTAATGCCGAGACCCCTCGGGCAGCCGCCCAAGAAAAGCCCACCTTCCTAGTGGAATGGGCCTTAACCGATTTAGGCAATGGTAATCCTGCCGTAGAATGCGCCTGCTGAATCGTGTTACAGATCCAGCGAGCAATAGTCTGCTTTGAAGCAGGAGCGCCAACCTTGTTGGCCGCATACAGAACAAACAGAGCTTCAGTCTTCCTGATCCTATCTGTTCTGGACACATAAATCTTCAAAGCCCTAACCACATCCAGGGACTCGGAATCCCCCAAGTCCCGAGTAGCCACAGGCACGACAATAGGTTGGTTCATATGAAAAGATGAGACCACCTTTGGCAGAAATTGCGGACGAGTCCTCAATTCTGCCCTATCCACATGAAAAACCAGGTAGGGGCTTTTATACGACAAAGCCGCCAATTACGAAACACGCCTTGCAGAAGCCAAGGCCAATAACATAACCACTTTCCAAGTGAGATATTTCAATTCCACCGTCTTGAGTGGTTCAAACCAAGGTGACTTGAGGAAACTTAATACCACGTTAAGATCCCAAGGCGCCACCGGAGGTACAAAGGGAGGCTGAATATGCAGTACCCCCTTCACAAAGGTCTGTACTTCAGGAAGAGAAGCCAATTCTTTTTGGAAGAAAATGGATAAGGCCGAAATTTGGACCTTTATGGACCCTAATTTTAGGCCCAAATTCACTCCCGTTTGTAGGAAGTGAAGCAGACGGCCCAAATGGAACTCCTCCGTAGGAGCAGTTCTGGCCTCACACCAAGACACATATTTTTGCCATATACGGTGATAATGTTTCGATGTCACGTCCTTCCTAGCCTAGATCAGGGTAGGAATGACCTCCTCCGGAATCCCTTTTTCCGCTAGGATCCGGCGTTCAACCGCCATGCCGTCAAACGCAGCCGCGGTAAGTCTTGGAACAGACAGGGCCCCTGCTGCAGCAAATCCTGCCTTAGGGGAAGAGGCCACGGATCTTCTGTGAGCAACTCTTGCAGATCCGGATACCAAGTCCTTCGTGGCCAATCCGGAACAATGAGGATCGTTCTGACTCATTATTCTCAACACCTTGGGTATGAGAGGTAGAGGAGGGAACACATAGACCGATCTGAACACCCAAGGTGTCACTAGAGCGTCTACCGCTACCGCCTGAGGGTCCCTGGACCTGGCGCAATACCGCTTTAGCTTTATGTTGAGACGGGACGCCATCATGTCTATCTGAGGCAGTCCCCACCGACCCACGATCTGTGCGAAGACTTCTGGATGAAGTCCCCACTCTCCCGGATGCAGGTCGTGTCTGCTGAGGAAGTCCGTTTCCCAGTTGTCCACCCCCGGGATGAATACTGCTGATAGGGCGCTTACATGGCCTTCCGCCCAGCGAAGAATCCTGGTCGCTTCTGCCATGGCCACTCTGCTCCTTGTGCCGCCTTGGCGGTTTACATGAGCCACTGCCGTGACATTGTCTGACTGAATCAGCACCGGTTTGTCCCGAAGCAATGCCTCCGCTTGGCGTAGGGCGTTGTATATGGCCCTCAACTCCAGGACGTTGATGTGGAGACCAGTCTCTAGATTTGACCAGAGACCTTGGAAATTTCTTCCCAGTGTGACCGCTCCCCAACCTCGGAGGCTTGCGTCCGTGGTCACCAGGATCCAGTCCTGAATTCCGAACCTGCGGCCTTCTAGGAGGTGAGCACTGTGCAGCCACCACAGGAGAGATACCCTGGCTCTGGGAGACAGGGTGATCCTCTGATGCATTTGTAAATGGGACCCAGGCCATCTGTCCAGTAGATCCCATTGAAAGGTCCTCGCATGGAACCTGCCGAAGGGGATGGCCTCGTACGATGCCACCATCTTCCCCAGAACACGTGTGCAATGATGCACTGAAACCGTTTTTAGCTTTAATAGGTTCCTGACCAGGGCCATGAGCTCTGGAGCCTTTTCCATCGGAAGAAAAACCTTTTTCTGGTCTGTGTCTAGAATCAGACCCAGAAAGGTCAGGCGCGTTGTAGGGACTAGCTGGGACTTCGGTAAATTGAGAATCCAGCCGTGCCCCTGCAACATCCTCACCGACAGCGACACGCTGTCCAGCAACTTCTCCCGAGATCTCGCCTTTATGAGGAGATCGTCCAAGTATGGGATAATTGTGACCCCCTGCTTGCGCAGGAGCACCATCATTTCCGCCATTACCTTGGTGAAAATTCTCGGGGCTGTGGAAAGCCCAAACGGCAACGTCTGAAATTGGTAATGACAGTCCTGTACTGCAAATCTCAGGAACGCCTGATGAGGAGGGAAAATCGGAACATGAAGGTATGCATCCTTTATGTCCAGGGACACCATCCAATCCCCCCCCTCCAGGCTGGCGATGACCGCTCTGAGTGATTCCATCTTGAACTTGAACTTTTTCAAGTACAAGTTCAGGGATTTTAGATTCAAAATGGGCCTGACCGAACCGTCCGGTTTCGGGACCACAAACAGGGTTGAGTAATACCCCTTTCCTTGCTGGAGAAGAGGAACTTTGACTATCACCTGTTGAAGATACAATTTTTGAATTGCAGTCAACACTAACTCCCTCTCTGACGGGGAAGCTGGCAGAGCCGATTTGAAAAACCGGCGAGGAGGCACGTCTTCGAATTCCAGCCTGTATCCCTGAGAAACAATCTCTATAGCCCAGGGATCCACCTGTGAGTGAACCCAGACCTGGCTGAAAAATCGAAGACGTGCCCCCACTTGAGCTGACTCCCCCCGGGAAGCCCCAGTGTCATGCGGTGGGCTTTGCAGATGTAGGGGAGGACTTCTGCTCCCGGGAACTAGCTGCATGCAGCTTTTTTCCCTTGCCTTTTCCTCTGGAAATGAAGGACGATCCCCGTACCTTCTTGCTTTTATTGGAACGAAAGGACTGCATTTGATAATGAGGTGCCTTTTTAGTATGCTGCGGGGGGACATAAGGTAAGAAATTCGATTTACCGGCCGTAGCAGTAGAGACAAGGTCCGAGAGGCCTTCTCCAAACAACTCCTCCCCCTTGTAAGGCAACGACTCCATATGCCGCTTTGAGTCGGCATCCCCCGTCCACTGTCGGGTCCACAGGAGTCGCCTAGCAGAAATAGACCTAGCATTTATTCTGGAGCTTAGTAAACAAATGTCTCTTTGAGCATCCCTCATATATAAAGCAGCATCTTTGATATGCTCTAGGGTCATTAGAATGGAATCCTTATCTAGGATTTCAAGTTCCGTAGATAAGGAATCTGTCCATGCTGCGATAGCACTACACACCCAGGCCGATGCCATAGCCGGTCTAACGATAGTACCGGAATGTGTGTAAATGTGCTTCATGGTAACCTCCTGCTTACGAACAGCAGGATCCTTGAGGGAAGCTGTATCTTGAGAAGGCAGTGCCACCTTCTTGGATAAGCGTGTCAGCGCCTTGTCTACCTTCGGCGAAGAATCCTTTTGGGAACTTGTAGTCTCCTATCTGGAGATTCCCAAGCCTTTTCGCACAAGTCGCTTAGTTCAAATGAGGACGGAAAAGTGACCTCAGGCTTTTTCCCTTTATACATGTGTACCCTCGTGTCAGGGACAGGGGGTTCCTCAGTGATATGCAAAGCCTCTTTAATGGCCATAATCATGTAACGAATACCTTTCGCCACCTTTGGCTGTAATTTTGCATCCTCATAGTCGACACTAGAGTCAATCTCTGTGTCGGTATCTGTGTCAGTGATCTGGGATATGGTGCGTTTTTGAGACCCCGAAGGTACTGGTTCCACAGGGACAGGCATGGTCTGACTACCTGACTGATCCCTAGCTTCAGCCTTGTCTAATCGTTTATGCAGTAAATTTACATTTGCATTCAAGACATTCCACATATCCACCCAGTCCGGTGTCGGCGTTGCCGACGGCGACCTGACCATCATGCACTCCCCCTCCTCCTTAGGTGAGCCTTCCTCGTCAAACATGTCGACACACACGTACCGACACACTTCACACACACAGGGAATCTCTTTTCTGAAGACAGGTTCCCCCTGAGGCCCTTTGGAGAGACAGAGAGAGAGTATGCCAGCACACACCCCAGCGCTATATGTCCCTGGAGAAAAACACAGAATGTTTACCCAGTAGCGCTGCTGTAGTGTATAAACGCCAATAATGTGCCCCCCCTCTACTTTAAAACCCCCTTTCACCGTGTGTCAAGCAGGGGAGAGTCCGGGGAGCTTCCTCTCAGCGGTGCTGTGTAGAGAAAATGGCGCTGGTGAGTGCTGAGGGTGAAGCCCCGCCCCCTTGGCGGCGGGCTTCTATCCCGTTCAAACTTATTAAAAAATGGCAGGGGCTCTTTTATATACATGTACAGTGCCCACCTGTACATGTATATACACTTTTGCCATAGGAGAGGTGTTTTATTGCTGCCCAGGGCGCCCCCCCTGCGCCCTGCACCCTTACAGTGACCGGAGTGTGTGAGGTGTAGCGGAGCAATGACGCACAGCTGCAGTGCTGTGCGTTACCTCTGTGAAGCACCGAAGGCTTCTGCCGCCTGAGACGTCTTCTGTCTTCGTTTCTTCTGGCTCTGTGAGAACGGCGGCGCGGCTCTGGGGTGAACGCCCAGGACGAACCTGTGTTCATTCCCTCTGGAGCTAATGGTGTCCAGTAGCCGAGGAAGCAGAGCCTAACATTTAAGTAGGTCTGCTCCTCTCTCCTCAGTCCCTCGATGAAGGGAGCCTGTTGCCAGCAGTGCTCCCTGAAAAAGAGAAAAAATCCTAACAAAAATGCTTTCTAAGCAGGAAACTCAGGAGAGCTCCCTGCAGTGCACCCATTCTCCTCTGGGCACAGTCTAAAACTGAGGTCTGGAGGAGGGGCATAGAGGGAGGAGCCAGTGCACACCCAGAATCCTAAAGTCTTTCTTAGAGTGCCCTGTCTCCTGCGGAGCCCGTCTGTTCCCCATGGTCCTTACGGAGTCAGCATCCTCTAGGACGATAGAGAAAAAATTATATATATCTAGGGGTTGTTTTGCACCCCCTCACCCCATGTCCACAGGTCCCCACTATAAAATAACTTCCCACTCCCCACCCCCACCCCAAGTGGCAATAGACCCCCCCATTGGTCTAAAACCCTAATAATAGTAACCTCAAAAAAGTAGCAAACCCCCCCCAAAAAAACTCCATGCTTTATAACCCCCCTCCGTAAAAATCCCCTCTTTTACACCCGACTACCCTTTAACCAATTTTTTTATTATAATAATTTTACCCCACCCCCCATAGCATAATTTATCTTTTTAATTTGATATTCCCCCTTCCCCAACCCCATTTGCCATTGCTTCAACCCTGTGAGTCCCCCCCCCCCTCCCCCCACTACAGGCATATCTCCCGCACCACCACCACCACCACCGTCCTCCCCTACATGCAGACTACAGCGGAGCATGTGTTAGAGGGGACTGATGATCACCTCCCCCTGCTGTAGCTGATCTCTGCATAAACAGAGATCAGTCAAAATGTGCTACGAGAGGACCTACGTTCCTCTCTCCGCACTGTGCTTCCCGGAGCATGCACTCCAGAATGCCGGCACAGCATTCTGGGGCGCAATTCCGGAAGTGATGTCAGGGAGCCGTAAGAGATCCGTTCTGCATATCTACAGGACAGGGACACAGCATCGTATGTGATGCAACCTGGCCAGGTAATGTGCACTTGGCTCCAGTCGCATCACATGTGACAGTGACAGGCACGTGTTTAAGTTCCATACTGCCAGATGGATGGGACAAATCTCAGAAAACAACACACACATTTCCTGTGTGTGCCTACTATTCTGGCACTCACTAGAATGTCTACTTAGTGTCTACTTAAAGTAACAAGCTTGACTGATTTCTAACTTCCTGTTCTAATCTCATGGCTGTGGGGAACTGTCCAAAATATTAGAGAGGATTACTTTGTTTTCTTCAATATCCAGAAAGGTGCCAGGCATTACAATACAATGGTCCCTGTTTAAGATTTGAATTTGTTTACTATCACGATCTCCTGCTTTAGAATCACTACCATAATTACTTTCTGCTTGTTATACTGATTTTATTTTCCTCTTCAGTATTTTGTCAACAAGTGCAATCATTTGCAATAAATAAAAATCATGTGGCCACATTAAAAAGTAAAAACAATCTCGAAAACTATTTATGATATTGTTGAAAAAAATAAAAAATTGTACATTCATGTTGTAAAATAATTCTGGCTTAATATCCATACCTTTTTACTAGCTGCTGTAGCATGCTCTTTGTGCATTGCTCTCAGTAAAAACTCAGGCATATTATTTTCAATGTCCTCTTTTGTACCCTTCTTGTTTAGTACTGCAGCTAGGAATGATATGACCTAGAGCAAGCATATTACACATATTACAACCAATGCAATTTGGCTTACAATATCACTACTAAGCAGTTTACATTATGAGTCGGAAAACAGACGTCCGTTATAGACCTAATATACAATATATCAGTGGTTCCCAAACTTTTTTGAATCACGGTGCCCTAGAGCAGGCATGTCCAAACTGCGGCCCTCCAGCTGTTAAGAAACTACACATCCCAGCATGCCCTGACACAGCTTTAGCATTCTCTCACAGCAAAACTGTGTCAGGGCATGCTGGGATATGTAGTTTCACAACAGCTGGAGGGCCGCAGTTTGGACATGCCTGCCCTAGAGTATCAGAAAGTTTTTCACAGCACCCCCAGGCCAAAAGTTTTCCATTGAGAAATTTAGAAAGGAATATGAAATTAAGTAAATTGTGTTTATATGTCATCCTTAGGTTCAATTGTGTGGTGAGGGACAAGATTTGGTTCTGTTTGTTAACATATTTTGTGGCTGACAGTCACCAGCATTGGTTTTGCCTATTACATTGGTCATAAATAATTTGAATTAGTTCTGGACCACCAACCCAAAGCACTCCTGCAAGTGTCCCGAGGCACCCCAGGGTGCCATTGCACACAGTTTGAAAAACACTGCAATACGGAATGAAATTAACAAAAAAAAATATTGATACGTTATATTGGCCATACATCAGGCCAACTTTCTTGTAACCATCCAACTGACCAAACCTCCAACTTGTCTTTCCAACTAAACACTACCCACACACCCAACCAACATTTTCATCAGGCCAACCAACCTGCCAACTTTTTTCTGGTCCTGCCTACTTCTGCATATTTTGGAAATACAAATATACAGTGCCTTGCTAAAGTATTCACCCCCTTGGCTTTTTACCTATTTTGTTACATTACAACCTGTAATTTAAAAAAAAAATGTAATCTGAATTTTATGTGATGGATCTTTTTTAAAAGTCACATAATTAGTGAAATGAAGTCCACCTGTGTACAATCTAAGTGTGACATGATCTGTCAGTATAAATACACCTTTTCTGAAAGGCCCCAGAGGCTGCAACACCACTAAGCAAGAGGCATCACACCATGAAGACCAAGGAGCTCTCCAAACAAGTCAGGGACAAAGTTGTTGAGAAGTACAAATCAGGGTTGGGTTATAAAAAAATATCCAAATCTTTGATGATCCCCCGGAGAACTATCAAATCCATCAGCTTCAAATGGAAAGAACATGGTACCACAACAAACCTGCCAAGAAAGGGCCGGCCACCAAAACTCACAGACCGGGCAAGGAGGGCATTAATCAGAGAGGCAGCACAGAGACCAAAGCTAACCCTGAAGGAGCTGCAGAGTTCCACAGCAGAGACTGGTGTATCTGCGCATGTGACCACAATAAGTCGTACACTCCACAGAGCAGGGCTTTTTGGAAGAGTGACCAGAAAAATAAGAATTTACTTACCGATAATTCTATTTCTCGGAGTCCGTAGTGGATGCTGGGGTTCCTGAAAGGACCATGGGGGAATAGCGGCTCCGCAGGAGACAGGGCACAAAAAGTAAAGCTTTAGGATCAGGTGGTGTGCACTGGCTCCTCCCCCTATGACCCTCCTCCAAGCCTCAGTTAGGATACTGTGCCCGGACGAGCGTACACAATAAGGAAGGATTTTGAATCCCGGGTAAGACTCATACCAGCCACACCAATCACACTGTACAACCTGTGATCTGAACCCAGTTAACAGTATGATAACAGCGGAGCCTCTGAAAAGATGGCTCACAACAATAATAACCCGATTTTTGTAACTATGTACAAGTATTGCAGATATTCCGCACTTGGGATGGGCGCCCAGCATCCACTACGGACTCCGAGAAATAGAATTATCGGTAAGTAAATTCTTATTTTCTCTATCGTCCTAGTGGATGCTGGGGTTCCTGAAAGGACCATGGGGATTATACCAAAGCTCCCAAACGGGCGGGAGAGTGCGGATGACTCTGCAGCACCGAATGAGAGAACTCCAGGTCCTCCTTAGCCAGGGTATCAAATTTGTAGGATTTTACAAACGTGTTTGCCCCTGACTAAATAGCCGCTCGGCAAAGTTGTAAAGCCGAGACCCCTCGGGCAGCCGCCCAAGATGAGCCCACCTTCCTTGTGGAATGGGCATTTACATATTTTGGCTGTGGCAGGCCTGCCACAAAATGTGCAAGCTGAATTGTATTACACATCCAACTAGCAATAGTCTGCTTAGAAGCAAGAGCACCCAGTTTGTTGGGTGCATACAGGATAACAGCAAGTCAGTTTTCCTGACTCCAGCCGTCCTGGAACCTATATTTTCAGGGCCCTGACAACATCTAGCAACTTGGAGTCCTCCAAGTCCCTAGTAGGTGCAAGGCACCACAATAAGCTGGTTCAGGTGAAACACTGACACCACCTTAGGGAGAGAACTGGGGACGAGTCCGCAGCTCTGCCCTGTCCAAATGGACAAACAGATATGGGCTTTTTTGAGAAAAAAACCACCAATTTGACACTCGCCTGGTCCAGGCCAGGTCCAAGAGCATGATCACTTTTCATGTGAGATGCTTCAAATCCACAGATTTGACTGGTTTTAAACCAATGTGATTTGAGGAATCCCAGAACTACGTTGAGATCCCACAGTGCCACTGGAGGCACAAAAGGGGGTTGTATATGCAATACTCCCTTGACAAACTTCTGGACTTCAGGAACTGAAGCCAATTCTTTCTGGAAGAAAAATCGACAGGGCCGAAATTTGAACCTTAATGGACCCCAATTTGAGGCCCATAGACACTCCTGTTTGCAGGAAATGCAGGAATCGACCGAGTTGAAATTTCTTCGTGGGGCCTTTCTGGCCTCGCACCACGCAACATATTTTTTTCCACATGTGGTGATAATGTTGTGCGGTCACTTCCTTTCTGGCTTTGACCAGGGTAGGAATGACCTCTTCCGGAATGCCTTTTTCCCTTAGGATCCGGCGTTCCACCGCCATGCCGTCAAACGCAGCTGCGGTAAGTCTTGGAACAGACATGGTACTTGCTGAAACAAGTCCCTTCTTAGCGGCAGAGGCCATAAGTCCTCTGTGAGCATCTCTTGAAGTTCCGGGTACCAAGTCCTTCTTGGCCAATCCGGAGCCATGAGTATAGTTCTTACTCCTCTACGTCTTATAATTCTCAGTACCTTAGGTATGATAAGCAGAGGATGGAACACATACACCGACTGGTACACCCACGGTGTTACCAGAACGTCCACAGCTATTGCCTGAGGGTCTCTTAACCTGGCGCAATACCTGTCCCGTTTTTTGTTCAGACGGGACGCCATCATGTCCACCTTTGGTATTTCCCAACGGTTTACAATCATGTGGAAAACTTCCCGATGAAGTTTCCACTCTGCCGGGTGGAGGTCGTGCCTGCTGAGGAAGTCTGCTTCCCAGTTTCCATTCCCGGAATGAAACACTGCTGACAGTGCTATCACATGATTTTCCGCCCAGCGAAAAGTCCTTGCAGTTTTTGCCATTGCCCTCCTGCTTCTTGTGCCGCCCTGTCTATTTACGTGGGCGACTGCCGTGATGTTTTTCCCACTGGATCAATACCGGCTGACCTTGAAGCAGAGGTCTTGCTAAGCTTAGAGCATTATAAATTTAGCCTTAGCTCCAGTATATTTATGTGGAGAAAAGTCTCCAGACTTGATCACACTCCCTGGAAAAAATTTATTTTATTTTTTTTCCCTTGTGTGACTGCTCCCCAGCCTCTCGGGCTGGCCTCCGTGGTCACCAGCATCCAATCCTGAATGCCGAATCTGCGGCCCTCTAGAAGATGAGCACTCTGTAACCACCACAGGAGAGACACCCTTGTCCTTGGATATAGGGTTATCCGCTGATGCATCTGAAGATGCGATCCGGACCATTTGTCCAGCAGATCCCACTGAAAAGTTCTTGCGTGAAATCTGCCGAATGGAATTGCTTCGTAGGAAGTCACCATTTTTACCAGGACCCTTGTGCAATGATGCACTGATTTTAGGAGGTTCCTGACTAGCTCGGATAACTCCCTGGCTTTCACTTCCGGGAGAAAAACCTTTTTCTGGACTGTGTCCAGAATCATCCCTAAGCACAGGAGACTTGTCGTCGGGATCAGCTGCGATTTTGGAATATTTAGAATCCACCCGTGCTGTTGTAGCAGTATCCGAGATAGTGCTACTCCGACCTCCAACTGTTCCCTGGACTTTGCCCTTATCAGGAGATCGTCCAAGTAAGGGATAATTAAGACGCCTTTTCTTCGAAGAAGAATCATCATTTCGGCCATTACCTTGGTAAAGACCCGGGGTGCCGTGGACAATCCAAACGTCAGCGTCTGAAACTGATAGTGACAGTTCTGTACCACGAACCTGAGGTACCCTTAGTGAGAAGGGCAAATTTGGGACATGGAGGTAAGCATCCCTGATGTCTCGGGACACCATATAGTCCCCTTCTTCCTGGTTCGTTATCACTGCTCTGAGTGACTCCATCTTGATTTGAACCTTTGTAAGTGTTCAAATTTTTTTAGATTTAGAATAGGTCTCACCTAGCCTTCTGGCTTCAGTACCACAATATAGTGTGGAATAATACCCCTTTTCTTGTTGTAGGAGGGGTAATTTAATTATCACCTGCTGGGAATACAGCTTGTGAATTGTTTCCCATACTGCCTCCTTGTCGGAGGGAGACCTTGGTAAAGCAGACTTCAGGAGCCTGCGAAGGGGAAACGTCTCGACATTCCAATCTGTACCCCTGGGATACTACTTGTAGGATCCAGGGGTCCTGTACGGTCTCAGCGTCATGCTGAGAGCTTGTCAGAAGCGGTGGAATGCTTCTGTTCCTGGGAATGGGCTGCCTGCTGCAGTCTTCTTCCCTTTCCTCTATCCCTGGGCAGATATGACTCTTATAGGGACGAAAGGACTGAGGCTGAAAAGACGGTGTCTTTTTCTGCAGAGATGTGACTTAGGGTAAAAACGGTGGATTTTCCAGCAGTTGCCGTGGCCACCAGGTCCGATGGACCGACCCCAAATAACTCCTCTTCCTTTATACGGCAATACACCTTTGTGCCGTTTGGAATCTTAAATGCTCTATAGTCAATAAAATACTGTCCCTGTCAAGGGTATCAATATTTTTAGTCAGGGAATCCGACCAAGCCACCCCAGCTCTGCACATCCAGGCTGAGGCGATCGCTGGTCGCAGTATAACACCAGTATGTGTGTATATACTTTTTATGATATTTTCCAGCCTCCTGTCAGCTGGCTCCTTGAGGACGGCCCTATCTATAGACGGTACCGCCACTTGTTTTGATAAGCGTGTGAGCGCCATATCCACCCTAAGGGGTGTTTCCCAACGCGCCCTAACTTCTGGCGGGAAAGGGTATACCGCCAATAATTTTCTATCGGGGGGAACCCACGCATCATCACACACTTCATTTAATTTATCTGATTCAGGAAAAACTACGGTAGTTTTTTCACATCCCACATAATACCCTCCTTTGTGGTACTTGTAGTATCAGAAATATGTAACACCTCCTTCATTGCCCTTAACGTGTGGCCCTAATAAGGAATACGTTTGTTTATTCACCGTCGACACTGGATTCAGTGTCCGTGTCTGTGTCTGTGTCGACCGACTAAAGTAAACGGGCGTTTTTAAAACCCCTGACGGTGTTTTTGAGACGTCTGGACCGGTACTAATTGTTTGTCGGCCGTCTCATGTCGTCAACCGACCTTGCAGCGTGTTGACATTATCACGTAATTCCCTAAATAAGCCGTCCATTCCGGTGTCGACTCCCTAGAGAGTGACATCACCATTACAGGCAATTGCTCCGCCTCCTCACCAACATCGTCCTCATACATGTCGACACACACGTACCGACACACAGCACACACACAGGGAATGCTCTGATAGAGGACAGGACCCACTAGCCCTTTGGAGAGACAGAGGGAGAGTTTGCCAGCACACACCAAAAACGCTATAATTATATAGGGACAACCTTATATAAGTGTTTTCCCTTATAGCATCTTTTTTATATATTTCTAACGCCAAATTAGTGCCCCCCCTCTCTGTTTTAACCCTGTTTCTGTAGTGCAGTGCAGGGGAGAGCCTGGGAGCCTTCCCTCCAGCCTTTCTGTGAGGGAAAATGGCGCTGTGTGCTGAGGAGATAGGCCCCGCCCCTTTTTCGGCGGCCTCGTCTCCCGCTCTTTAACGGATTCTGGCAGGGGTTAAATATCTCCATATAGCCCCCGGAGGCTATATGTGAGGTATTTTTTGCCAAAAATAGGTTTACATTTGCCTCCCAGGGCGCCCCCCTCCCAGCGCCCTGCACCCTCAGTGACTGCCGTGTGAAGTGTGCTGAGAGGAAATGGCGCACAGCTGCAGTGCTGTGCGCTACCTTAAGAAGACTGAGGAGTCTTCTGCCGCCGATTCTGGACCTCTTCTCGTTTCAGCATCTGCAAGGGGGCCGGCGGCGAGGCTCCGGTGACCATCCAGGCTGTACCTGTGATCGTCCCTCTGGAGCTAATGTCCAGTAGCCAAAGAAGCCAATCCATCCTGCACGCAGGTGAGTTCACTTCTTCTCCCCTAAGTCCCTCGTTGCAGTGATCCTGTTGCCAGCAGGACTCACTGTAAAATAAAAAACCTAAGCTAAACTTTTCTAAGCAGCTCTTTAGGAGAGCCACCTAGATTGCACCCTTCTCGGCCGGGCACAAAAATCTAACTGAGGCTTGGAGGAGGGTCATAGGGGGAGGAGCCAGTGCACACCACCTGATCCTAAAGCTTTACTTTTTGTGCCCTGTCTCCTGCGGAGCCGCTATTCCCCCATGGTCCTTTCAGGAACCCCAGCATCCACTAGGACGATAGAGAAAAAGCCATTACTTAGTGATAAAAAAAAGAAGGCGGGGGCGTGGCCTAGCTTCTGTAGAGTGAGGACGTACCCTCTATGTGCTCTGGGGCCCATCTGGCTATAAACCCCTGCAAAACACCTTATAACGCGGGCATCAAGCTCTCCCTACCCACCTGGGACTCCCTGGAGCCGGCCGCCGACAGCCACGGAGCCGGGGGACAGCCTGCTCTGTCCCTGCGGGTTGTGGCCTAGGCAGGCCGGAAAGCTGGGGGCTAGAGTTTAGTGCCGTTCAGCGGTTTGAGCTCAGTAGCGCGGGTGCCCCACGATCGCGCCGGACGACAGCGAGGGACCCCTCCTGACCTCCCCACATAACCCACCTGCATTCTCCGAGGCCTGCTGTCCCCTGTAGCGGTAGGGGAGACCCCCCACACAGCTCCACTAGAGATAAACAGAGAGGGGAGGCAGCTCTGTGTGTGCTGCGGTGGCCATCTTGGATCCCTGGGACACAGACTGGAGCAAGCTGTGCACACCTGTATGCAGCCCTAGATGTCTCTCACTGCACCAGAGACCATCTATATGCATCAAATGACCACCTAGTCACCATCAATCCCCCTGCATCTGTGCCCCAATCTCACACCCAATACCCCTGCTTCGGTGGGAGCGTGCCGCGGAATCGGGAGGAGGCTTAGGCCGACTCTGCGGGTTGCGGCCCTCTCACCTCTGCGAAGCCGGGGACTGAATTTTGGAGGAGTTCCCGGACTGGAACCGGAGCCGCGCGCGGGTGGCTGGGTTCGTCCCCACTGACGGGCCGCTCGCCGGCGCTTACCTCTCCGCGCCCTATTGCTCCTTGGACTCATCCTGTGCGGCTGCAGTCGGCGGAGACAGAGCGTTCGGGACCTCCGGGCGGAGGTGCTCCACAGCGGCGGCCATCTTGGATCCTCGAGGAGTGGGTGAGCTCTGGCATCCAGCACCTGGGGGACCTGTGAGTACCATTGGCGGTTTTTGGCTGCGGCCCTTGTACCCCCCTCAACTTCGGGGTACCTATACCTCTGCTGCTGACCTGGCCGACGGTGCCCTGCACTCCCCCTACCTGTTTTCCCCACTCACGGAGCCGGGAGAAGGCAGCGCTAACACTCGCGCCTTCCGGCCTAGTCGAGCCCCGGAAGCCTGGACATATAATTTGAGCCGCGGCCGGGTTGTGAGCTCCGGGACGCGAGCTCCACAAGAGACCGCTGTGGTCGCCCGCGGAGGCTCCCCGCCGGCTTGATACCACCCTGGGATCTTCCATCGTCCACCGGGGGCTCTCCACGCGGCTGTGTCCTGCTGATAGAGGCTGACTGAGGCTCATCGTGTGGGCTGCCTCCCCTGCTCTCCACGGCGGCCATCTTTCTGGCAACCTCCAGTAACAACACAGTCTCCTCACCTGGGCTGTGATACCACCGGCTGGGGGACATAACCAACCTTCCTTATGTGGCCCTGCTGCTGACTCCTGTGCCTACAGATAACTGCATGATGTTTATTCTGCCATAATGTGACCAAGCCGCGCAGAGGGGATGACATGTTGCAATACCTCCTGGGATATGTCTTAACAATCCCTTCCGCGAGGCACTGTTCTGGATTCTGTTCTCCTCACTCAGACAAATGACAAGACGGCGCCGTTCTGGTAAATCATCAAAAGCTAAATCCGCAACCTCGGAAGCTGCAGCCTTTCGTACTTTATTTGGCACTCCCATATCCGACTCCACTACCACTGCGCCCCTCTCTGAATCCTTGACGTCGAACATCATGGAAGATAATAGGGCCCCGGCCTCTTCCCCAAAACGCCAATTTGGGTCTGCCAATAGAGAATCCGCCGACCTGGCAGCAGTCCTAATACAGCTGCGCTCTCTTCCGACCCGCCAAGACATCCAGCAGGATTTATCCAACATGGAAAAACGGATTCATGATTCTCTACAAGCGAGTCTCTCCACCATCCAATCTGATCTCACGCACGTAGCAAATAGGGTGGTCGACCTGGAAGACCACAGAGATGAAACGGATTCCAAGCTTGCTGACTTACGTGATCTTGTATCTCGGTACTCACGTACCACCATTGAAATGAGACGTCGGCTAGATGATATGGATAACAGAGGTAGGCGGAATAACTTGAGGGTCAAAGGTCTACCAGAAGATGTGCCTCCTCAAGGCTTAGTTGCTGCGTTAACTAGAATATTCAACGACCTTCTTGGTGACGACCCCAGTTCTCAAATTATGTTTGATAGAACACATCGGGCACTCCGACCGAAAGGAGCGCCCACTGAACGGCCTAGGGACGTCGTCTGCCGTCTGCATTATTTTCAAGTGAAAGAGAATATCCTACAGAAATCCAGACAGGCCTCGAATATTGACTTTGATGGCCATCACATACAGATTTTTCAGGACCTTTCATGGGCAACTCTACAGCAGAGATGTCTTCTCCGCCCTCTCACGGAGGCTCTTCGGAAGAATGATATCAGGTTCCGCTGGGGGTTTCCTCTAAGTGTCCAAGTGACCCGTGATGGGACCCGTTATACTCTTGAAGATTATGAAGACGTCCCAACGTTCTGCTCTGCCATGGGACTTCCGTTAATATCACTGCCGAACTGGACGGACCCCCTACAACTTCCCACTGCGTCGCTCTCGCGCAGGGAGCCTTGGAATAGAGTGAGCAACCCCAGACGACGCACTCGTGCCGGCAGGACTAATGATACCTCTGAACCCCCGTGACTCCACTCGTCACTCTAATTTGTGATATCCTTTTTCGCTGCATTATTTCTCTAACTGCTCACATTGCTTTTCCTACTGTTTACTTAATGTGTGGGCTTACACTGCTTTGGGAATGTTTACTGTTTTCTCACTAGTAGAGGTTCTATTTGTACTTTGCCTGGGAAGTCTCGTGTGTGCTATACGGGATTGAGCGGAGGGATGGGAGATGGCGGTTGTTTTCTTTTTCCCCGCTCCTCTCCTTCCTGCCCATGACGTATCCCTCTGAATTACTTATTTAATCAATTATCAAGAATTGTTGCAACCGTTATCACCCTTTGGACCCCTTCTCTGCTGTACATTTCCTAGACCATGGGATGTTTAGTTTTCACCCATGGCTTTCAATGCAGAGGTTGCTATTGTATGTTGTTTTCTATGTCTTAGTTTTTTTGTTTTTCTTCTGTTACGCTCTCCGTGTTCTCCTTTCTTTCCTCATGTGTTTCCCCACCAACCCCTTCCCTCCCATGCCACCACCAGTCCCAGATATTTCTTGGTGCTAAAATACGCTGGAGCTATAGTTAGGGTATATCGTTTAGAACGTTGGTTCCTGCATTCCTTCCATTATGGCTACCTTAAAAATTGTATCTTACAATGTGAAAGGTTTAAATCTTCTGGAAAAGAGGTCAGGCCTGCTACACACCTTACACACTGATGGGGCAGAGGTTGTTTTCTTACAGGAAACACATTTCAAGAAGGGGACTTCCCCGGGTCTTCGCTCTCGACACTTCCTAAATGGTTACTTTAACGATTACTCCGGAGCGAAGGCTAGGGGTGTCGCCATTCTTTTTGCCAAGCATCTGAGACTGACCGATGTCTCGGAAATGTTAATAGGTGATGGGAGAGGGATTCTTGTTAGAGCTACCATAGCCCATCAGACACTCACTTTCGTTAATCTCTACCTTCCCAACCAGGGCCAAACCCGATTTCTTAGAGATTCACTGGAACTGGTTGAACAAAACCTGGTGGGTACTTTGGTGGTGGGAGGGGATTTCAACTGGGTCCTTGAGCCCCGCTTGGATTCCTCTTCTGGGTCTCCGAGAACTACTTTTAGAGAATCAAGACGTTTTAGAGCTGTTTTGCATGATTTTCAATTGGTCTTCTACACCCTTCAGACAGGGTTTTTACCTTTTATTCATCCCCACATAACTCATACTCCCGGATAGATTACCTCTGCGTGAGCCATGCCCATCTGGATCTACTGGTTGATGCAACCATCGGCCAAATTGCACTATCGGATCATGCCCCAGTCACACTCACACTCTCTCTCCGTCATCCGCCCCCTAGACACTGGCGCTGGCGATTCAATGAACAACTTCTTCGGGATCCTGTATGCCGAGCCCAGATTGAGAAGGCCATAGAGGATTACATCTCTTTAAATGCGACTGGCGATGTGTCCCCGGTAACATTATGGGAGGCACATAAGTGTGTGATAAGAGGCAAGTGCATACAACTGGGCACTTACCTGAAAAAACAAAAGGTTGAGTGTAGAAACGCCCTGTTGGAGCAAATAAAAAAATTGGAATTGACACATAAATCCACGTTAGCCTCTGATACATTTGTCGAACTCCAAACGGCGAGACAAGCACTTAATGCTTTACTCAGCGATGGTACTCGCAGGGCATTTCGTAAATGTCGACATAAATACCATAGATGGGGAAATAAACCCGGTAAACTTTTGGCGCGTGCCCTTAGGGCTCAGAGGTCCCTCACATATATATCTAAACTCACGGATACTGACGGGTTATCACACGCCTCTGATATAGAGATAGCTGGAATTTTTCATACTTATTACTCGACCTTATATAATCTGACCTCCACCCGTACATTATCTGCGCGCCTGGATCACAAACATAACATACAGAAATTTCTAGATGACATTACTTTTCCGACTCTTCCGACAGACGTTGCTCAGGCCCTAGATGATCCTTTCACTGAGGGAGAACTATTGGCCGCCCTGGAGTCCTTTCCTAACGGCAAAAGTCCGGGGCCGGATGGTTTCCCGGTCACATATTATAAAGCCTTTCAGGATAAACTCAATCCCCTTCTCCTGCAGGCCTGCAATGCCATATCATCAGCGGTCCCTCTGTCAGGTCAGTCTCTGAGTGCCCATATTACAGTCATACCAAAAGAATCTAAAGACCCGGAGCTCCCTTCCAGCTATAGGCCGATATCGCTGCTGAACGTCGATATTAAGCTATTCGCTAAACTCATGGCTAATCGCCTTAGGCCATTATTACCAGATATAGTCCACCCTGATCAGGTCGGTTTTGTTATGGGTAGAGAGGCAAGAGATAACACTATCAGAGTCATTGATTTGATAGCACATGCGCAGGCAACTGACACCCCCCTCATGCTCCTCTCCACAGACGCAGAGAAGGCCTTTGATCGGGTGGACTGGGATTTTATGGAAGCGGTGCTCCGGCGACTGGGTCTGGGGGATGTTTTTTTTACAGAGAATTCTCTCACTGTATAGAGCTCCATCTGCTCAGGTTAGGATGAATGGCGTTCTCTCTGATCCAATACATATCTCCAATGGCACGCGCCAGGGCTGCCCGCTGTCACCTTTAATTTTTGTCCTGTGTATGGAGGCTCTGGCCCGTGCGATCAGATGCAACCCTGGCATTGCGGGCCTGCAGGTTGGCAACGTTGACCATCGCTTGGCCCTCTTCGCAGATGACTTACTGGCGGTCATAACTAATCCTTTGATTTCCCTACCTAACCTTATGAAAGAATTCACGCGGTTCGGAATCCTATCGAATTTTAAAATTAATTACTCCAAATCAATGAATGTTACGTTCCCACCTGCAACGGCCTCTCTCTTGTGGCAGTCATTTCAATTCACATGGCAAAAATCCCATATTACTTATCTAGGGATTCAAATCCCTTCGGCACTCAACACTATAGTTACCATTAACCACACCCCTCTTCTTCGCAAACTGCGTCAGGAGATGGCGCATTGGCTCATGCAGAGGTTTTCATGGCTAGGCCGTATAAATATAGTAAAAATTAATATTCTCCCCAGGCTGATGTATCTTTTTCAAACCATCCCTTTGCGGCTTCCCCCTCGATTCTTGGCGGAAGCGCACAAGGCGATAAGCCACTTCATTTGGGGCGGACGGAAACCTAGGTTCAAGCATAGCCATCTGTCTAGACTGAAATCTCAAGGCGGACAACAACTACCTATGATTTCTGCATATTATTATGCCACGGTACTGCATAGGATTGTAGATTGGTCCCGCCCCCAGTCCATATAGGAAACAGTGGGTCGACCTGGAGTCTTCTTCCACCACTCTTAATTTACAAGCAGTGCCCTGGTCTCCTAAATTTAGCCGCTCGGCACATCCCACTGTGGGGCCCACTTTAGCTTTATGGCGGACGCTTCGTTATAAGTTGGGAGTCTCGTCTAGACGAACATCCCTTGTGCCTATTTTCAATAACCCGATGTTCCCCCCGGGAAGGTCCACTCAGATTGCTTCTCGATGGGAGGGGGCAGGTGTGACTAGGGTGATTCACCTGCTTGCACATGGCAAACTCAAATCATTCTCTGAGATACAGACAGCGGCCATATACCTGCTAAGGATTACTGGTTCTATCTTCAGGTGCACCACTTCATTACCTCGCAGAGAGACCTTTTTAAGGCTCTTACTCCCTTTGAATCCATGTGCATTCAGGCGATGGCCCCCTCACATGTAGTGTCGGGTATTTACAAAATCCTTCTGCAGGGCTACTTCCCTACTGTCCCTTCTGTGATGCCTGGGATAAAGACTTAACGCACCGGGGAATTAAGATCCACTGGGACACACATTGCAAGGTTATGGCACAATGCTCCACTAGCTTGGAAGTTGTGGGAACACAATACAAATTACTGACGAGATGGTACAGGTGCCCGTCTCTTTTACATAAATTCTACCCCTCAGTTTCTCCTTTGTGCTGGCGTAGTGGTAAAGGTACGGGTACGTTGATCCACATTTGGTGGGATTGCCCATCTATTGCCCCCTTCTGGAACACTATTGTTGAACTATCGATAGAGATTTTAGGAGGCCCAGTGCCAACGGGTCCGGATTTTTTGGCTTTTGTCACACTCAAATATCCCCTTGTCTCACTACAAAAAGTCCCTCATTAAGCATTTTAATAATGCGGCGAGAGCTGTACTCCCAGTACACTGGCAGTCCGTTAACCCGCCGACAATGTGGGAATGGTTCCAACGCATTGATTTTTATATGCATATGGAGGAGGTTTACTCTGCCGCCTTAGACAAATACTCAAGACTATATGGCTACTTGGCTTCCCTGGATCGAATTTAAGACCACTAAGACCTATGCTGATTATGCACCCCTGATTGTACACTGAAGACGGAGGTTGCCAATACCTCCTCTCTGGTTTGCACATGATCTACATCTGTGACCTTTTCCACTTCCCCCTCCCTTTTCCCCTTGTCCTTTTCTTTCTAATTGTTTCTAAATGTTTGTTGCCTCACACTTTGTATAGTTACTACGTTTATAAGTGATATTGCTACGAGGTAGCTCCTTTCTTCAAATATGATGTCTCATAATGAACAATGTATAACATATGATGGTATATCTGTATCCTTTTTTCTTTTCTTTTTTCTCTTTTCTCTTTGTTGCCACCTTTATGACTACAGTTACCGTGCTATGAGACTACTGTCAAAGTTTTGTTTTTGATATATATACTGAAGTATATAGGAATTGTTTTAATTTGCAAAATGAAAATAAAGAATTTAAAAAATAAATAATAAGAATTTACTTACCGATAATTCTATTTCTCGTAGTCCGTAGTGGATGCTGGGGACTCCGTCAGGACCATGGGGATTAGCGGGCTCCGCAGGAGACAGGGCACATCTAAAAAGCTTTTTAGGTCACATGGTGTGTACTGGCTCCTCCCCCTATGACCCTCCTCCAAGCCTCAGTTAGGTACTGTGCCCGGACGAGCGTACACAATAAGGAAGGATCTTGAATCCCGGGTAAGACTCATACCAGCCACACCAATCACACCGTACAACTTGTGATCTGAACCCAGTTAACAGTATGATAACAAAACGAAGTAGCCTCTGAAAAAATGGCTCACAACAATAGTAATAACCCGATTTTTGTAACAATAACTATGTACAAGCATTGCAGACAATCCGCACTTGGGATGGGCGCCCAGCATCCACTACGGACTACGAGAAATAGAATTATCGGTAAGTAAATTCTTATTTTCTCTAACGTCCTAGTGGATGCTGGGGACTCCGTCAGGACCATGGGGATTATACCAAAGCTCCCAAACGGGCGGGAGAGTGCGGATGACTCTGCAGCACCGAATGAGAGAACTCCAGGTCCTCTTTAGCCAGAGTATCAAATTTGTAAAATTTTACAAACGTGTTCTCCCCTGACCACGTAGCTGCTCGGCAAAGTTATAATGCCGAGACTCCTCGGGCAGCCGCCCAGGATGAGGCCACCTTCCTTGTGGAATGGGCATCTACATATTTCGGCTGTGGCAGGCCTGCCACAGAATGTGCAAGCTGAATTGTACTACAAATCTAGCGTGCAATAGACTGCTTAGAAGCAGGAGCACCCAGCTTGTTGGGTGCATACAATATAAACAGCAAGTCAGACTTTCTGACTCCAGCCGTCCTAACTATATATATATATATATATATATATATTTTTAGGGCCCTGACAACGTCTAGTAACTTGGAGTCCTCCAAGTCCCCAGTAGCCGCAGGCACCACAATAGGTTGTTTCAGGTGACAACGCTGACACCCCTTTAGGAAGAAACTGGAGACGAGTCCCAGTTCTGCCCTGTTCAAATGGAAAATTCTAATATGGGCTTTTGTAAAACAAAACCGCCCATTCTTTTTGACAATCGCCTGGCCGAGGCCAGGACTAACAACATGGTCACTTTCCATGTGAGATATTGGTCAACAGCATGGTCACTTTCCATGTGAGATATTTCAAATCCACAGATTTGAGCGGTTCAAACCAATATGATTTTAAGGAATCCCAACACTATGTTGAGATCTCACGGTGCCCCTAGAGGCACAAAAGAACTGTATATGGAATACACCCTTTACAATCTGGACTTCAGGAACTGAAGTCAATTTTTTTTTGGAAGAAAATCTACAGGGCCGAAATTTAAATCTTAATGAACCCCAATTTGAGGCTCAAAACACTCCTGTTTTCAGGAAGTGCAGAATCGACCTAGTTGAATTTCCTTCGTGGAGCCTTCCTGGCCTTACCCACGCAACATATTTTCACCACATGTGGTGATGACGTTGTGCGGTCACCTCCTTCCTGGCTTTGACCAAGGTAGGTATGACCTCTTATGGAATGCCTTTTTCCCTTCAGAATCCGGTATTCAACCGCCATGCCGTCAAACGCAGCCGCGGTAATTCTTGGAAAAGACATGGTACTTGCTGAAGCAAGTCCCTTCTTAGCTCCCCAGGCCCTTAGTCCTCTGTGAGCATCTCTTGAAGCTCCGGGTACCAAGTCCCTCTTGGCCCATCCGGAGCCACTAGTATAGTTCATACTCCTCTATGTCTTATAATTCTCAATACCTTGGTTATGAGAAACAGAGGAGGGAACCCATACACTGACTGGTACACCCACGGTGTTACCAGAACATCCACAGCTATCGCCTGAAGGTCTCATGACCTGGCGGAATACCTGTCCCGTTTTTCGGGCGGGACGCTATCATGTCCACCTTTGGTCTTTGCCAACGGTCCACAATCATGCTGAAAAACTTCCCTATGAAGTTTCCACTCTCCCGGGTGGAGGTCATGCCTGCTGAGGAAGTCTGCTTCCCAGTCGTCCACTCCCGGAAAGAACACTGCTGACAGTGCTATCACATGATTTTCCGCCTAGCGAAAAATCCTTGCAGTTTTGTCACTGCCCTCCTGCTTCTTGTGCCGCCCTTTCTGTTTACGTGGGCGACTGCCGTGATGTTATCCCACTGGATCAATACCGGCTGACCTTGAAGCAGAGGTCTTGCTAAGTTTAGAGCCTTATAAATTTGCTCTAAGCTTATTTATGCAGAGAGAATTCTCCAGACTTAATCACACTTCCCTGGAAATTTTTTCCCTGTGTGACTGTTCTCCAGCCTCTCAGGCTGGCCTCCGTGGTCACCGGCATCCAATCCTGAATGCCAAATCTGCGGCCCTCTAGAAGATGAGCACTCTGTAATCACCACAGGAGAGACACCCTTGTCCTTGGATATAGGGTTATCCGCTGATGCATCTGAGGATGCGATCCGGACCATTTGTCCAGCAGATCCCACCGAAGAGTTCTTGCGGGAAATCTGCCGAATGGAATTGCTTCGTAATAAGCCACCATTTTTACCAGGACTCTTGTGCAATGATGCACTGACACTTTTCCTGGTTTTAGGAGGATCCCGATTAGCTCGGATAACTCCCTGGCTTTCTCCACTGGGAGAAACACGTTTTTCTGGACTGTGTCCAGAATCATCCCTATGAACAGTAGACGTGTCATCGGAAAAAGCTGCGATTTTGGAATATTTAGAATCCACTCGTGCTGACGTAGAACTACTTAAGATAGTGCTACTCCGACCTCCAACTGTTCTCTGGACCTTGCCCTTATCAGGAAAGCGTCCATGTTTCCTTTTAAGAAAAATCATCATTCCGGCCATTACCTTGGTAAAGACCCGGGGCGCCGTGGACAACCCAAACGGCAGCGTCTGAACTGATAGTGACAGTTCTGTACCAGGAACCTGAAGTACCCTTGGTGAGAAGGGCAAATTTGGACCTGTAGGTAAGCGTCCCTGATATCCAGTGACACCATATCGTCCCCTTCTTCCTGGTTCGCTATCACTGCTCTGAGTGACTCCATCTTGATTTGAACGCTTGTATGTAAGTGTTCAAATATTTCAGATCTCACCGAGCCGGTTGGCTTCAGTACCACAATATAGTGTGGAATACTACCCCCTTCCATGTTGTAAGAGGGGTACTTTGATTATCACCTGCTGGGAATACAGCCTGTGAATTGTGTGAGGGGGAGATGTCTCGAATTTCCAATGTACACCTGGGATACTACATGTAGGATCCCGGAGTTCCCTTGCGAGTGAGCCCCCTGCGTACTGAAACTCTTGAGATGACCCCCTACCGCACCTGAGTCCGCTTGTACGGCCCCAGCGTTATGCTGCGGACTTGGCAGAAGCTGTGAGGGGCTTCTGTTCCTGGGAATGGGCTGCTTGCTGCAGTCTTCTTCCCTTTCCTCTACCCCTGGGCAGATATGACTGGCCTTTGCCCGCCTGCCCCTATGGGGACGAAAGGACTGAGACTGAAAAGACTGTGTCCTTTTTTTTGCCGATATGTGATTCGGGGTAACAAAAAGTGGATTTTTCAGCTGTTGCCATGGCCACCAGGTCCGATGGACCGCCCCTTTATACGGCAATACTTCCACATGCCGTCTGGAATCTGCCTCACCTGACCACTGTCGTGTCTTCGTCTGGCAGATATGTAAATCACATTTACTCTTGATGCCAGAATGCAAATATCCCTCTGCGCATCACGCATATATAGAAATGCATCCTTAAAATGCTCTATAGTCAATAAAATCTTGTCCCTGTCAAGGGTATCAAAATTTTCAGTCAGGAAATCCGACCAAGCCCCCTCAGCGCTGCACATCCAGGCTGAGGCGATTGCTGGTCGTAGTATAACACCAGTATGTGTGTATATACTGTCATGATATTTTTCAGCTTCCTATCAGCTGGCTTCTTGAGGGCGGCCGTATTTAGAGACGGTAACGCCATGTTTTTATAAGCGTGTGAGCGCCTTATCCACCCTAAGGTGTGTTTCCCAACTCGCCCTTACTTCTGGCGGGAAAGGGTATACCGCCCATAACTTTCTATCGGAGGAACCCCACGTATCATCACACACTTCATTTAATTTATCTGATTCAGGCAAAACTACAAGTAGTTTATTCACACCCTACAAAATACCCTTATTTGTGGTACTTGTAGTATCAGAAATATGTAACAGCTCCTTCATTGCCCTTAACATGTAACTCGTGGCCCTAAAGGAAAATTACGTATGTTTCTTCACCGTCGACACTGGGGTCAGTGTCCATGTCTGTGTCTGTCGACCGACTGAGGTAAATGGGCGTTTTTACAAGCCCCTGACGGTGTCTGAGACGCCTGGACCGGTACTAATTTGTCCGCCGGCCATCTCATGTCGTCAACCGTCTTGCAGCGTGTTGACATTATCACGTAATTCCATAAGTAGACCATCCATTCCGGTGTCGACTCCCTAGAGAGTGACATCAACATTACAGGCAATTTGCTCCGCCTCCTCACCAACATTTTCCTCATACATGTCGACACACACGTACCGACATACAGCACACACACAGGGAATGCTCTGATAGAGGACAGGACCCACTAGCCCTTTGGGGAGACAGAGGGAGAGTTTGCCAGCACACACCAAAAGCGCTATAATGTATATAACAACCCTAGAAGGTGTTGTTTCTATATATGCGCTCTTAATATATCATTATATCGCCAATTTATGCCCCCCTTCTCTTTTAACCCTGTTTCTGTAGTGCAGTGCAGGGGAGAGTGGGAGCCTTCCTCACCAGCGGAGCTGATCAGGAAAATGGCGCTGAGTGCTGAGGAGAATAAGCTCCGCCCCCTTTTCGGCGGGCTTTTCCTCCCGGTTTTTTAATAACTGGCCTGGGTTAAAATACATACATATAGCCTTAATGGCTATATGTGATGTATTTATTTGCCAAATAGGTATTTATATTGCTGCCCAGGGCGCCCCCAGCAGCGCCCTGCACCCTCCGTGACCGTGTCAGTGAGCCGTGTGACAACAATGGCGCACAGCTGCAGTGCTGTGCGCTACCTCTCTGAAGACTGTGAAGTCTTCTGCCGCCTGTTTCCGGACCTCCGTTCCGCCGTCTTTCTTCAGCGTCTGTAAGGGGGATCGGCGGCGCGGCTCCGGGACGAACCCCAGGCTGACCTGTGTTCCGACTCCCTCTGGAGCTCAGTGTCCAGTAGCCTAAGACTTCAATCCTCCTGCACGCAGGTGAGTTGCCAGTCTCTCCCCTAAGTCCCTCGTTGCAGTGATCCTGTCGCCAGCAGGAATCACTGATTAGAAACCTAAAAAAAAACTTTACTAAATAGCTCCTTAAGAGAGCCATCCAGTTTGCACCCTTCTCGGACGGGCACAAAAACCTAACTGAGGCTTGGAGGAGGGTCATAGGGGGAGGAGCCAGTACACACCATGTGACCTAAAAAGCTTTTTAGATGTGCCCTGTCTCCTGCGGAGCCCGCTAATCCCCATGGTCCTGACGGAGTCCCCAGCATCCACTAGGACGTTAGAGAAAAATACATTTTAAAAAAAATAAGAAGGCACGTTTTGAGTTTGCCAAAAGGCATGTGGACGACGCCCCAAATGTATGCAGAAAGGTGCTCTCGTCAGATGAGACTAAAATTTTACTTTTCGGCCACCAAGGAAAACGCTATGTCTGGCGCAAACCCAACACATCCCATCACCCCAAGAACACCATCCTCACAGTGAAACATGGTAGTGGCAGCATCATGCTGTGAGGATGTTTTTCAGCAGCAGGAACTGGTAAACTGTTTCGAGTCGATGGAAAGATGGAAGGTGCCAAATACTGGGATATTCTTGAGCAAAACCTGCCTGCCTGTGATTTGAGACTGGGGCGGAGGTTCACCTTCCAGCAGGTCAGTGACCCGAAGCATACTGCTAAAGCAACACTCAAGTGGCTTAAATGGAAACATTTAAATGTGTTGGAATGTTCTAGTCAGAGCCTAGATCTCAATCCAATTGAGAATCTGTGGTCAGACTTGAAGATTGCTGTTCACAAGCGGAAACCATCCAACATGAAGGAGGTGGAGCAGTTTTGCCTTGAGGATTGGGCAAAAATCCCAGTGGCAAGATGTGGCAAGTTCATAGAGACTTATCCAAAGCAACTTGCAGCTGTAATTGCCGCAAAATATGGCTCTAAAAAGTACTGACTTTAGCGGGGTGAATAATTATGCACGCTGAAGTTTTCTGTTATTTTGTCCTATTTGTTGTTTGCTTCACAATAAAAAAAAAAAATCTTAAAAGTTGTAGACATGTTCTGTGAATGAAATGATGCAAACCTTCAAACATTCCATTTTAATTCCAGGTTTTGAGGCAAAAAAACATGAAAAATGCAAAGGGGGGTGAATACTTTAGCAAGGCACTGTATGGGCAGGGGAGACTCTGCTGGTTTTCTTGAGGTGAGGGAGGTTGCGGGCAGTGTGGAGACTGTGCTGCTGTTCTGGGGGCGTTGCGGATAAGCCACTGTTGCAGACAGGAAGATGGATGGACAGCATGTTCCAGCCGGCTCTTGCCTCACCTGACAGGTCTTGGTACTCTGTTGTTCCAGCATCCAGCACTGATGTCAGTGTGCCTGCTGCTCCGGTGCCGATGTCAGTGTGACCATTGCTGCTAGCGTTAATGACAGGTCAGTGCTATGACAAGGAGGACCTCTGCTGGGGCTGTAACAAGGGGTACAGATGCTGACACTGTGACGAGGGGAGGGGGGCTTGTGTCCATCTAATTATCGGTTAGTTGGGGAAAACATTAAAACAGGTTTGATTTTCACAACTAGTTGGAACAACCGTTTTTTGCCGTTTGGGAGCAAAAAAATTATTATCGTTTGCTTTCATACACTGCCAGATTATTATTAGCAGTGTGCAAAAATTATTGGAGTGATTTAGTTCTGATATATGGCCAGCTTAATGTAGTGAACTGTACTAAACTGCATTTAACTGTAGAACTCGGAACATAATTCAGTAATTGTTCATATTTACACATACTAAAAAGAATAATAAAACACATTTTTTATTATTTTCTAATGCACTCTGCTCTTAAGTTATTTGAATTGTTTTGTTAAGTCCAAAAAGGAAAGGACCCGATGTGCACATACAACAACTGTTATACCCTAGGGCCCTTATTGAGTCAGGTGTAATCACAAGTTGTGTTTTCAGCCACAACTTGCGTATGTGCGTCTTTTCACAATGCCCCTCTTTGTACAGGCACATGCCTGACCCGCAACTACTGTACGTAAGACTAGGGAGCATGGACTGTGCTGAAATGGGTGATGTGAACACATGCAGTCACACACTGTGACTCAAATGCCCTGAGAGCAGCAGTAATCACAGCTTGCTGGAAGGGCCTGACTTGTGGGTGCAAGGTGCACACAGATGATGATTGTGTCTGATTGGTATATGAAAAAGTCATACAATAGGCTCAGAGAAAGACAACTGACACTGCATTGTTGCTTTAAGTAGGATCCTATAATAATAATAATAATAGCATATAGTAAGCTGAAACATAATTAATAGAATGCATGCGTTACCCAAAGCACGTAAATACCAAGTGAATACATACCTGTATTGTCTTTCCAAGTCCCATGTCATCACCAAGGATACATCCTGTTGATCGAACGTAGTGTTCATACAAGAATTGGACACCATCTCTTTGGTAGTCCCGTAAATACCTATTGATAGTGTAAGGAACAACAACCCCAGTGTTCGATAATAGGAAATCTACTCCAGGAGCTGTGGGTCTCCTGTCTGGGAAATTAGGTTTCTCCAAATCTTCATCATCAAACATTGACGTGTTCCAGGAGTTGCGGAAGTCTGAGGATTTACAAAGCTGTGATAATGAGACCTTCTTTTCTGTTGCATCAGAAAATAAAACCACTGCATAAGATAAACCCGTCTCTTTGTATTCAATGGACTTCACAACAGCTTCTTTAAGATCACCCTTTTCAGAGTAAGGGGCAAAGCACTTATCTTTAGTGTTCCATAAGTCTGCAATAACACGAAAACAAAATATGTAAATGTAAGTACTGATATAAATCACGGGAAGGGTTTAACAAAATGTAGATATAGATATACAAGAAACATCTTCTGCCACAGGATGTTCTGCAATTCACCACAAAACACTTTCACACCTTCTTGTAGTTACCTAGTACTGAAAACTAAAGCCTTTTAACTGACCACATGTGACTGTTCACTCTGAATCTGCCATCTGCATCTCTGATTCAAACTGAAATTATAATTTCACCAAAACTACATTTTCAGTTATGGACAAAATAACATAGGGGCAGATGTATTAAGCCTGGAGAAGTGATAAAGCAGTTATAAGTGCAAGGTGATAACACACTAACCTATCAGTACGGCAGGGGCTGGCTGGCAACTTTTAGCCTGGGGCGCAAATGAAATCAAGTGGCCTGGCTTCTTTACCAGCACATGGCAATGGCAAAATGGATGTGGCAGATAAAAAACTGCAGACGTGGTTTATCAAATGGGGAAGCAGTTTAAATGTGTAGTGAAATGTCTGAAAAATCATTATGTCCAGAGGCAGAACTCTGGGAGGCAACGGAGTCATCTGCTGCCGGGCTCCTGCTCTGAAGGGGGCCACCTCTCCTCCCATTCTGTGACACCATTGAATTAAGTTAATTGATAGCTGTCGCTGTCTTTTCAGTGGCCGACTTTCTCACTGGTCCCTGCACCTTATATATCACACCCTCTTTATTATACTGAATATACACATTTTACAAGTGTCACACCCAGGATTAGAAACCACAACCTATTACACTGGAAGCAGACACCTTACTGATGAAGCTGTTTGCTCCTGTATAGGAAATATGAGAATTTTAACTATATGAAGATACTTCTCTGACAATTACACGTAACTTCATGTAGTTAGAAATCTCATGCTTACTGTACAGGACCAGATACCTCCATCAGTAAAGTGTCTGCTGTTAGTGTAACATGTCATGGGCTCTAATCCTTGGTATAACTGCTAAGAAATTTGTGATTTAAAATAAAAGACAATTAAATGCAGTATATTATTTTTTTTTCAGAACACTCCACACACACACACACACACACACACACACACACACACACACACACACACACATTTATCTTAATATAGGAAATAGGGGGGCACCAATATTTATCTTGCCTCCAGGCGACTGTGACGAACTTACGCCACTGATTATGTCTAAGAACAAACCATCACATACCAGCCCTGTCTGACAAACAGAAACTATTCTACTGACTTATATAAAACATAGGAAAAAATGGGGCAGATGTATTAATCTGGAGAAGGCATAAGGAAGTGATAAACCAGTGATAAGTGCACAAGCCAATCAGCTCCAATTTGTAAATTAACAGTTAGGATCTGATTGGCTGGTGCGATTATCACTTGTACTTTATCACTTCCTTATACCGTCTCCAGGTTAATACATCCGCACCAATGGGCCTATTTCAGGTGTGGTTGGAGCTGCTATCACTTCCTTGGAAGCAGCAGTGATAGCACTGTATGGTGATGCAGCAGGAGGAATCTATTACAAGTAGACACCTCCTGCTGCAGTAGTGATCTGACCTGCATCCTAGTACTCAGCATTGGATTACTGACTCCCCATCGGGCAGCTTGTAGAGATTCCCGGCCTCTTTTCTCCCCCTAAACATCAGCGACATGCCTCCGTTATGGGAAACTGAGAACACTGCCATCCCTCGCTGCCCCAAAATGGAAGCAGACTATCTATTACTGACAATCTGCTGCCATCCTACTTTCTACATCGCAGGACCCATTTGTGCTTGCACTCAACAGGTCCTGCGCATGAGCAAAGTAACGATAATGGGGGTGATTCCGAGTTGTTCGCTCGCTAGCTGCTTTTAGCAGCATTGCACACGCTAAGCCGCCGCCCTCTGGGAGTGTATCTTAGCTTAGCAGAAGTGCGAACGAAAGATTAGCAGAATTGCGAATAGAAATTTCTTAGCAGTTTCTGAGTAGCTCCAGACTTACTCAGCCATTGCGACCAGCTCAGTCCTTTTCGTTCCTGGTTTGATGTCACAAACACACCCAGCATTTGCCCAACCACTCTACCGTTTCTCCAGCCACTCCTGCGTTTTGCAACTCGAACGCCTGCGTTTTTCCGCACACTCCCATAAAACGGCCAGTTTCTGACAAGAAACAGCCACTTTCTGTCAATCACACTACGATCAGCAGAGCGATGAAAAAGCTTTGTTATGCCGTAAGTAAAATACCTAACTTTTGTGTAAAATAACTAAACGCATGCGCTCTGCAAACCTTGCGCATGCGCAGTAAGCGACTAATCGCAGTATAGCGAAAATCGGCAACGAGCGAAGAACTCGGAAAGACCCCCAATAAGTAGGAACATACAGATGACGCAGAGTAAGCATCAGTTTATAGTGTATGGGACAATGCATGTACATAGATGTGTTTTTTTTGCCACAAACTATAGCACCTATCAAGTTGCTGATGATTTTCAGGTGGTGCTGCACGGTGTCAGTGGGCACAGGTGAGCTGCATAGTACCAGTGTGCAAAGGGTGAGGGCACAGGGGGGTGCAAGGTGTCAGCGGGCACAGGTGAGCTGCATAGTACCAGTGTGCAAAGGGTGAGGGCACAGGGGGGTGCATGGTGTCAGTGGGCACAGGTGGGATGCATAGTAACAGTGTGCACAGGGTGGGGGAACAGGGGGGCTGCATAGTACCAGTGTACACAGGCTGGGGGCACAGGTGGATGCACGGTGTCAGTGGGCACAGGTGGGGCTGCATAGTACCAGTGTACACAGGGTGGGGGTACAGGGGGGATGCACGGTGTTAGTAGGCACAGGTGGGGCTGCATAGTACCAGTGTACACAGGGTGGGGGTACAGGGGGATGCACGGTGTCAGTGGGCACAGGTGGGGCTGCATAGTACCAGTGTACACAGGGTGAGGGCACAGGGGGATGTACTGTGTCAGTGGACACAGGTGGGGCTGCATAGTACCAGTGTACACAGGGTGGAGGTACAGGGGGGATGCACGGTGTCAGTGGGCACAGGTGGGGCTGCATAGTATCAGTGTACACAGGGTGGGGGTACAGGGGGATGCACGGTGTCAGTGGGCACAGGTGGGGCTGCATAGTACCAGTGTACACAGGGTGGGGGAACAGGGGGGCTGCATAGTACCAGTGTACACAGGCTAGGGGCACAGGTGGATGCACGGTGTCAGTGGGCACAGGTGGGGCTGCATAGTACCAGTGTACACAGGGTGGGGGTACAGGGGGGATGCACGGTGTCAGTGGGCACAGGTGGGGCTGCATAGTACCAGTGTACACAGGGTAGGGGTACAGGGGGGATGCACGGTGTCAGTGGGCACAGGTGGGGCTGCATAGTACCAGCGTACACAGGGTGGGGGTACAGGTGGATGCACGGTGTCAGTGGGCACAGGTGGGGCTGCATAGTACCAGTGTACACAGGGTGAGGGCACAGGGGAGATGCACGGTGTCAGTGGGGACAGGTGGGATGCATATTACCAGTGTACACAGGGTGGGGGCACAGGGGGGATGCACATTATTAGTGGGGACAGGTGGGATGCATAGTACCAGTGTACACAGGGTGGGAGCACAGGGGGGATGCACGGTGTCAGTGGGCACAGGTGGGCTCCATAATACCAGTGTACACAGGGTGGGGGCACAGGGGAGATGCACAGTATCAGTGGGGACATGTGGGATGCATAGTACCAGTGTGCACAGGGTGGGGGCGCAGGGGGGATGCACGGTGTCAGTGGGCACAGGTGGGGCTGCATAGTACCAGTGTACACAGGGTGAGGGCACAGGGGAGATGCACGGTGTCAGTGGGGACAGGTGGGATGCATAGTACCAGTGTACACAGGCTGGGGGCACAGGTGGATGCACGGTGTCAGTGGGCACAGGTGGGGCTGCATAGTACCAGTGTACACAGGGTGGGAGCACAGGGGGGATGCACGGTGTCAGTGGGCACAGGTGGGGCTGCATAGTACCAGTGTACACAGGGTGGGGGCACAGGGGAGATGCACGGTGTCAGTGGGCACAGGTGGGGCTGCATAGTACCAGTGTACACAGGGTGAGGGCACAGGGGAGATTCACGGTGTCAGTGGGGACAGGTGGGATGCATAGTACCAGTGTACACAGGCTGGGGGCACAGGTGGATGCACGGTGTCAGTGGGCACAGGTGGGGCTGCATAGTACCAGTGTACACATGGTGGGAGCACAGGGGGGATGCACGGTGTCAGTGGGCACAGGTGGGGCTGCACAGTACCAGTGTACACAGGGTGTGGAGATGCACGGTGTCAGTGGGCACAGGTGGGGCTGCATAGTACCAGTGTACACAGGGTGGGGGCACAGGGGAGATGCATGGTGTCAGTGGGCACAGGTGGGGCTGCATAGTACCAGTGTACACAGGGTGGGGGCACAGGGGAGATGCACGGTGTCAGTGGGCACAGGTGGGGCTGCATAGTACCAGTGTACACAGGGTGAGGGCACAGGGGAGATGCACGGTGTCAGTGGGGACAGGTGGGATGCATAGTACCAGTGTACACAGGCTGGAGGCACAGGTGGATGCACGGTGTCAGTGGGCACAGGTGGGGCTGCATAGTACCAGTGTGCACAGGGTGAGGACACAGGGGGGATGCACGGTGTCAGTGGGCACAAGTGGGGCTGCACAGTACCTGTGTGCACAGGGTGGGGGCGCAGGGGGGATGCACGGTGTCAGTGGGCACAGGTGGGGCTGCATAGTACCAGTGTACACAGGGTGGGGGCACAGGGGAGATGCACGGTGTCAGTGGGCACAGGTGGGGCTGCATAGTACCAGTGTACACAGGGTGGGGGCACAGGGGAGATGCACGGTGTCAGTGGGCACAGGTGGGGCTGCATAGTACCAGTGTACACAGGGTGAGGGCATGGTGTCAGTGGGCACAGGTGGGGCTGCATAGTACCAGTGTACACAGGGTGGGGGCACAGGGGAGATGCACGGTGTCAGTGGGGACAGGTGGGATGCATAGTACCAGTGTACACAGGCTGGAGGCACAGGTGGATGCACGGTGTCAGTGGGCACAGGTGGGGCTGCATAGTACCAGTGTGCACAGGGTGAGGACACAGGGGGGATGCACGGTGTCAGTGGGCACAAGTGGGGCTGCACAGTACCTGTGTGCACAGGGTGGGGGCGCAGGGGGGATGCACGGTGTCAGTGGGCACAGGTGGGGCTGCATAGTACCAGTGTACACAGGGTGAGGGCACAGGGGAGATGCACGGTGTCAGTGGGGACAGGTGGGATGCATAGTACCAGTGTACACAGGCTGGAGGCACAGGTGGATGCACGGTGTCAGTTCAGTGGGCACAGGTGGGGCTGCATAGTACCAGTGTACACAGGGTGGGGGCACAGGGGGGATGCACATTATTAGTGGGGATAGGTGGGATGCATAGTACCAGTGTACACAGGGTGGGAGCACAGGGGGGATGCATGGTGTCAGTGGGCACAGGTGGGCTCCATAATACCAGTGTACACAGGGTGGGGGCACAGGGGAGATGCACAGTATCAGTGGGGACATGTGGGATGCATAGTACCAGTGTGCACAGGGTGGGGGCGCAGGGGGGATGCACGGTGTCAGTGGGCACAGGTGGGGCTGCATAGTACCAGTGTACACATGATGGGGGCACAGGGGGGATGCATGGTGTCAGTGGGCACAGATTGGGGGCTACATAGTACCAGTGTACACAGTGTGGGGGCACAGGGGGATGCATGGTGTCTGTGGACACAGGTGGAGCAGCATAGTGCCAGTGTACACAGGGTGGGGTCAGAGGGGAGCTGCACAGTGACAGAGTATATAAAATGAGGGAACAGGTGGAACCGCACAGTGTCAATGCACATGGGGGTAGAGCTTTACAGTGTCAGTGTCTACAAAGTGGGGGCAGAGGTGAAGCTATACAGTACAATAACAGTGGGGGTAATTCCAAGTTGATCGCAGTAGGAAATTTTTTAGCAGTTGGGCAAAACCATGTGCACTGCAGGGGAGGCAGATATAACATTTCCAGAGAGAGTTAGATTTGGGTGGGTTATTTTGTTTCTGTGCAGGGTAAATACTGGCTGCTTTATTTTTACACTGCAAATTAGATTGCAGATTGAACACACCCCACCCAAATCTAACTCTCTCTGCACATGTTATATCTGCCTCCCCTGCAGTGCACATGGTTTTGCCCAACTGCTAAAAAATTTCCTGCTGCGATCAACTTGGAATTACCCCCAGTGTTCTGGTTTTTATCTGCTTTAGTTTGCAGACAGCTGCTGACTCCCAATACAATCTCTCCAAAGGTGGAGCTAGCCCAGAAGTTCATTCTTTATGCATGGAGTTCACATAGCACTATTCTAGACTGCTCCTAGCTGTACTGGCCTCTGCCGCCCCCACCCTGTACATACTCCAGCAGAAGGAAGAGCAGCCCACCTCCTCCAAAAAGCCCCGGACACTTTATCCACTCTCCAGCCCCTAGGGCAGGCATGTCGAAACTGTGGCCCTCCAGCTGTTGAGAAACTACACATCCCAGCATGCCTTGACACAGCTTTAGCATTCTCTGACAGCAAAACTGTGTCAAGGCATGCTGGGATATGTAGTTTCACAACAGCTGGAGGGCCGCAGTTTGGACATGCCTGCCCTAGGGTCTTGGGAAAGGACATCTGGCTCCCCATTGGTCAGCGGTGGCCATTTTCTTTGAGCTTGCTATGGGGGCAGCCATTTTCATAGCCCCTGCTTGTTCAGCAGCCAGACAGGGGAGTTAAAAGTTATAACTCAGAGCAGACAGAAGCAGTCGAACCTTTGTTTGCCTCTCGCAGCCAGGCGGCCCTGGATCGCTTACATTTTACTGGCCCAGGGGGCAGATGGCACCCTGTCCCCCTTGCTAGCCAGCCTCTGCATTACAGGTATGAAAAATGACAGTTAGGAGCTCATTGGCTGGTGCGTTATTACCTTGCACATATCTCTGCTGGGTGGTCTTCAGTATGCCGACTGACGGGATCCCGGCGCACAGTATACCGGCGCCGGGATCCCGACAGCCGGCATACAGACACTTATTCCACGAGGGAGAATAAAATAGCGTGTCTATCATTTAGATTATTTCTGTTGCACTCTACATGCTCCAGCAAACATGACATTCTTTCAGATAGGCAGTGTGTTGCTCAATGCAGGAACACAGCAAAGCAGTGGCAGGTGTTAAGGCGCCTACACACGGTGCGATTCTGCCTAAATGCCGATTTTGACTTTGCTATCTCCCTTAAACTCCGCTGAGCCCAGAACGACCGATATTAACTATACACACAGTGCAATTTTGTCTATATACAATTTTGACAATACTGGAAAGTAGATTGAACACTCTCTAGTGAAAATTTACCTGCCTGCACTGTCTATTTTCTCTTGCGATACAGACCCGCAGTAGCGTGCAGCGGTATTGCATGCTGTATACACACGGGGGGGGGGGGGGGGGGGGGGTCATTCCGAGTTGATCGTAGCTGTGCTACATTTAGCACAGCTATGATCAAGAACAGACATGCAGAGGGGCGCCCAGCACAGGATTAGCCCGCCCCGCATGTCAGTCCCTGCCCTGTCGCTGAAATACAAAAGCATCGCACAGCGGCGATGCCTTTATACTTCAGGAGTAGCTCCCGGCCAGCGCAGCTTTTGCGTGCTGGCAGGGAGCTACTCGTCGCTGCCCAACTCTCAGCAGCTGCGTGTGACGTCACGCAGCCGCTGCGACCCGCCCCCCACACGGCCCCACAAAGCGGCGGCCAAGCGCCGCCGTGCCGCCCCCACCCACCTCTGCCTGTCAATCAGGCAGAGGCAATCGCTAGTTAACAACAGCCGTCGGCTGTCAGCCATGCGTCGGCACGCGCAGTTCTGACCTGAATGCTGCACTGCGAACAACTGCAGCAAGCGTTCAGGTCAGAATGACCCCAACGGTGCGATAAGTACTATGTTTTCTACCGATATGGACTATATAGTCCATATCAGTAGTTCATATTGCACTGTGTTTATGTGGCTTAAGAGATCATCTGGATAGGTTGACTTCTGGTAAAGTAAGCTCTTTGGGACCTAGTTTTATATAAAATTCTAATTTTTGGTTGGCAGTCTCCTTTAGTCCTCCGTCTGTAACAGTAATACAGTGCTTGGAAAATAACAGTATCCTCATTGCATTGGCTTTAGAAACGGGATGTAGGTGTCATCCCGGCTTTCGGGATCCCAACACCGGAATCCTGAACATAAGTATGCCGGGAGGGTTAGGATTAGGCTGCGGGGGAGGGGTAGGGTTAGGCTGCATGGGGGGGGTTAGGCTGCGGGGAAGAAGGGTTAGGGTTAGGCTGCTGGAAGGGAGGGTTAGGTTTAAGGTTACTTTGCTCCAGCGCCCCTGTCGGAATTTCAGACTGTAGAGATACGGGTGTCGGTATTCTGACTGCCGGCATCTTGACTGCCAGTATCCCATACCAAACCCTTATAGGCCCTACGCACTGGCCGATTTTTAGAAAGATATGAACGATCTCGTTCATATCTTTCAGTGTGGAGACTCCAGCGATGAACGATGCGCGGCCCCGCGCTCATTCATCGCTGGTCTCCCGTCGGCTGTGCATGCAGGCCAATATGGACGATCTCGTCCATATTTGCCTGCACTTCAATGCAGCCGCGTGACGGGGGGAGTGAAGAAACTTCACTCCCCCCGTCACTGCCCCCCCGCCGCCGGGTCGCTCGTCGGCCGTATCCGCCGTCGGGCAGCTCGGCGGCGGATCGGCTAGTGTATAGGGCCCCTTAGTAACATCTCTGGGTCTCAAAGCATATGAACAAATATATGTTTAATTCAGAACACCCATGATTTACACAGGTTCTGTGGCTGGCTAAATTTAAGCCTGTATTTCACCTGTTTTTAATCAGTCACAGAACCTTTGTAAGTCATACTTAAACCCCCACGTGCCTAATTTTTGGACATAAGTAGCCAGGAGTGATCATGCAGCAGGACCAGGGGTTGGGGGCTTGTTGCATTTAGTATCATCTGGACCTTTCCAACTTACTTAAGAAAGAAAAGCGGTATTCAGTAGTGTGGACTATTCTTCTGTCAATCTGGGAAGGATCCCTGAAATTAGTGAATCTCCCGGACATTTAAGGAGAGTAGACAAGAATGCTTTAAAGTCAAACTGTGGAAAGATGTTTAATTTATCTGAATAACATTCATATATATATGAAGGGGGGCTCCAAGTATCACAACATGTGCAATCTAAAAATATCTCCCAAGGCTGATTTCATTTCGCAATTGAAGCTCCTAATTATCTCACTCCGTATAGAGATATAGCTAAAGAGAGGAGGTAATAGCTGCCTAGCATTACCTGGATCCCCCTGATTACCAGGGGTTATGTTCTATCCAGGAAAAATACAACACATCTTTCTCAAACTAGGTCAGTACTTATGTTGACGCTACACTTTTATGTGATATATACGAAGAGGAAACGCACTCTGTCAGTGCCTACTCTGATTCCTAGTAAGTTATACGCTGTTCACACAGCTGTAAAAACCTGGGTTATTGATGGGTTAACCCAGGTTGTGGCTTGATGCGAAAGGGTCTCAAAATAATAACCTAGGTCCAGGGACCTGGGTTGGTCCGGGTTACGGGGCAGTGTGAACGGGTGACCCAGGTCCTTTCCAAACCCTATGGAGAGCCGGCTCACCGACAATGGAGATGATGTCATCTCCAAGCACCAGCAGAGAAGCCCTGGCAATATCCCAGGTCCAGCCTGTGGTGTGAATGGGTTTCAAGCCACTGTGACACAGCCTAAAACCCATTTTCAGTGACTCCAGATTGCAGTGTGAAAGGGATATTATTCCACCTCTCCTTCAGCGCCGGCCCTCGCTAACACCTATCCTTCTTGTGTCCCTTCACCTCACAAGACGCACCTCTCTGATCACACCAAATTGGGAGTTATAGGTCTTATGTGTCGGGTATGTGATTAATAAACAACGCTCTCCATGTTGCTTACATCCATTAAAGCTGCTGCCACACTAAGGGAGTTATTCAGAGTTCTTAGCAAACCAAAAAAGTTAGCCATTGGGCAAAACCATGTGCAGTGCAGGTGGGGCAGATGTAACATGTGCAGAGAAAGTTAGATTTGGGTGGGGTGTGTTCAAACTGAAATCTAAATTGCAGTGCAAAAATAAAGCAGCCAATATTTACTCTGCACAGAAACAATATAACCCACCCGAATATAAATCTTAACAACTCTGAATAACCTGCTAAGATCTCTGAAATCCTCCAGTACGCAATGAAATGAATAGTACCTATGTCTGTGTTACCTCCCACTTTAGAAGTATTTACTTTTCTGATTTCATAGATATGAGTTAGGGATGGCTATCTGAAACTGACAGTTGGCTACCATCGATATCCCTGAACCAATGGAAAAGCATGTTGCAGTAACGCGGCCACTATTCGATGTCCATCCCAAATATGAGTATGTTTTGTAAATTAAGGATAGCGTATTTATAACACATGCAGTATAAGTAATAAACATGACTGGTTTTATTGTACTTGCCTTGTAAATCCATTTTTAGTTTTCAAACTTCAAATATCATTTGGCTTCATGGATTCCTGAAACACAGCCAGCACTAATGTTACAGATGAAGGAGCTTTTAATGATAGCAACAACAATAAAAGCATGCAATGGCAACATACCATTATCTTCACTCTTAATCTAATTTGCAACACTTATAATGTACATTATATTTTACGTATTTATTATAAGATGTGTTAAACAATAAAGTGACTTGAAGCAAGCTATGTCACAGGAGGTAATGTAGCAGTGTTTACATTCAGGCTGTGCAGAAATCACTGTGTGTGCACCCAGCAAATGCTGTGTTTTACGTGTCCATTCCTCCACAGTCTGATGGGTTGTGCTACATGTGCCCATATACTCCCCTGTTACATGCCGATATCACATAATAACCCTGCTTGTCATGATCTACCTGCTGATGATGAGCTGTGTACATAACCAGCTGCTGCTGCTCCCATGATCCCTTGCCTGCAGCCTGCCAAGGAAATACATTTTACTTTCGGTTTCAGCCTCGACACTTTCAACAATAATTGAATAAACGCTGAGGACGATAGACGCTTTGTTAGGGGCAAACTAACAAAATGTTGTTAGATATATTGAACTTACTGATATTTTTATTTATTTAAATAGGGACAGATTATTTAACATTTGAAACGAATCAGTGGAGGTGCTGTATTGTACTTCGAGTAAGCTAAGCAGCCCAGTTGTTATATTGTTGTTGCTGCTGCTTCTGCCTCAGTCTCTGTGGGAATGGCTGAGAAGGAGTGTGTAGTGACTGTTTTGCAGCAAGAACTGATGGTCTACACTGGCTTTCATTTAAACTCATTTGGGGCAATTACATTATTGTCTCTCCTCCAATGTGATGTTTCACCCATAGGGCTCAATCCAATTAACTCACCACTGCACGTGAAGGGGACGAGTTAGGCACAGCAATTTAATCTCACCCCAGATTTGTGAATGTTTCTATGCAGCCATATGGGCAATCCACAATTTCCACCGTATACAGCTCCACTAATTATTCGCACCTGCAATAAAGTTGTGAGTAATCAGATTGACCTTATGGATGGGTAAGAATCTGGCACTACCATTAGCGAGACATAGTAGCACTTATTTGCACCCACAAATAAATTGCGGCTAATTTGATTGACCCCACATAGGTGTAAAGGAAGAATACTGATATTGGAGATCGTGGATGACGGAGACATTGGGTGACAGGGAAATAGAGGGTATCGGAGAGGGTGACAGGGAGATAGTAGGTGACATAGTGAGGGTGACAGGCTGACTTGCGGTACACCCCTGTGAGCAGTGTCCACACCTCCTTTCAAGTGTGCGTGCACAAAAATGCCAGGGCCAAAAGGCAGCCAGTTGGTCCCTGGCTGGAGCAGTGAGGTAACAGAGGAGCCTGAGGGCGGGCTGGGGTGCCCGCAGACGAGAAGGGGGCTGGAGCAGTGAGATAAAAGAGAAGCGCCTTTGAGGGGGGGCTGCGGATGAGGGCGGAGCAATGAGGGCACATAGACCAGTGGTTCCCAACCTTTTTTCTCTTACGTCCTAGGGGATACTGGGAATCCAATTAGTACCATGGGATATAGATTGGGTCCACTAGAGCCATGGGCACTATAGAAGTTTGATTGTGTGATGGCTCCTCCCTCTATGCCCCTCCTACCAGACTCAGTTTAGAAAATGTGCCCGGAGGAGCCGGCTACGTCTCTGGAAGCTCCTGAAGAGTTTTCTACATTTATTTTTAAAGTTTATTATTTTCAGGCAGGACTGGATGGCACCAGCCTGCCTGCTTAGTGGGACATAGGGGGGAACGGCCCAACCCCACTAAGGGTTAATGGTCTCGTTCCCACGCTGACAGAATGCTAGTTCCTGAGGGAACTATTCGCAAGCCCCCCCCCCACAGCGAGCGTACATTCCCGCAGCACGCCGCCACCCCAGAGCCAGAAGAATGAATAAGGCGGCGTCCCGGTTAGCGGTTGGCCGACCATTATGGCGTCATGAGGGTATGGAGGAAAGGAGTGGAAGGCCTGCCTTTCACAGTTGAGGCCTTATTTGGGGATGAACTCGACAAATGGATCACCCGAGCTACTGCAGGTAAGTCCACATACCTACCTTCTGCAGCTCCGCCAGGACCCAATCTACTGTCCTTTTGGACTGCCAAGTTTAGGGGCAAGGCCAGAGGTTCTTCTACCACCGCCAGAGGTGCTAGAGGTAAACCACGCAAACCAGCGACTGCTGGTTCACAGGAACAGGGCTCAGGCTATGCTTCCTCAAAACCTTTCGATTGACGGTGGACCGCGATGCCTGGAAGACAGGAGGGTCACATCTGGACAGGATCGTGCGAGGATCCCTGGGTCATATACCTTATATCCCAGGGCTACAGACTGGAGTTCCAGGAGCTCCCACCTCACAGATTCTTAAAATCAGGCTCACCAGTTTCACAAGAGGCGAGAGTAAACTTACATAACGCCATTCAAAAACTGTTACAGACTCAGGTCATTGTTCCAGTTCCACCTCATCTACAAAACAAGGGTTACTATTCCAGCTTGTTTATAGTACCAAAACCGGACGGTTCGGTAACACCGATTCTGAACCTCAAGTCATTGAAACCATACTTACGAGTGTTCAAATTCAAGATGGAGTCGCTGAGAGCGGTGATCTCAGGTCTGGAGGAGGGAGAATTCCTAGCTTCTCTGGATGTCAAGGATGCGTACCTTCACATACTTATCTGGCCGCCTCATCAGGCTTATCTACGGTTTGCACAGCAGGACTGTCACTACCAGTTTCAGGCCCTGGCATTTGGTCTCTCCACGGTACCGAGGGTGTTCACCAAAGTGATGGCAGAGATGATGATGTTGCTCCGCAGATAGGGAGTGAACATAGTTCTGTACCTGGACGATCTTCTGATAAAGGCACCATCCAGGGAACAGCTGTTGGAGAACATTGCCCTCTCCGCCAGACTACTCCTGGATCATTGGTGGATTCTGAACCTACCAAAATCTTACCTAGAACCAACGCAGAGGCTTCATTTCCGGGGAATGATACTGGACACAGAGTCTCAGAGAGTGTTCCTTCGCTTGGAAAAGGCAATGGTAATCCAGTCGATGGTTCGGGCCGTCTTGAAGCCGACCCGAATCTCAGTGCATCTTTGCATACGCCTTCTGGGGAAAATGGTGGCTTCTTACGAAGCAATTCAGTATGGGAGGTTTCATGCAAGGCCCTTCCAGCAGGATCTGTTGGACAAATGGTCCGGATCGCATCTTCACAAGCATCAGAGGATTCGTCTGTCACCAAAAGCCAGGATCTCCCTCCTGTGGTGGCTACAGACTTCTCACCTAGTCGAGGGTCGGAGGTTCTGGATTCAGAATTGGATTCTGCTAACCACAGACGCAAGCCTCAGAGGTTGGGGAGCAGTCACCCAGGGGATATAGTTTCAAGGAAGATGGTCAAGTCAGGAAGTCGTCCTTCCAATAAACATCCTTGGACTCATGGCTATCTACAACGCCCTTCTGAAGGCTTCATCTCTTCTTCAGAATCAGGCCATTCAGGTCCAGTCGGCCAATGTGACATACATAAACCGACAGGGTGGAATTAAAAGCAGAACCGCAATGTCAGAGATGTCAAGAATTCTCCTCTGGGTGGAAAAACGCTGTGGCATTGTCGGTGATCTTCATTCCAGGAGTAGACAAATGGGAAGCAGACTTCCTCAGCAGACACGACCTGCATCCGGGGGAATGGGGCCTCCACCCGGAGGTGTTCCGGTGGTTGACATGTCGGTGGGGGTATCCACAAATCGACATGATGGCCTTTCGACTCCACAAGAAGCTCACGCGGTATTGTTCAAGGTCGAGGGACCCACAGGCAGTAGCGGTAGACGCCCTGACAACCCCGTGGGTTAACCAGTTGGTATACTTGTTTCCTCCCATTCCTCTGATCCCAAGAATTCTAAAAAGAATAAAAAGGGAAAAGGTTCAAGCAATCCTCATTGCTCCGGACTGGCCGTGAAGGGCCTGGTATGCGGATCTTCCCGAGATGCTGATCGAAGATCCGTGGCCTCTGCCTCTTTGAGAGGATCTTCTGCAGCAGGGCCGGTTCGTCTGTCTAGACTTACCATGGCTACATTTAACGGCATGGAAGTTGAACAATTGATTCTAGCCAGGAGAGGTCATCCCGATTATGATCAAGCCAGATATGGGGTAACGTCTAAACATTACCATCGTCTCTGGAAGAAATGTGTCTGTTGGTGTGAGAGCAGACAATATTCTACGGTGGAATTTCATCTTGGAGGTTTCCTGATTTTTTCTGCAGCCGGGAGTGGATGTGGGCCTACGCCTAGGTTCCATTAAAGTTCAGATTTCGGCCTTGTCTATTTTCTTTCAGGAAACAATTGGCTTCTCTTCCTGAGGGCCAGATGTACTTGAAAGGTGTTCGGCACTTACAACATGCCTTTGTGCCTCCTATGGCACCTTGGGATTTCAATTTGGTACTGCAGTTCCTTCAATCGGACTGGTTTGAACCGTTTCAGGAGGTAGACGTAAAGTACCTTACGTGGAAGACCGTCACACTGTTGGCCTTGGCTTCAGCAAGACGTGTGTCGGAGTTGGGGGCGTTGTCTCACAAGAGCCCCTACTTAATTTTCCATGAGGACAGAACTGAACTCAGGACTCATTAGCAATTTCTTCCTAAGGTGGTATCCGCGTTTCACATCAACCAACCTATTGTGCTTACGGTTGTTACGGACGCCTCTGCTACTTCAAAGTCTTTGGATATTGTAAGGGCTTTGAAGGTCTATGTGAAGAGAACAGCTCATCATAGGAAATCAGACTCGCTGTTTTTTCTTTTTGATCCCAATTAGGGCCCTCATTCCGAGTCGTTCGCTCTGTATTTTTCATCGCATCGCAGTGAAATTCCGCTTAGTACGCATGCGCAATATTCGCACTGCGACTGCGCCAAGTAATTTTACAATGGAGATAGTATTTTTACTCACGGCTTTTTCATCGCTCCGGCGATCGTAGTGTGATTGACAGGAAATGGGTGTTACTGGGCGGAAACAGGCCGTTTTATGGGCGTGCGGGAAAAAACGCTACCGTTTCCGGAAAAAACGCAGGAGTGGCCGGGGAAACGGGGGAGTGTCTGGGCGAACGCTGGGTGTGTTTGTGACGTCAAACCAGGAACGACAAGCACTGAACTGATCGCAGATGCCGAGTAAGTGTGGAGCTACTCTGAAACTGCTAAGTAGTTTGTAATCGCAATATTGCGAATACATCGTTCGCAATTTTAAGATGCTAAGATACACTCCCAGTAGGCGGCGGCTTAGCGTGAGCAACTCTGCTAAAATCGCCTTGCGAGCGATCAACTCGGAATGAGGGCCTAGATTGGGTGTCCTGCTTCGAAGCAGTCAATTGCACGCTGCATCAGGCTCACTATCCAGCATGCTTATTCCACGCAGAGCTTGATTAAGGGTGGGGGGGAGGGGTCAAATGGGGGTACATTACCCCGGGCCCCCCTTTCTTAGGGGCTCTCCGTGCTTCTGTGGTCCTGGGCAGTGGAACCGCTGCTGCATCTGCAACAGCCAGACACGGATAACAGCTGTCCTTTCTAATGCAGTAGCTGCCTATCCAGGACTGCAGCTACTACCTGTTACCCGCCGCTAGTATGGTACAGGAGGTACAGTGTTGCTCCGGCGGGCTGGGCAGCGGGCACATGAAGAGGGGCATCAGAGACGAAGATAGCTGTGTCTCCGTCTCACTCTCAATACAAACCGCAATCGCAGCTGCTTCTGCAGGGAACTCTATTTGGAAGAGCTCTCTCTACACAACACTCCTCACATTCAATCTGTGTTGACCTGGTAACCTGTCTCCTCCTTTCAACTGGCCCTGGGTATGTGTCTGTGTATGTTTGTATGTATGTATGTATGTATGTATGCATGCATGTATTTATGTACGTACGGTAAGTGTGTGGTGTGCAATGTATGTGAGTGCAGTGTGTGTGTGTGTGTGTGTGTGTGTGTGTGTGTGTGTGTGTGTGTGTGTGTGTGTGTGTGTGTGTGTGTGTGTGTGTGTGTGTGTGTGTGAGAGAGAGAGGGAGAGACATGGAGATGCAGTATATATGGTTTATACACACACATAAATTATATATTTCTGCTGTGGGGTACACTGGGCTCCACAAGGATTAACATCGGGGTGTAGAGTAGGATCTTGATCCGAGGCACCAACAGGCTCAAAGCTTTGACCTTCTTCCCAAGATGCATAGCACCGCCTCCTACTTTTATATCACCCCGCTTCCGTGCAGAGGAGCTCAGTTTTGTAGTTGGTGCTATGCAGTAAGCAGGCACATAACAGGGGAGCTGCTCCAGCAGCCCTGAGAGAAGCTTTTAAAGAATATTGAAGACTTCAAGGGCTGCAGCAGAGACACTGACTGTGTTAGATGTCAGTCAGACATCTCCTGCTGCAGCTCCATCACCTCCCCCAGCGGCGGTGTACACCCTCGCGCCCTTGTTGCCGGGTACCTACAGCGGAGGCTCCGGTTTTCTTCCAAGTTAGTCACACACACGACCGCTGCTCTCCCGGATCGCGTGGCCGCACTCAGGGAGGAGGTAAGGGGTCCCCTCCATGGGACCCGCTGTAAATCGCGATCCCGCTCGGCCGGTGGGAGGCGGGCCGTGCGCGCTGGCGTGGACACTGTGGTAGTACAGGGACCCCACTAGACCACCAGGGCATGGGCACAGGTCAGTTTTCTCTCTTGAAACCGTTTTATTAAGCCCCCAGTGCCCGGTGGTGAAGTCCAGCAGGGGGATAAGGCTTTTACCTGTAGCCCCTCCCCCAGCCCTAGGGCGCCATTTAGAGTAAATGTTCCCGCCCTGGAGCTGCATATCTCTCTCCCTCACTCCCTGTTAGCATTTGGGCGCCATTATAGCAAACAGAGCTGATCCTAGGACTTTTTGGGCAAATCCTCCTCTGTAAAGCCGCCTGCCTGTCAGCTCTGTGCATTTTACAGGACACTTAAGTATTCTACATGTCTGCTGACAGGGGTAAATTTACTAACTGGCCCTACACACTGGCCGATTTTCTGAAAGATATGAACGATCTCGTTCATAAATGAACGAGAATTCGTTCATATCTTTCAGTGTGGAGACTCCAGCGATGAACGATGCGCATCCCCGCGCTCGTTCATAGCTGGTCTCCCGTCGGCTGTGCATGCAGGCCAATATGGACGATCTCGTCCATATTTGCCTGCACTTCAATGCAGCCGCGTGACGGGGGGAGTGAAGAAACTTCACTCCCCCCGTCACTGCCCCCCAGCCGCCGGGTCGCTCGTCAGCCGTATCCGCCTTCGGGCAGCTCGGCGGCGGGTCGGCCAGTGTGTAGGGCCCCTAAGATTCGTATTTTCCCGTTTGAGGTCAAAGTTCAATCACGAATGACATCGCAAGTGTAAATTTGCAACTTTTTGAATTTATTACGGCTAATTTACTAAGCTGTCGTATTCTGCATTTTCCGTTTTACCGATGTCGATGTCATTCGGTTTTTTTGGCAGTGTTTTACGTGAGTGACTTGTAAAACACTGCCGACTTTAATACAATGAATCTCGGCCGGATCTGAGAGATCCGTGCTGGGCTTCATTGTGCACCTTGAAAAAAATAAAAAAAATGTTTAAACTTAAAAAAAAAATTGCGTGGGGTCCCCCCTCCTAAGCCAAACCAGCCTCGGGCTCTTTGAGCCGGTCCTGGTTGCAAAAATATGGGGGAAAAATTGACAGGGGTTCCCCCATATTTAAGCAACCAGCACCGGGCTCTGCGTATGGTCCTGGTTCCAAAAATACGGGGGACAAAAAGCGTAGGGGTCCCCCGTATTTTTGAAACCAGCACCGGGCTCCACTAGCTGGACAGATAATGCCACAGCCGGGGGTCACTTTTATACAGCGCCCTGCGGCCGTGGCATTAAATACCCAACTAGTCACCCCTGGCCGGGGTACCCTGGAGGAGTGGGAACCCCTTAAATCAAGGGGTCCCCCCTCCAGCCACCCAAGGGCCAGGGGTGAAGCCAGAGGCTGTCCCCCCCATCCAAGGGCTGCGGATGGGGGGCTGATAGCCTTTGTTGAAAGTGTTGAATATTGTTTTTAGTAGCAGTACTACAAGTCCCAGCAAGCCTCCCCCGCAAGCTGGTACTTGGAGAACCACAAGTACCAGCATGCGGCGGAAAACCGGGCCCGCTGGTACCTGTAGTACTACTACTAAAAAAATACCCCAATAAAGACATAAGACACACACCTTGAAAGTATAACTTTAATACATACATCCACACCACCATATACACATACTTACCTTAAGTACACACGAGGGTCGGTCCTTTTCTCCATGTAGAATCCATGGTGTACCTGTTGAAAAAATTATACTCACAAAATCCAGTGTAGAAGGCTCTTCTTCTTGTAATCCATTTGTAATCCTCGTACTTGTCAAAATAAAAAAATGGACACCCGACCTCGAACTGAAAGGGGCCCCATGTTTTCACATGGGACCCCTTTCCCCGAATGCCAGAAACCCCCTCTGACTTATGTCTAAGAGGGTTTCTTCAGCCAATCAGGGAGCGCCACGTTGTGGCACCCTCCTGATCGGCTGTGTGCTCCTGTACTGTCTGACAGGCGGCACACGGCAGTGTTACAATGTAGCGCCTATGCGCTCCATTGTAACCAATGGTAGGAACTTTGTGGTCAGCGGTGAGGTTACTTTCGGTCAACCGCTGACCACAAAGTTCCCACCATTGGTTACAATGGAGCGCATAGGCGCTACATTGTAACACTGCCGTGTGCCGCCTGTCAGACAGTACAGGAGCACACAGCCGATCAGGAGGGTGCCACAACGTGGCGCTCCCTGATTGGCTGAAGAAACCCTCTTAGACATAAGTCAGAGGGGGTTTCTGGCATTCGGGGAAAGGGGTCCCATGGGAAAACATGGGGCCCCTTTCAGTTCGAGGTCGGGTGTCCGTTTTTTTATTTTGACAAGTACGAGGATTACAAATGGATTACAAGCAGAAGAGCCTTCTACACTGGATTTTGTGAGTATAATTTTTTCAACAGGTGCACCATGGATTCTACATGGAGAAGAGGACCGACCCTCGTGTGAACATAAGGTAAGTATGTATATATGGTGGTGTGGATGTGTGTATTAAAGTTATACTTTCAAGGTGTGTGTCTTATGTATTTATTGGGGTATTTTTTTAGTAGTAGTACTACAGGTACCAGCGGGCCCGGTTTTCCGCTGCATGCTGGTACTTGTGGTTCTCCAAGTACCAGCTTGCGGGGGAGGCTTGCTGGGACTTGTAGTACTGCTACTAAAAACAATGGCCCTCATTCCGAGTCGTTCGCTCGGTAATTTTCTTCGCATCGCAGTGAAATTCCGCTTAGTACGCATGCGCAATATTCGCACTGCGACTGCGCCAAGTAATTTTACAATGAAGATAGTATTTTTACTCACGGCTTTTTCTTCGCTCTGGCGAACGTAGTGTGATTGACAGGAAATGGGTGTTACTGGGCGGAAACACGGCGTTTTCGGGGCGTGTAGATAAAAACGCTACCGTTTCCGGAAAAAACGCAGGAGTGGCCGGAGAAACGGGGGAGTGTCTGGGCGAACGCTGGGTGTGTTTATGACGTCAAACCAGGAACGACAAGCACTGAACTGAACGCAGATGCCGAGTAAGTCTGAAGCTACTCTGAAACTGCTAAGTAGTTTGTAATCGCAATATTGCGAATACATCGGTCGCAATTTTAAGAAGCTAAGATACACTCCCAGTAGGCGTAGGCTTAGCGTGAGCAACTCTGCTAAATTCGCCTTGCGAGCGATCAACTCGGAATGAGGGCCAATATTCAACACTTTCAACAAAGGCTATCAGCCCCCCATCCGCAGCCCTTGGATGGGGGGGACAGCCTCGGGCTTCACCCCTGGCCCTTGGGTGGCTGGAGGGGGGGGACCCCTTGATTTAAGGGGTTCCCACTCCTCCAGGGTACCCCGGCCAGGGGTGACTAGTTGAGTATTTAATGCCACGGCCGCAGGGCGCTGTATAAAAGTGACCACCGGCTGTGGCATTATCTGTCCAGCTAGTGGAGCCCGGTGCTGGTTTCAAAAATACGGGGGACCCCTACGCTTTTTGTCCCCCGTATTTTTGGAACCAGGACCAGGCGCAGAGTCCGGTGCTGGTTGCTTAAATATGGGGGAACCCCTGTCAATTTTTTCCCCATATTTTTGCAACCAGGACTGGCTCAAAGAGCCCGAGGCTGGTTTGACTTAGGAGGGGGGATCCCACGCATTTTTTTTTTACAAATTCAAACATTTCCCACCCCTTCCCACTGAAAAACATGCACGGATCTCATGGATCCGTGCATGCCTATCCAATCACGGTAAAAAAAAGCAGGTCTGTTTTTTTTAGCACTTTTTCACGAATTGTATTTCAGCACGGCAGTGTTTGGCTATTGTCGGCAGTGTTTGTGATTTGCACTTTTTAGTAAATTCCCGATTTCTACCAAATTGCAGGCGTATTTGACCGATGGTGTATTGATTCGTGATTTTTTCCTAGGACTTCCAAAATATTACGAATGCCCTCATCACTGCCGTGATTTTTGCTTAGTAAATTACCGAGATGACACTTTGAAGAAAAAACGGCATCTCGGTCAAAATCGGGAGCTTAGTAAATATACCCCACAGTGTTAGTTAAGAAAAAGTGCATTTAGTCAGGGTTATTTAGTACAGTATCCTGTGATATACATCCAGTCTTTACTGTGCATTGTTATATCTATTAAGTGTATAGCTATACATAGTACTACTCTGTATTGCTAGTCCAGTGCAGTTTTATTGCATGTCATAATTTCTGCATTGTACAAACTGTGACTCTGGGTGTGTGCATATAGCTGCTGTGTTACCTCCATTTCGTGTATCTCACTCAGATTGCTATCCCTATATTCTATAACATGAGGGAGCTAAGTGTGTCAGGTTTATCATAATATAGGCAGTTCGCAGGATATACTCAGGGGGTAAATCTGAGTTGATCACAGCAGCAAGATTGTTAGCAATTGGGCAAAACCATGTGCACAGCAGGGGGACCAGATATAACATTTGCAGAGAGAGTTAGATTTGGGTGGGTTATTTTGTTTCTGTGCAGGGTAAATACTGGCTGCTTTAATTTTACACTGCAATTTAGATTTCAGTTTGAATACACTCCACCCAAATCTAACTCTCTGCACATGTTATATCTGTCCCCCCTGCAGTGCACATGGTTTTGCCCAACTGCTAACAAAGTTGCTGCTGCGATCAACTCAGAATTAGGCCCTCAGTGTGTATTTTTCTCTGTGATTTTTAGTCACCATATACCTCTTGAATTCCCTGTTTATGCACAGGGGGGTTCTTGTCAGGTATTGTGCTGCTGATATTGTACTGTGTTGCCTTGCATTGAGCTTTTGATTATGTCAGCTACAAAGGGCAACGGAGGTGGGGCTGATCCCACATTGCATGGTGTTGACGCTGCAGACACATTTGAGGATAACATAGCAGCTGAGGGTTCAGGTTCTGGGGGTTCCTTACCCCCCAGTGGGACTGTAGCAACGGGGGTGCAAAATGACCCACCTTGGGCTACCTTCTCCACGCTATTGAATACGCTGGTAACTAGACTAACACCCCCTATGGGACCTCCTGTGCCGGTACAACCGCTTATGGTCCCCGCGGTTAACCCACCATGGGCAGATCAACTGTCCAATCAGTTACAGCAATTGAACCAATCACTGACTGCTCAAAAGTCTAACCCTCGCCCGCCTAAGACCAAGGGGTCCTCTAAGCGGGCAATTACTTCCTCACAATCCACCAACGTCCCAGACACTATGCACTGACACTATACAGGGGTCCTTTATATGCGATTACGCGGGAGGGGGTGCGAGGGGGGGGACATCTAATGTAATAATACAGGACTATTGGGCTGAACAGACTGTCAGCACTAGAGAGACAGTATCTCTTACCAGCTATAGCAGCACTGCTGATCCGGAGCACCTGTCCTAACGATCCTCCTCCTGCTCTGCCTCCACTACTTTGATCCCGGGCTGACAGGGATTCGCATCACCGATACGGGCACGCTGCTTGGCTGTCTCAGGTGCCGGGGGGTTGTGCAGTGATCGTGTGTGCGTACACAGGGTTGGGAGAGGGAGTGAGGCAGGGTGTGCTGACAGGAACGGTGTGGAGATGAGAAGCAGAGAGGGAGGGGGCGCTGGAAGCAGCCTCCGGGAGATTGGTTTTGGATGCTGGCTGCAGTAAGACCCTGTCTTGGCCGTTTTGAGCCGAGACAGTAACCGCCGGTTCAGCCTGCCCAGATGCCCTAGTAATAGCCAGATGCCAATTACGTATTCTGCCTGATATCTTTTCAAGTATACTACATGCACTAAGGTGTGCATTCTCAGCGATATTCTCCTGTACATACAATCGTAGATATGTGTTTGGGGGGAAAGGGGCGGTACAGTTTGAGAAGTTATATAAATGTCACATTATTTATAAACACTGAACCTAATTATCATTGTATAGATACTGAACTCCCTAGTGACCTTTGCTGTGCTTTACAATGTGAAGTTGAGGACATATCCAGTGTCGGACTGGGGCATGAGAGCCCACCGGGGGATTGCAGTGGTAAGGGCCCAAGTTTAGGGGTCTGGACAGTCTCAAGAGGGGGTGTGGCCATCACATTGGTTTTCCTAAACAGCAGAGAGTGGTAATAGATAATTAAATACTGCTAGTGGGGGCATGATAATGTACCAGATTAATACCAGAAATGCACTGTAGAAAATACACCATGGTCCTGTGCAATATAAGGTAACATGTATAATGTACTGTATAATTCAAGTGCACAGTCTCAAACCTGAACCCTAGAGGAGGAGGTGAGCCCCCAGGCAGAAGGTGATCACAAAGGCAGTAGGGCCCGCCGTGCGTTTCCGCTGTACCTCTGTGGGCTAGTCCAACTCTGGGTATATGTATAAGATATGTATAACATATCAGGGCAGTACGGATGGTGTAATGGTTTACATTACTGCCTCACAGCACTGAGGTCATGGGTTCAATTCCCACCATGGCTCTAACTGTGTGGAGTTTGTATATTCTCCCTGTACTTGCGTGGGTTTCCTCCGGATACTCCGATTTCCTCCCACAAACCAAAAATATACTGGTAGGGTAATTGGATCCCAACAAAAACATTAACCCTAGCGTGAATGTGTGTGGTGTACATGTGATAGGGAATATAGACCCTCATCCCGAGTTGATCGCTAGCTGCTTTCGTTCACAGCGCAGCGATCAGGCTAAAAATTGGCACTTCTGCGCATGCGTATGGGGCGCAATGCGCACGCGCGACATACTTTCACAATAGCCGATGCAGTTTTACACAAGCTCTAGCGATGCTTTTCAGTTGCACTGCTGGCCGCAGAGTGATTGACAGAAAGTGGGTGTTTCTGGGTGGTAACTGACCGTTTTCGGGGCGTGTGTGAAAAAATGCAAGTGTGCCAGATAAAAACGTAGGAGTGGCTGGAAAAACGTAGGCGTGGCTGGGCGAACGCAGAGCGTGTTTGTGACGTCAAAACAGGAACTAAACAGACTGAAGTGATCGCAATCTAGGATTAGGTCTGGAGCTACTCTGAAACTGCACAATCTTTTTTTGTAGCTGCTCTGCGATCCTTTCGTTCGCACTTCTGCTAAGCTAAGATACACTCCCAGAGGGCGGCGGCTTAGCGTTTGCACGGCTGCTAAAAGCAGCTAGCGAGCGATCAACTCGGAATGAGGGCCATAGATTGTAAACTCCACTGGGGCAGGGACTGATGTGAATGGCCAAGTATTCTCTGTAAAGCGCTGCAGAATATGTGTGCGCTATATAAATAACTGGTAATAAATAAATAACATTTAAAAAAAAACATGTTCAAAAATGTTACCTACAGTATATGCTTAAAAGTAACCATTGGTCTGGAATGAAGGGTTTATACTAAATAATATATATATAAAAAATGCACATTTTTTCTTTTGTTTGGTGTTCTAGCACTGTTTCATAAATGCAAATACATGGTTTTGTTTCCTGTTTGTTACTAGTACTACCAGTAATTCAATACAATTACTCAACTAAGTTTTTAGTTCCTTGATCTCTATTTTTTATATTTTCATTAAACCCAGTACTATGCACTCTTTTAGATACTTTAAATATCCTCCAAAGCACAACAATCATGTTGAACACTGAGAGAAAAATAACAACAGAAAAACATCTTTGCTTGTAGATAAGCCTGTTCTGTGCATCTTTATAACACTGGTAGGAAACCAGCTTGATTCTCCAAAGAACCAAACAATCCTTTATTTTATTTTTTCCTTTGGCTTACATCAAAAACTTAGAATATAAGAAAACACTGTATGACAAGTGGATAGCAGTGTGACAATCCACAGACAGCATACATCTACAGTAATGATGAACAATAAGGGATAGTTTCAGTTAGGAGCGAACAGGGCAAATTGCCATTGAATGGGCACATCAGCTCAGCGGAATCAGTATGATATATGGACGTTTGGGATGCCGGCTGTCTGTATGCCGGCATCGGGGAAAGCGCAAAGAATCCCCTTGCGGGCCCGCAGTGCTCGCCACGCTGCGGGCTCGGTGGCTCGCTGCACTCACCACAGGTTCTATTCTTACTCTATGGGTGTCGTGAACACCCACGAGTGGGAATAGCCCCTGTTAGCTGGAATTCCGGCTGCCGGCATTGCCAGCGGTCGGGATTCTGGCATCGGTATCCTGACCGCCAGCAAATTAACGGCATCCCAGCTCAGCCCCATCTCATTTTAGTAGACTGCACTTTCTCCCAATGCGAACCAACTCGCAGCTGATTGAATTGACCTCTGAGTGTATACAGCCATGGGCAAAAGTTTTTAGAATGACACAAGTATTGGTTTTCACAAAGTTTGCCACTTCAGTGTTTTTAAACTTTTTTGTCAGATGTTACTATGGTATACTGAAGTATAATTACAAGCATTTCATAATCTTCAAAGGCTTTTATTGACAATTACATTAAGTTTATGCAAAGAGTCAGTATTTGCAGATTTGACCCTTCTTTTTCAAGACCTCTGCAATTCGCCTTGGCATTCTGTCAATCAACTTCCGGACCACATACTGACTGATAGCCGCCCATTCTTGCCTAATCAATGCTTGGACTGACTTTGTTGAGAATGATGCTGAATGTCTCAGGCACAATTGCATACATTGATAGACACAATGGGGGTAATTTGCAGTTGATTGCAGCAGCAAATTTGTTAGCAGTTAGGCAAAACCGTGGGCCTAATTCAGATCTGTTCGCTCGCTACCGTTTTTCGCTGCACAGCGATCAGGTAACTACTGCGCATGCGTATGCACTGCAATGAGCAGGCGCGTCGTACTTGTACAAAGCGGATCGTTGCTGTGCACTGGTTCTAGCGAAGAATCCATTCGCACAGCCAAACACAAGGTGATTGACAGAAAGAGGGCGTTTGTGGGTGGCAACTGACCGTTTTCTGGGAGTGTTTGGAAAAACGCAGGAGTGTCGAGGCGTTTGCAGGGAGGGTGTCTGATGTCAATTCCGGGCTGGAATAGGCTGAAGTGATCGCAGCGGCTGAGTAATGTTAGAGCTACTCAGAAACTGCACAAACTGTTTTTGTACTGCTCAGCTGCACATGCATTCGCACCCTTGCAAAGCTTAAATACACTCCCCTATAGGTGGCGTCTATCTGTTCGCAGCGCTGCAAAAAATAGCTAGCGAGCGAACAGATCTGAATTAGGCCCCATGTGCACTGCAGGGGGGCAGATATAACGTGCAGAGAGAGTAAAGGGGGGTACTCACTGAGCGATAATCTAAGCAATCTGACTAGATTGCTTAGATTTTAAACATGATCGCTCCGTGTGTAGCCCTCACAGCGATAGCGATGCGCAGCCCCGTGCATTGCTATCGCTGGTGCTAGATTGGCCTGTGGCCTGCATGTAGGCCAATCTAGCAGGTCGCTCATTTCACCCGCTGGGTGAAATGAGCGGCCCCCCGTCTCCCCCCCCCCCCCTCCCCGCACGCTCAGCACACATCGCTCTGTGCTGAGCGATGGGAGAGATGTGTGCTGAGTGAACCGCTCAGCACACATCTCTCCCACATCGGCCCGTGCATACGGGCCTTTAGATTTGGGTGGGATGTGTTCAATCTGAAATCTAAATTGCAGTATAAAAATACAGCAGTCAGTATTTACCCTGCACAGAAACAAAATAACCCACCCAAATCTAACTCTCTCTTGGCCCCCCTGCAGTGCACATGGTTTTGCCCAACTGCTAACAAATTTGCTGCTGCAATCAACTCTGAATTACCCCCCATGTCATGTATAGTAGCTACTTGTAGATGATATTACTATACTATGATATATTGATGTGAAAGTTAACTTTTTATATTTGTACTTCTTATTGCATCAGTCATATACAGATGTAGTAAAAGCTTCATCTAGGTCACTCACATATAGATGGTGGCCCTTTTAATGTTATTTTTTCAAGAAATTTAAATCCAAGCATGTCAGAGGTCAGGACTGATGTCTCCGGGACATCTCATATAGAAAGAACTCGTGTATATTATGGTTATTTCCTTTGAGATGTGTATTTCTTTTAGCCCTTCAATTACTTTTCTTATAGAACAATAATTGCTTTAGAAGTAGCACATTCCAAGCATTCTAAAAAATTGTCCTATTGTTGCTGTAATAGCTTTTAGCACAGGAAATGGTACATCTGCTAGTAAAGAGACCGCAGGGACTCTCTTATGAATCACCAAATCCAGTTGCCAAAACTAATTAATTCAAGGCCAAACATGACATACAAGTTTAAAATGTGTAGCAATGTGATGTGTTTGGGATTGGGTGGAGAAAGCCTTTACAATGGCAACACAGCTACATGAAACTTTAACTTAAACGTTAGCAACAAAATCATCCCCAAGAGTTTAATAATTACAATGGGGTTTGGAGGTCTAGCAATACAACACACAACGCAGAGCTCACTTTACTGCACATTGTGTTATAGTTTTATACAAATTACATTTCTTTATGTACTTCAATAAAAAAAGCAATATATTACAAGAAGGACAAAGCTGCACTCCTGCTTGGAATTTATGGAGAAGATTGTGATAAAATAGAAACCCTCACTTCAGAAACCCAATCTAACATCAAACTTATCTACCCCACTGATCAAGCAGAAACAGCAGTTTCTTCATGATTATCACTAAATTACGTCAAATGGTTATTTATGGAGCCTATAACACAGGAGGTATCACATGTGGGATGTAGCTGGCATCCCGACAGTCAAGATGCTGGCTGTCAGAAACCACAGCGGAATCTTGGCACCACTAAGAAACCCGATAGTCAGCATCCTGAATGTAAGTATGCCGGGAAAGGTAGGGTTAGGCCCCCGGGTGGGGGGTTCTGGGGGGTTAGGGATAGGCTGCAGGTGGGAAGGGTAAGGAGAAGGTTTAGCAGACTTACTAAAATGTGTTGAGATTCTGACCGTTGGGATGTCGCTGTTGGTATTCTGACCGCGGCATCATGACTCTGTCGGGATCCCGTACCCAACCCTCACATGTATCTCCTGAATTAATTGCAGAATCTGAATATACTGCTAGCCCCAAATAGTTATTGCCCCCCCATACAATCTTTTACTGTATCTAATAGCAATATCAGAACAAATGAAAAATATTCTCCTACACGACACTACACATAGCTAATTCTCAGGCACTATCTAGTCATCTACTCTACATTTACTCTTCTCTTCCTATTTGGCAAAGCTTTTGCTTACAATGTGTTTTATACACATTGAACAAACTTATAGGCCTTAAATGATACAGCATTCTCTAATCGTTCTTTTTTATACAAGAACACAACTACCCCTTATTTATCAATTCACTTATCTTGTCATTCTGAAACATAAATGTAAACACTTCCTTCATATAGGGGGTCATTCCGAGTTGTTCGTTCGGTAAAAATCTTCGCATCGCAGCGATTTTCCGCTTAATGCGCATGCGCAATGTCCGCACTGCGACTGCGCCAAGTAAATTTGCTATGCAGTTAGGATTTTTACTCACGGCTTTTTCATCGTTCTGGCGATCGTAATGTGATTGACAGGAAATGGGTGTTACTGGGCGGAAACAGGCCGTTTTATGGGCGTGTGGGAAAAAACGCTACCGTTTCCGGAAAAAACGCAGGAGTGGCCGGAGAAACGGGGGAGTGTCTGGGCGAACGCTGGGTGTGTTTGTGACGTCAAACCAGGAACGACAAGCACTGAAATGATCGCAGATGCCGAGTAAGTCTGAAGCTACTCAGAAACTGCTACGAGGTGTGTAATCGCAATATTGCGAATACATCGTTCGCAATTTTAAGATGCTAAGATTCACTCCCAGTAGGCGGCGGCTTAGCATGAGCAAATCTGCTAAAATCCGCTTGCGAGCGAACAACTCGGAATGACCCCCATAGTGTAGCATATCATCGCACATCTTGCTATAACCGTCCAGTAATATCTGTAAATTGCACTGATAGGCTTATAGTAAGGCAATTGTGCTAAAGAACATTTAATAACCATAACTAATGTTATTAATCACTCGCCAAGGTAGTTTCCAGTTTGCCCAATAAATACTATAACATTTTTGCCTCAAATTAACAGTTTGATTATAACAAGTATATATGTAGTAAGGCTATATATACTTGTTATATAAACCATTTAGATCCCTCTGGCTCTCACAGTGCACTTGCATGACGTCAGGTTGCACATGTGGTAATACTGTCAGGACAGAACCCAGCACTGTAAATTTCACCACTGTCAATAGCTGCAAAGGAGAGGCAATCAGGAGACCACCTGTCGGGATCACAGCGGTCACAATGCCGACACCGGAATCCCGACAGGCGGTGAAATGCCGCCGATGGCATACCGGCGAGCCATGCTATTCTCCCATAGAGGGAGAATAAAACCTGTGGTGAGCACAGCGAACCACCGCGCCCGCAGCATTCTAGTGCTCGCCTCGCTGCCAGCATACTGGCGGCCGGGATGCCGCTGTCAGTATCTTGCCTTCGATAATTAGTATGTATTCCCTGCAAAGGTTTAGCTTTTAGAATTCTCCAGGTGAGGTGTTTATCAGAGCAAAGCCCAGCACAGGGCAAGGCCGCCCCACATGCCGGGTCCTCCGACCGCCCCCCCCCCCCACCCCCTGCTAACATACGAGCGCTCTGCTAAGCAGCGAAGCATTTGCTTGATAGCGGGCCACCATGTTTTGGGTCACAGCGGCTGCGTGTGACATCACGCAGCCGCCGTGGCCTACTCGGCAAACGGTCTGAACATGCCAGCATTGTCCGGACCATGCCCCCTGAACGGTGCATTGACGCCCAGAAAATGCAGCAATGATGCCCCGTCACTGCCCCTCACCAGGACTTAGACTGCGTTCTGAGGAGAATGCAGTTTAAGACCTTGTGCACGTGCACACTGGCATACATGCAGGCATACGTGCTGAAATCGTCAAATAGCGATTTCCGCACAATAGCGAATCATGCTGAATCGGACCCATTATACAGTATGCTCACAGACATTTGGATGCACACAGGATTTCAAGCTCAGAGTAGAAGAAATGTAGCTAGTTAGTTACATTAGTTTAGCAATATGGAGAGTAGTGAGTTACTGAGACAGACTTGCTGGCAGAGGGGAATGTTGAAACCATGTAGATGGTGTAAAAAGAAAAACCAGAGCAATCAGAAGGTAAGGGGAAGCAGCAGACAAGGAGACTCAAGTAAGGTAAGCCAATGGTCAAGTCAGGCAGCAGGGTTATGGTATAATAGGTCGACAGTCAAAAGGTCGACAGTGTCTAGGCATGGCCGATGCAAGGTTTCTTGGCACCCTAGGCAAAACTTCATCCTACTGCCCCCAACCACCACCAATACTCACTTCTCAGGCCTTCAGATGAAAGTGTGACTTATAAGTTCCACAGCCACCACTTGCATGAAGTACAAGGATGTTTCTTTCAGAGACATCCTTAATTTTGTGATTGGCAAACTTAGAGGCGCCCCCATATCCCAGCACCCTAGGCAGCTGCCTAAAGCTGCCTTTTGGTAGAGCCGGCCCTGTGTTTAGGTTGACACCAAATGGTCAACATGCACAAGGTCAACATGGTCAAAAGGTCAACAGGGTCAAAAGGATGACATGGATATGGTCAACACATGAAAAGGTGAGGTGAAAGTTTAAATTTTTTTGTGTCATATTTTACCCACTTAGTGCACTGCGTCCCCTTGCATGGCTTGCGGCTTCAGGCAAGGCGCCTCGCTCCGCTTCTGCTGCGCTCAGCACAGGTTACTATTCCCAATTGTAGTTTACGTTAATGGTAAGGTATGAAAACTATTCATGTCAACTATATGCTGTGCCGACCATTGCCATGTTGACCATTTGAAACTGTTGAATTTTTCACCATGTCGATCATATGCATGTCGACCTATTGACTGACGACCTTTTACCTGTCAACTTATCATCCGATACCAGGCAGCAGAGAGAGAAATTCAAAACACAAAGCCCATGGGCATAATAAGTAATAATCAGACACAATACAGCACACAGTGTGCAGAAATAGTACAGTAGGAAGACACACACCAGCAGCCGGGATGAGGAACAAGATGGTTTCAGCTACCTACATGTGAGCCACCACTTATCCTACTACGGGTCCTAAAAGAATACCTATATATCATTCAGACATATTATAGCTGATATCCTAGACCTGAGACTTACAATCATACACACAGGATACATAAACTCCTTCCAGCCAAATATTTTGCTATACTTTCATACAATGCCAATGAATAAGATATTTGCTCAGATACACATAACACATGCAATAAGAATCAATTATGCAGTATATAAGTATATATATATATATATATATATATATTATAGCGCTCAAAGTAGGACAGTATAGACGTGCAGTGAGCTAAATGTCTCAGGAGCCACTTGCTAGCACCAGAACCAGATTTACAAGCAATATATGAGTCAAAGGGTACATCTGGGCATTATACACAGGTGCAGCAGTATAAACTCCTGGAAATTTGGTAAGTTTTAATCAGAGATGAGCGTAAAAGTTAGGCGACTCACCTGCCATAGACTTTTTACTCCTGACTTTTGGCTATAAAAATTATTATAATAATGAAAATAACATATTTTGAACATATTCTTTGTATTTTTCATATACTTTATACAGCCAAAACTCTGGCACAAACGTTAGTATGACAGGAAAGGTTCTGCCTCACCCCTCCGCACGTCACTGGTATACAATGGTATGTCATACTGCCACTTCGAGCACTGTGCATGGCCGACGCAATGGAGCTGAGCTCCCGGTCTCCTGCGTTGAGCCCTCAGCCCCGCCAACAAGCTTCGGCACCTCAACACTGCTCAGGGAGCTGGCTAGCCCAGTCCCCCTGTGTGTGGGTCCGTCCTCCCCCCACCGCCGCACCAGAAGCCGTTGTCCCGGACTCCTCGCTGCAACTCCCTCCACCCCCGGCGCACCGGGGGTTAACAGCTCTCCTGCCGCCTTGTGTGGCTGGGGTGCCAGGAGTGGAGTTCCTAGTCCCCAGCGCTTGGCACTGAGCGCTGCAGCCAGGGACAGCTCTCCTGGATGTAGCGGCTTCTCACGCCCCAGTTCCCCCGGAGCAGTGCACCGCACCGGGGCTTAACACTTGGTAGTGCCGCCTTGTGCTGATGGGCAGCAGTCAGCACTAAGCACTGTGGCCATGGACAGGTCTCCCGGCTCCTTTACATCCCCTGCTGTGCCGGGGATTAACCCATCACTGCCGCGGCAACCAGAGAGGGTCTGGCCCTGGCAGAGCAAAGATTTAAAAAATTATAATTTCTCATACGTCCTAGAGGATGCTGGGGTCCACTTCATGACCATGGGGTATAGACGGTTCCGCAGGAGCCATGGGCACTCTTAAGACTTTTCAATGGGTGTGAACTGGCTCCTCCCTCTATGCCCCTCCTCCAGACCTCAGTTTTAGAAATGTGCCCAGGCAGACTGGATGCACTCCAGAGGAGCTCTACTGAGTTTCTCTGAAAAGACTTATGTTAGGTTTTTTATTTTCAGGGAGAACTGCTGGCAACAGTCTCCCTGCTTCGTGGGACTGAGGGGCAGAAGTAGGAACCAACTTCCTGAAGAGTTTCATGGTTCTGCTTCTAGCTGACAGGTCACCATTACCTGAAGGGTACTGAACGCTAGCCGTGTCTAGATGCTCACTCCCACAGCACGCCGTCACCCCCCTCACAGAGCCAGAAGTCAGAAGACAGATGAGTAGAAGAAGACAGATCTTCTATCAAGTAAAGTGACGGCTGAGGTACAGTGCGGCTGGCGGGAGCGCAGCGCGCCATGTTGCCCACACATACACAGGCACTGCAGGGTGCAGGGCGGGGGGGGGGGGGGCGCCCTGGGCAGCATGAAACCTATGGAAACTGGCATACATAAGGTGCATAAGTTGCTGAGGCACAGTCCTACCCCCGCCAGTATAAAAAATTACCTCATAAAAGCTGAGGAGAAACACACCATTGAAGAGTGGAGCTTCCTCCTCAGTCAGCCAGCACACTGCTCAGCGCCATTTTCTCTCTGTCCTCAGGCTGCAGAGACAACGCTGGTCCTCCTCCACTACTGAACAAGTATCAGGGTGCAAAACAGGGGGGGCCACAGTGAATTTGGTGCTATATAATTGTGTGATTAGCATTATAAAACCGCTGCATGTCAGTGGGCATTTTGTGTTCACAGACATTGGCCCTCATTCCGAGTTGTTCGCTCGCAAGCTGCTTTTAGCAGCATTGCACACGCTAAGCCGCCGCCTACTGGGAGTGAATCTTAGCTTAGCAAAATTGCGAACGAAAGATTCTCAAATTTGCGAATAGAAATTTCTTAGCAGTTTCTGAGTAGTTCGACACTTACTCTGCCACTGCGATCAGTTCAGTCAGTTTCGTTCCTGGTTTGACGTCACAAACACACCCAGCGTTCGCCCAGACACTCCCCCGTTTCTCCAGCCACTCCCGCGTTTTTCCCAGAAACTGCAGCGTTTTTTCACACACACCCATAGAACGGCCAGTTTCCGCCCAGAAACACCCACTTCCTATCAATCACATTACGATCACCAGAACGAAGAAAAAACCTCGTAATGCCATGAGTAAATTACCAAACTTCTTAGCAAATTTACTTGGCGCAGTCGTAGTGCGAACATTGCGCATGCGCAATTAGCGGAAAATCGCTGCGATGCGAAGAAAATTACCGAGCGAACAACTCGGAATGACCACCATTGTGTTACTGGCGCTGGGTTGTGAACTGGCAAATCCTATCTGTGTCCCTCTGACAGATTTTACTGTGGGTCTGTCCCCTATAAGTCCCGAAGTGTCTCTGGTGTGGTTGAGCACGTGTGTGACATGTCTGTGGCAGGGAATCTCTTCCTCTGTGGAAGACATGTTAGAGACACAGGTGTAATATGACACCAAGAGCCTGACTGGATGAAAGGTTACATGATAGTGTGAATCACTACTGAATCTCATACAGAAAACAGAATATAATCTGTTGAAGATGTGATTTTTAATAGTTCTGCCTTTCATCCACAGGGACCCCTCTGGGTCACATACAAATTTGCAAGTACAAACTGATACCGACACGGACTCTGTTTCCTGTGTCGACACTAGTGATTCCAGGGGAATAGGTCCTAATTTAGCAAAAAAGCATTCAAAACATGTTTTAGCTATAAAGGTGGTGTTAGAAGTTACGAAGCCCCTCTTTTACCACAAGGAGAGGGTTTACTTTAGTAAAGAAGTAATGTAATTTTCCCTCCACCTCAGGAACAGTCTCTTGGAGGGAGTCTGATTTAACCTGAAAAGAAATTTCAGATTCCCAAAAGGAATTCAGGCAGCTTACCTTTTTCCAAAAGGTCGGAGTCACCCCGCATTTTAGACAGGGCCCTGTCATAAAAGAGAAAAGGTGTTTCACCCTGCACCTGGAATGGCTTCACTTAAGGAGCCGACAGGCGCAAGTGAGTGAGGTGATCTATTGATGTGGCCAATGGGACACTACTCAGGCCTACCATTGTCTGTGCGTGGGTGAGTAGTGCTATTGAGAAGTGGTCAGAAAACTTGTAATTAGACATTGACACAATAGATGCAGACGAGATACTCCTAACGTTAGGTCATATCAAAGACGCTGCTGCGTACATACTAGAAACCATGAAATATATTGGTCTCTTGGGATCAAGAACCGCTACCATGGCAGTATCGGCTCGGAGGGCGTTGTGGATTCGCCAGTGTAATGCTGATGCAGATTCCAAAAGAAATATGGAGGCTCTCCCGTATAAAGGTGAGGCCTTGTTTGGTGATGGGCTGGATGCGTTAGTCTCGGCGGCTACCGCAGGTAAGTCGACATTCTTGCCTTATGCTCCTACACCGGCGAAAAAGACACATCACTCTCACATGCAGTCCTTTCGGCCAACAAATACAAAAAGGCCAAAGGTTCCCCCTTTTTTTGCAGGTAGGGGAATGGGAAAAGGAAAGAAATCCGCAGCGTCTACCGGATCGCAGGAGCAGAAGTCCACCCCTGCTTCTGCCAAATCTGCAGCATGACGCTGGGGCTCCCTTGCAGGAGTCCGCTCGGGTGGGAGCACGTCTGAAACTTTTCAGTCAAATCTGGATTCAATCTGGCCTGGTCCCATGGGTCTTACAAATAGTGTCCCATGGGTACAAACTAGAGTTTCAAGACGTCCCCCCATGCCGATTTTTCAAATCGACCATGCCAGCTTCTCTTCCAGAAAGAGAGGCAGTAACAACGGCAATTCAAAAATTATGTCAGGATCAGGTCATTGTCCTGGTACCCTTGTTACAGCAAGAAGGATTTTATTCAAGCCTCTTTGTAGTTCCGAAACCGGACGGCTCGGTCAGACCGATTTTAAACCTGAAAAATCTGAATCTCTACCTGAAAAGGTTCAAGTTCAAGATGGAATCCCTGAGGGTAGTGATTTCCAGTCTGGAGGAGGGGGACTTCATGGTGTCAGTAGACATAAAGGATGCTTACTTGCATGTTCCCATTTATCCTTCTCACCAAGCTTATCTGAGATTCGCAGTACAGGATTGCCGTTACCAGTTCCAGACGTTGCCGTTCGGACTCTCCACGGCACCGAGGGTATTCACCAAGGTGATGGAGAAGATGATGGTCCCCCTTCGTCAAAAAGGAGTCAATATAATCCTTATCTGGACGATCTCCTGATAAAAGCGAGATCCAGGGAACAGTTGTTATGAAACATCACACTCTCCCTGTCAATACTCCAACAACACGGTTGGATCATAAATTATCCAAAATCACAGTTGGAACCGATGACAAGATTGTCTTTTCTCGGGATGATTCTGGACACAGAAGTTCAGAGAGTATTTCTTCCGGTGGAAAAGGCTCTGGAAATCCAGAAAATGGTAAAACAGATATTGAAACCATTAAGTGTGTCGATCCATCAGTGCATTCGGTTGTTGGGGAAGATGGTGGCAGCCTACGAGGCCATACAGTTTGGCAGGTTCCATGCCAGAGTATTCCAGTGGGATCTGTTGGACAAGTGGTCGGGATCCTACCTACACATGCACCGGAAGATAATCCTGTCGTCAAAAGCCAGGATTTCGATCCTGTGGTGGCTACACAGTTCGCACCTACTAGAGGGACGCAGGTTCGGGATTCAGGACTGGGTCCTGGTAACCATGGATGCAAGTCTCCGAGGCTGGGGAGCTGTCACTCAGGGGGAAAGCTTCCAAGGAAAATGGTCAAGTCAGGAAGCCTGCCTTCACATAAACGTGCTGGAATTGAGAGCCATTTACAACGGCCTTCAACAAGCTGTACATCTTCAAGATCATCCCGTGCAGATCAGTCAGACAATGTAACAGCAGTCGCGTACATAAACAGGCAGGGTGGAACGAAAAGCAGAGCGGCAATGGCAGAGGTGACGAAGATCCTCCTCTGGGCAGAAAGACATGTAAAGGCTCTGTCAGCAATTTTCATTCTGGGAGTAGACAACTGGGAAGCAGACTTCCTCAGCAGACACAATCTCCATCCAGGAGAGTGGGGCCTCCACCAAGAAGTCTTCGCAGAGGTGACAAGTCTTTGGGGAGTTCCTCAAGTAGACATGATGGCATCTCGTCTCAACAAGAAGCTTCAGAAATATTGTTCCAGGTCGAGAGACCCTCAAGCAATAGCAGTGGATGCGCTAGGTCAGTGTATGTCTTCCCTCCACTTCCGCTGATCCCAAAAGTTCTCAGGATCATAAGAAGAACAAGGGTTCGAGCAATCTTCATTGCCCCAGACTGGCCAATGAGGGCTTGGTACCCAGATTTTCAGGAATTGCTCATAGAAGATCCTCGGCCTCTTCCTCTACGCGAGGACCTGCTGCAGCAGGGGCCATGCGTCTATCAAGACTTACCGCGGCTACGTTTGACGGCATGGCTGTTGAGCGCCGGATTCTAGCCCGAAAGGGTATTCCAAAGGAAGTCATCCCCACCCTTATTCAGGCCAGGAAAGGAGTAACGTCGAAACATTACCACCGTATTTGGAGAAAATATGTGTCTTTGTGTGAATCCAAGAAGGCTCCTACGGAAGAGTTTCAGTTGGGACGTTTTCTCCATTTTCTGCAGGCTGGTGTGGAGGCGGGCCTCCGATTGGGGTCAATCAAGGTCCAGATTTTGGCCTTGTCAGTGTTCTTCCAAAAACAATTGGCCTCTCTTCCAGAGGTTCAGACCTTCGTGAAAGGAGTTCTGCACATCCAGCCTCCATTTGTGCCTCCAGTGGCACCATGGGACCTTAACGTGGTGTTGCAGTTCCTTCAATCGGATTGGTTTGAGCCTCTACAAAAAATAGAGTTGAAGTTTCTCACTTGGAAAGTGGTGATGCTTTTGGCATTGGCATCCGCACGGCGGGTGTCTGAATTAGGGGCCTTGTCTCACAAGAGCCCTTACCTGATCTTCCATGAAAATAGGGCAGAGTTGAGAACTCGTCAACATTTTCTTCCAAAGGTGGTTTAATCTTTCCACATAAACCAAGTGACTACTGACACATTCACTGAGTCAAAGTCTCTAGATGTGGTTAAAGCTTTGAAGATTTATGTCGCTAGAACAGCTCGAATATGGAAAACAGAGTATTTGTTTGTCCTGTATGCTCCCAACCAGATTGGGTGTCCTGCTTCCAAGCAGACTATTGCGCGTTGGATCAGAGGTACGATTCAGCACTCTCATACTACGGCTGGATTGCCGTTGCCGACGTCGGTGAAGGCCCATTCCACTAGGAAGGTGGGCTCATCCTGGGCGGCTGCCCGGGGGGTTTCGGCATTGCAACTTTGCCGAGCAGCTACTTGGTCGGGGTCAAACACATTTGCAAAATTCTACAAGTTTGGCAAGTTCGGTCAATCGGTGCTGCAGGGTCATCCGCACTCTCCTGCCAATACTGGAGCTTTGGTATAAACCTCATGTTCATGAAGTGGACCCCAGCATCCTCTAGGACGTATGAGGAAACAGGATTTTGATACCTACCGGTAAATCCTTTTCTCCTAGTCCATAGAGGATGCTGGGCGCCCGTCCCAGTGCGTACTTTACCTGCAGTTTTGTTATTAGAGTTACACAAGTTGTGTTATATTAGTGTCAGCATGTTGCTGTCATTGGTTCATGCCTGTTGGCGTGTGTTCTGTTGAATGCCATGTTGTGCGGCATGGTTGAGGTGTGAGCTGGTATGTATCTCACCACTAGTATTAAAGTAAATCCTTTCCTCGAAATGTCCGTCTCCCTAGGCACAGTTCCTATAACTGAGGTCTGGAGGAGGGGCATAGAGGGAGGAGCCAGTTCACACCCATTGAAAAGTCTTAAGAGTGCCCATGGCTCCTGCGGAACCGTCTATACCCCATGGTAATGAAGTGGACCCCAGCATCCTCTACAGACTAGGAGAAAAGGATTTACCGGTAGGTATCAAAATCCTGTTTTTTGTTTATACACTTGGTGCCTAGCGCCTGTATTACATTTTGAAATTGGCACCTAGCGCCTTTTGTGCCTTTAAAAATGGCGCACTGACAATGAGCATAAAACTGCTGGCAACGAGTATGGAACACAGGGCATGAAACCATTGGCAAAGAGCATGAAACCCCTGGCAACAAGCATGAAACTGCTGACAACGAGCATGGAACCCAGGGCATGAAACCACTGGCAATGAGCACGAGACCCCTGACAACGAGCATTAGACCCCTGGCAACGAGCAGGTAATTTAAAAATAATTGGGTGTCTTACTGTGGGCATAATTTGTAAGGGACATTTTTGTGTGTGGAGCATAAAATGGTGTCAGGGGCATAACTGTATGTGGAATAATGTGTAATGGGCATTACAGTGTATGGCATAATGTGTGGCATAACGTGTAATAGGCATTACAATGTGAAATGTGAACTGAGCATTATGGTGTGAAGCATAATGTGGAATGGGCGTGCGGTGTGTGGAATAATGTGGAATGGGCATTACGGTGTGTGTAATAATGCGGAATTGGCATTACGGTGTGTAGAATGGGAATTACGGTGTTTGACATAATGTGTAAGGGGCATTACAATAAGGACCAGAAATGACAAATAAATGTAATGTAAAGGGCATGAATCATTTTTTTCCCTGTGTTGTAGAGGGGGCTCTACCTGGTGTAATGTGTATGGGACACTACTGTGCAATGTAATGTGAACTGGTACTATTCTATGGCTACGCCCCGTCCCCATAAAGTCACGCCCCTATCGACTACTGTATACTGTGTGTGTGTGTGTGTGTGTGTGTATATATATATATATATATATATATATATATACTGTGTATATATATATATATATATATATATATATATATATGTATAATATATGTGTAAGTCCGGCACTCGTTGAAATGTAAGTACTTGCCCTGGTGCCTTCCGTAGAAATCGATGGATACTGCAGTAAAACTGTATGTAAATCATCACAAGAAGTTACCAACGTTTCGGAGCCCTGCGCTTGGCTGCCCGAAACATCCCTGTTTATTTCACATGCTGACAATAATAATCTTACACATAATATAAAACATTTGTAGTACTGACTTAATACATAATCAGGTTACTTTTATGCTGTATTCTTGCGTATGTGTATCCGGTGATGGGGACGCGGTATCATTACCACACATATAAAATACTTCTATGTACTATATATAAGTCCATATAGGCTCACACCATTAATTATACAGCACTTTACAAGCATCATGGGTTTCCATATTATCCAGTATGCATCTAACATCTTTCTTGATCAGGTACACACCTGCAGATAAATTCTGCAGATCTGACAAACAATCTTCAGATGTCTTCAATGGTGTAGGGAGATCGGGGAATGAGATTGTCAAGCAGGACATCAAATTACGTCCTCCCAATTCGACCAGTGCAGGAGCACTGGCTGCTGTTTATCATCTAACGTTCCTGCATACACATTATACAATTATTGGAGCGATAATACAGTTATTTGGCTGATATGCCCGATAATTGTATATTGTGTACTCCTCTTTACACTTGAGAGGGGATCATTTAAATCAAGGTTGAAAAACAATAATCAGTATAATAGCGTACGCAATATTGAACACACTATATAACAGATACTCACACTAATATCAGGAATAACACACTCAGCAGAACCAAACTGTTTTAACAAATGTTGTATCTTTGTATCTGCAGTCTAATGGGATCTTGGATACTCTAAAGACTTTTTGATATGGCATCCTTTCAATACAGCTACACCTTGGCAGTTAACATGTCATGGAACCTCACTGCTTGAGGTGGTCTTACCTCAGAATCCTTAAATACTGTATTACTGTGGCATGACAGCAACCCAGTACAACTTCTACTGGAAAAGGTTCATATTCCGGTTCTTGGTTAATCCAGCTGGACAGAAATAGCAACCGTTTGTCTCAGATTCTCCTTTGGTTCCATCACCCAGTTTTTAAATAATGCTTTTCCCCAGCTATATCAGGGATAAAGGCTCCTTTATGGGCTGTTCCTTTATGGGCTGTGTAAATTTGTAAAAAAAATCCCAAAACCTGATTAGTGTACTACAATGGAATGAGTATATGTATATAATGAAATATTGCAATATGTTCACCAGTGTAAAACATTGTAGATTGCAGTAGAATATGCTGACACAAAATAAATAAAATAAATAAAATAAATAAATAAATAATTGTCTGAGTTTATGGAACAGAACTATTGACCAGCTTAGTGGTAACACAATCCTCAGACAGGAGTAATCCAGGAAATCTCAGCTATTTTTTTTTTTTAATTATTATTATTTTTTAAGTACAGTATGTATACATCTTTACTAAGTATGACATGTACAGGGGCAGTCTGTGCATGTCTTACCTGTTTACACTTCATTCAGGATGGAATATGGTATAGTACAGTGGTAATATTTTGCAGTTTTTTGTACTTTTTGGGTTTACAGTACCAACACAAATGCCACCCCCCAGACAAGTGCCGCCCCTAGGCACTTGCCTTACGTGCCTATTGGGAAATTCACCACTGGGTAGGCCATGGGTCAGATAAGGCAATGGACTACTGATCATCTGGAACCTTCCAATCAGATAGCTATAATTAACCTGGAGGGAGAGGGAACAGGGTGATGTATCCACCTTCCAATGGCATAGCCAGAGGGCTGGAGAGAGGACATAATAATCTTCATCTAATTAGAGAAGAGCAGTGATCAAAATATATATACACAATGGACTCACCTATCTCCACATATAGGGTCCTCATGTTAGATGACAATCCCCCCCCATACACACACACAAACACACACACACACACACACACACACACACACACACACACACACACACTTGAGGCAGAGACCTACTTCCCCTTCTCCTTCCTTCCCTCCTCATCAGCCCAAGTTTGCTATCTATTTCTCCACGTCCCTATTGTGTCCCTATTGTCTCCTTTTCCTCTTTATTTCTTTTCTTTTTATCGTTCTATTTTCATGTTCTTATGTTTTCTCTTACGTCCTAGGGGATACTGGGAATCCATTTATTACCATGGGGTATAGACGGGTCTACTAGGAGCCTTGGGCACTTTAAGAATTTGATAGTGTGTGCTGGCTCCTCCCTCTATGCCCCTCCTACCAGACTATGTGCCCAGAGGAGTCGGTCACGTCTCTGGAAGCTCCTGAAGAGTTTTCTGCATTTATTTTACATGTTTGTTATTTTCAGGCAGGACTGGATGGCACCAGCCTGCCTGCTTCATGGGACTTAGGGGGGAGAACAGCCCAACCTCTTGAAGGGTTAATGGTCCTGTTCCCCGCTGACAGGACACTAGCTCCTGAGGGAACTATTTGCAAGCCCCACCACGGTGAGCGTACATTCCCGCAGCACGCCGCCACCCCTAACAGAGCCAGAAGAATGAAGAGTGGTGAGTACTAAGCCGGCGTCCTGGCGATTAGCGGGTCGCCGGCCATTATGGTGGCAGGAGGGTACGGAGACGCACGGCTTCTACATGGGGCGGTTGGGTCTCCAGACTCAGTATACAGTGCAGATGCACAGCTTCTGAGGGGGTGAACTGAGTCTCAGTACACTTTATGTGTACACAGTACCCAGACTGACATTACAGACTTAAAAGGGGGCTGACTCCATTTTAGGCACAAAGTTGCCTCAGCCAGTATAAAAAAGAGCGGGAAGACCGTGCGCCATTGAAGGGGTGGTGCTTCACTATGAGTGGATCCAGCAGCTCACCAGCGCCATTTTCCCTCTGCAGCTGACACAGACGCTGACTGACAGGGATGCACAGCTCCTCCCGAGAGACTAGATTACCTCAGCGGTAACAGGGGGTCATAGCAGGGGAGAGTGATTATTAGTGTACTAAGTCCCTAATCTAGGTACTTAGTCTGCGACCCGGCTAAGCTTGGCATTAGCAATAAGGGCGCCGTGTGCTGGATCCATACTCTCTCTGTGTCTCCCTGGAAGGGCTCTTTGTGGGTTAATTGTGCATTTAACCTTTTCCTTTGTGTGTGTGCTGTTACTGCTACAGTATGTCAGAGGACATAGAGTGTGTTTCATGTAAGGCACAGTGTTCCTCTTCTCCAGGGGGTTCACTAGTGTATACTCAGTGTAGTGTACCTTCCCAGGCTAGCGGGGCAGAGCCAGCATGGCTGAACTCCATTAGGGGAATGAGTTCCAATATTTCTACTAAATTGTCCCGCAATGAGAAAGAGATGCAATACTTAACACAATCTATAACTGAGTTTATGAAAAGAGACTCAGTACCCAAACCAGGGTCTCAGTCCCCTGCCATTTGTCCGCAAAAACGTACTTTGGCCCATATCCTGCAGTCTGATTCTGATGATGAAGGGTCACACGTGGAGGTGGGGGAGGTGTACTCAGAGGTGGGGGAGGGTACTCTGTCACAGGGAATAGAAGCTCTCATAGAAGTTATCAGATAAGTTCTGCATATCCTGATAAGTTGACAGAGGAGAGTGAGGAATCTTATTTTAATATAAAAAAGAAATCCTCAGCCACTTTTCCTGTGTCAAAGGAACTAAATACCCTGTTTGAAGAACCATGGGTTAATCCTGATAGGAAGTTTCAAATCCCTAAACGGTTGCTGCCATCTTTTGCTTTTCCTCCTGAGGATAGTAAAAAATGGGGAAATCCACCAATAGTGGATGCATCAGTATCCGGGCTCTCACGAAAAATTGTATTGCCTGTCCCTGCACTCAAATCCTTGTATACAGCTGTTGAGGTGGCCCAGAGACCCACTATAGCATGTGGGTGGATTACTAAAGCCATTGCCAAATGGTCGGGTAACCTTATTGAGGGGTTAGTTACCTTACCTCAAGGGGAGATTATTTTACTCCTGCAACATATACAGGACTCTGCGATGGTGGAAGCCATAAAAGAAATAGGCTTGCTTAGTGCACGCACCACTGCTATGGCAGTGTCAGCACGCAGGGGCTTATGGCTACGCCAGTGGACTGCTGACGCGAACTCCAGGAAAGGTGTAGAAGGCCTACCCTTAACAGGAGAGGCCTTATTTGGAGATGGACTAGACAAATCGATCTCCAAAGCTACTGTGAATAAGTCCACATATCTTCCTTCTGCAGCTCCTCTAGCCAGGAAGGCTTACTCAGGTCCCAATTTACAGTCCTTTCGGACTGCCAAGTTTACGGGCAAGGCCAGAGGTTCTTCTACCGCCGCCAGAGGTGCTAGAGGTAAACCACGCAAACCAGCAACTGTCGGTTCTCAGGAACAGAGCTCAAGCTTCCTCAAAAACTTCAGCATGACGGTGGACCGCGATGCCTGGAAGACTGGCAGGTGGGAGCCGACTAAAATTCTTCAGTCACATCTGGACAAGTTCGTGCCAGGATCCCTGGGTCATAGATCTTATTTCCCAGGGCTACAGACTGGAGTTCCAGGAGCTCCCACCTCACAGATTCTTCAAATCATGCTTAACAGTTTCGCAAGGGGCAAGTATAACTTTACAGGACACCAATCAAAAACTGGTACAGACTCAGGTCATTGTTCCAGTTCCACCTCATTTACAAAACAAGGGGTATTATTCCAACTTGTTGTAGTACCGAAACCGGACTGTTCGATAAGACCGATTTTGAACTTCAAGTCATTGAACCCGTACTTACGAATGTTCAAATTCAAGATGGAGTCTCTGAGAGCAGGGATCTCAGGTCTGGAGGAGGGAGAATTCCTAGTGTCTCTGGATATCAAGGATGCATACCTTCACATTCCGATCTGGATGCCTCATCAGGCTTACCTACGGTTTGCACTGCAGGACTGTCACTACCAGTTCCAGGCCCTGCCATTTGATCTCTCCACGGCACCGAGAGTGTTCGCGTAAGTGATGGCAAAGATGATGTTTCTACTCCACAAACAGGGAGTGAACATAATTTCGTACCTGGATGATCTTCTGATAAAGGCACCATCCAGGGAGCGGTTGTTGGACAGCATTGGCCTCTCAACCAGACTACTCCTGGATCACAGGTGGATTCTGAACTTAACCAAAATCTCACCTGGAACTGGCGCAGAGGCTTCCTTTCCTGGAAATGATACTAGATACAGAGTCTCAGAGAGTGTTCCCTCCCTTGGAGAAGGCAATGGTAATCCAGTCGATGGTTCGGGCTGTCCTGAAGCCAACCCGGATCTCGGTGCATCTGTGCATTCGCCTTCTGGGGGAAATGGTAGCTTCTTACGAGGCGCTTCAGTATGGAAGGTTTCATGCGAGGCCATTCCAGCTAGATCTATTGGACAAATGGTCCAGATCGCATCTTCATATGCACCAGAGGATCCAACTGCCGCTAAGAAACAGGATCTCCCTTCTGTGGTGCATACAGACTTCTCACCTCGTCGAGGGTCGCAGGTTTGGGATTCAGAATTGGATTCTGCTAACCACAGACGCAAGCCTCAGAGGTTGGGGAGTAGTCACCCAGGGGGTGCAGTTTCAAGGATGGTCAAGTTGGGAAGTCGTCCTTCCAATAAACATCCTGGAACTCATGGCTATCTACAACGCCCTTCTGAAGGCCTCATCTCTACTTCGGAATTGGGCCATTCAAGTCCAGTAGGACGATGTGACGGTGGTAATGTACAGAAACTGACAGGGCAGAACGAAAAGCAGAGCCGCAATGTCAGAGGTGTCAAGAATTCTCCTCTGGGCAGAAAAACACGCCGTGGTATTGTCGGTGATCTTCATTATGGGAGTAGACAACTGGGTAGCAGACTTCCTCAGCAGACACGACCTGCACCCGGGGGAGTGGGGCCTTCACCCAGAGGTGTTCCAGTGGTTGACATGTCGGTGGGGATATCCACAGGTCGTCATGATGGCCTCTCGACTAAACAAGAAGCTCAAGCGGTATTGTTCAAGGTCGAGAGACCCACAAGCAGTGTCGGTAGACACTCTGACAACTCCGTGGGTCTACCAGCTGGTGTACGTGTTTCTTCCACTTCCTCTGATTCCAAGAATTCTAAAAAGAATAAAAAGGGAATAGGTTCAAGCAATCCTCATTGCTCCGGACTGGCCGCGAAGGACCTGGTACGCGGATCTTCTCGAGATGCTGATCAAAGATCCATGGCCTCTACCTCACCTCTTTTCGAGGATCTTCTGCAACAGGACCCATTCATCTATCAGGACTTACCGCGGCTATGTTTAATGGCATGGAAGTTGAACGGCTGATTCTAGCCAGGAGAGGGATTCCTGACAAGGTCATCCCGACTATGACGCAAGCCAGGAAGGGGTTAACGTCTAAACATTACCACCGTGTATGGAAGAAGTATGTCTGTTGGTGTGAAAGCAGACAATATTCTGTGGTGTGGTTTCATTTGGGACGTCTCCTGCTTTTTCTGCAGTCAGGAGTGGATGTGGACCTACGTCTAGGCTCCATAAAAGTCCAGATTTCTGCCTTGTCTATTTATTTTCAGAAACAATTGGCTTCTCTCCCTGAGGTCCAGACGTTCTTGAAGGGTGTTTTGCACATCCCACCTCCCTTCGTGCCTCCCACGGCACCTTGGGATCTCAATTTGGTTCTGCACTTCCTCCAATCGGACTGGTTTGAACTGTTACAGGAGGTGGATGTAAAATACCTTACGTGGAAGACCGTCACCATGCTGGCCTTGGCTTCAGCAAGACGTGTGTTGGAGCTAGGGGCGTTGTCCCTACTTAATTTTCCATGAGGACAGAGCTGAACTCAGGACTCATCAGCAATTTCTTTCTAAGGTGGTGTCCACATTTCACATCAACCAACCTATTGTGGTTGCTACTTCAAAGTATTTGGATGTTGTGAGGGCTTTGAAAGGTGTACGTAAAGAGGACAGCTCGTCACAGGAAATCGGACACGCTGTTTGTTCTTTTTGATCTCAATAAGATTGGGTGTCCTGCTTCAAAGCAGTCAATTGCACGCTGGATTAGGCTCACTATCCAGCATGCTTATTCCACTGCAGGATTGCCGGTTCTAAAATCGGTGCTGGCCCACTCTACTAGGTCGGTGCGTTCTTCTTGGGCGGCTGCCTGGGGTGTCTCGGCTTTACAGCTTTGCCAAGCAGCTACTTGGTCAGGTTTGAACATTTTTGCAAAGTTTTACAAGTTCGATACTTGGCCTCTGAGAAACTGCAGTTTGGCCAATCATTTCTGTAGGGACCTCAGCACTCTCCCACCCGGTTTGGGAGCTTTGGTACTTCCCCATGGTACTACATTGATTCCCAGTATCCCCTAGGACATAACAGAAAATAGGATTTCTCTTATGTTCTAGAGGATGCTGGGGTTCCATTTAGTACCATGGGGTATAGACGGGTCCACTAGGAGCCACTGGCACTTTAAGAGTTTAATAGTGTGGGCTGGTTCCCCCCCTCTATGCCCCTCCTACCAGACTCAGTTTAGAAAATGTGCCCGGAGGAGCTGGTCACATCTAGGGGAGCTCCTAGAGCTTCTTTAGTTTTATTATTTTTCTAAGAGTATTTTAGGCACAGGGCAGCTGCTGGCAACAGCCTCCCTGCTTCGTGGGACTTAGGGGAGGGGGGAGTAGTGTCCGCCCTGAGGGGTTTTGAGCCACTATCTCCACTAGCAGGACACTGAGATCCTGAGGGTGATGATCGTTAGCCGCCCCAGGTGACCACTCACTCCCGCAGCATGCCGCCACCCCCTAACAGAGCCAGAAGATCCAAGTGGTGGCGGCAACAGGGTGGGAGCGCAGTACTAACTGCGCTCCGGAGGCTCAGAGGTACATAGTGCGTTGCTTTGAGGGGCGCCCTGAGCCGGCGCCTATGAGCCGGCGCCTATACCCTACACTGGTCACCAAGGCTGCCAGGGACCTCGGTAACGCTGCCAGCACCATACCTCAGGCCAGTATAAAGAAGTGAAGAGCGGGAAGCAGCGCCATGTTCAGGGGGCTGAGTTTCTCCTCAGAGCGGACCCAGCAGCATTCAGCGCTATTTTCCTGCCTGCAGATCCAGTAAAGAAACGTTGACAGGGAGAGCTGTCCCACCACGCAACTCCAGCTATCCTGTGTGGTACCAGGGGGTTGTAGAAGGGGAGGGGAGGCTTTGAATTTAATGTGTAGTCTGTTAAGGTACAGAGTAAGCGCCAGGTAGTTATATTATATCTACCTAGGCAAGCGCTGTGTGTGTGCTGGTTCCAAGCTCCGTGTTTCTCTGTGGCATACTTGGGGGAAAACTGTATCTGACATTTTCCTGTGTGTGTGTGTGTGTGTGTGTGTGTGTGAGTTTGTTTTCTCACATAGCCATGTCTAGGGACTCTGTGTCTTATGCTGCTGAGGACATTTCTTCTCCAGAGGGATCCATTCCATATACACAGGAATGTAATGTCTTGTCTCAGATCCCTATTAATGAGCCTGAGTGGTTGTCCTCTATTAAGGGAATGATCTCTCAGATCTCTACTAGGGTAGCTCATACTGAGACTGAAACTCAGGTTTTAAAGAAGTCTATGGCTATTTGGTCAGGTTCTGTTCCTATTCCTTCAAAATCCCCTAGCATATACCCACAGAAACGTGCACTTGCCCCGATTATGCAAGCCGACACGGATACCGACTCTGACACGGCATGGGGATATGCTGAGGGGGGCGGCATCCCTTGCAAAGGGGGTGCAGCTCATGATTGAGGCCATTAGAGATGTGTTAAACATTACTGACACACCACCTGAGCAGGTTGAGGAGGCTTACTTTACAGACAATAAGAAAGCCTCGCTAACCTTCCCTGCATCTAAAGAGTTAAATGCTTTATTTGAAAAATCCTGGGAAGCCCCAGAGAAGAAATTTCAGATCCCAAAAAGGGTTTTGGTTGCTTTTCCTTTCCCTGAGGAAGATAGAAAAAAAATGGGAAAACCCACCCATTGTTGACGCATCTGACAAAGAAGGTGGTTTTACCTGTCACTGGATCTACAGTGTTAAAAGAACCGGCTGATCATATGTTACGCACACCAGTGCTAACAGGAGTATACCGGTGTATGAACAGAGAGGGAAGCGAAGCAAACGAACTCACAGACAGTATAACATAACATACACAGGAGGTGATGGAATAACTAATAAACACAAAGTGAACGGAGAAGCCCAAAGGCTCAGGAATTGGGTGTCTCCCTAGTGTCAGGAATGCTCAGATGGAATAGAGCGGACAATGAAGCGATGTGTAGTGATTTAACATGTGGAGCACCTGAAATGATATTGCTAAGCGCAACAGAAAAAACCCCAAAGGGTTACCAACGGGTGTGGGAATAAACTCCTTGGTCAGAGATAGAAATATAGACACAAGGAGAGTATCCACAATCCTAACCCCCACTTGCAGGGCACAGGTTCAGCTTACTGCCACTAAACTGACACCTGGACGCCCTGCACAGTGAGGGAGGATTAAGCAGGCAGGTCTGAGAGTACAGCCGCAAACCTGCTGGATTCACAGAATAGCAAAAGAACCCCAGCAGGTCAAACAACTGACTCCAGTCTTACTGCTAGGTCCGGATTGGCAGAATAAAGTACCGAATCCCAAGGCCTATTCGCAGTAAGCAACAAGTAAATACAAAGTCACACAGTACTAGCTAACTCTCTGGAACTGACTAACAAACAAAGATTCAGCAGCATTTGCCTAGCCTGAGAGGATGGTTTATATAGCAGGTGCTGTCCACGCCCCACTCAGACCTCACAGACTGTGAGCACAAAACCAGCGCCGGATTCCCTGCCGTGCACAGAGCCTGTAACCACTACACAGTAAAAACCCGGACCGGAGTATAAGCTGCGCTCAGGTTACTTCGCTAACACTTGCCTCCCGGTTGCCATGGCAACGTGGCAGCACAGAGCAGGAGATCCTAACAGTACCCCCCCTCTGACGAGGGGTCAAAGAACCCCTACCACCGGGTTTATCAGGGAACTGCGAGAAGAAAGAGCGTATCAGTCTGGGGGCATGAAGATCACAACTGCGCACCCACGACCGCTCCAGTGCACCAAAAATGACAGCCGACCCCGAACCATCTTGGAGTCAAGAACCCTTTCAACCACAAACCCCCTCTGACCCCGTATCAGAAGAGGAGAAGGTCTTCCACTGGAAGAAGGATTACTAACCGCCAGTTTTAAAAGGGAACAATGAAATGTTTTATTGATACCCAATGAACGGGGCAGATCTAACTGAAATGCCACCGGATTGATAACCCTGGTGATCTTATAAGGGCCGATGAACCGTGGGCCAAACTTATGAGATGGCTGTCTCAACTTCAAATTCTTGGTGGACAACCAGACGAAGTCTCCTAATTTTAAGCTGCAGGGTCTTCTCCGCTTATCAAAAACCCTTTTGGTCACTAATGACACAGACACAAGGGCTTTCTTCACTTTCCTCCAAATACCCCTAAGGACCGAAACAACAGAGGAACCACCAGGCGTGGAATCCAGGGGGTCAAAAGAATTGGCCTTAGGATGATGCCCATACACAGAAAGGAAGGGAGAGATCCCTGTAGCAGAGTGAGCCGCGTTGTTATAGGCAAACTCCGCCATGGACAGATGAGCAACCCAGTCAGTATGACACTTGGAGACATAACACCTGAGGAACTGCTCCAAGGACTGGTTCACCCTCTCAGTCTGCCCATTAGACTGTGGATGGTAGCCTGACGACAAGCTCACAGCAATCTGGAGATCAGAACAAAATGCCCTCCAGAATTTGGCCACAAACTGGGATCCACGGTCAGAGACCACATCAAGTGGCAACCCGTGGAGGCGCACAACATGCTGCATAAATAACTCAGACAGGCGTCTGGCCGATGGCAACCCAACCAGTGGAACGAAATGTGCCATCTTCGAAAACCTGTCAACGACAACCCAAATGGCTGTCATCCCCGAGGATTTGGGCAAGTCCACCACAAAATCCATGGAAATGTGGGTCCATGGCTTAGACGGAATAGAGAGTGGATGTAATGGGCCGACAGGAACCCCTCTAGGAGTTTTATTTCGGGCACAAACATCACATGCCCGAACCCACTGATCCACATCCCTAGCCACCGAGGGCTACCACACCGCCCTAGACAGCAACTCCCGAGTTCTGGCAATACCCGGATGCCCTGCCGACCTCTTGGCATGGAATTCCAGGAACACTCGCTGTCTTGACCTAGGAGGCACAAACAAGAGACCTACCGGAAGGTCTGGAGGAGCCTGCTCCTGTGCTCTAAGGACTAATGACAAGAGGTCCTGGGTAATGCCCACTTTAATACATGATGGGGACACAATGGGCAATGGCTCCTCGGTGGTCTCTTGAACTGGAGCAAAACTCCGCGAGAGCGTATCAGCCTTGATGTTTTTTGACCCAGGCGATATGTTATCAAAAAATTAAAGCGAGCAAAAAACAAAGCCCATCGTGCCTGCCTGGCATTGAGCCGCTTCGCTGACTCTAAATATGCCAGATTCTTATGGTCGGTGAGAATTGAGACCACAAACTTAGCCCCCTCAAGCCAGTGTCTCCACTCCCCGAGTGCATCCTTTATAGCCAACAATTCCCGGTTACCCACATCATAATTCATCTCGGCAGACGAAAATTTACGAGAAAAGTAAGCACAGGGATGAAGGCGATTATCAGACACCCCCATCTGAGAGAGCACTGCCCCAATACCTATCTCAGAGGCATCCACTTCTACCACAAAAGGACGCTCTGGATCTGGGTGTCGCAGCACCTTGGCCGAGACAAATGCCCTTTTGAGACGGGCAAAGGCCGCTTTGGCCTCACAAGACCAGTGAGCAACATCCGCCCCTTTCTTAGTGAGTGCCACCAAGGGGGCCACTATAGACAAAAATCCAGCGATAAACCGTCTATAAAAATTCGCAAAGCCCAGAAAACGCTGAAGCGCCTTCAAACTAGTGGGCTGTACCTAATCCAGGACTGCCTGTACCTTAGAACCCTCCATTTGGAAACCTTCTGAGGAGATAATATACCCTAGAAATGCGATTTGCTGGACTTCAAACTCGCACTTCTCCAGCTTCGCCCCAAGCTGGTGGTCTCTGAGTTTCTGGAGGACTAAGCGTACATGCCTCCGATGTTCCTCCAGGGAACGAGAGAAGATTAGGATGTCATCTAGATAAACAACTAAGAATCTATCCAAATATTCCCTGAGCACATCGTTCATGAATTCCTGGAAGACTGCCGGGGCATTAGAGAGCCCAAAAGGCATCACCAAATATTCATAATGCCCTGAGTGGGTATTAAAGGCAGTCTTCCATTCATCCCCCTCCCTTATTCGGATTAGATTGTAAGCACCGCGTAGGTCAATCTTAGAAAAAATGGTGGCAGTACGAAGCTGGTCAAACAAAACCGAAATGAGAGGCAGTGGGTACGAGTTTTTAATCGTGATACGGTTCAATTCCCTGAAGTCGATGCAGGGTCGCAACGAACCATCCTTTTTACCCACGAAAAAGAACCCCGACCCAACTGGGGACTGTGAGGGTCTGATAAATCCCTTAGCCAAGTTCTCCTGAATGTACTCTGCCATAGCCTGAGTCTCAGGACGTGACAGGGAGTACAACCTGCTCTTGGGAAGCTTAGCATCCGGCAACAAATCAATGGCACAGTCATAGGGGCGATGGGGAGGTAGTACCTCCACAACTCTTTTGGAGAACACATCCGCAAAATCTGCATAACATCCTGGCAATCCTGGCAAACTTAGCTGCGAGAGCCTGACTGGAAGGCTCAAGCAACTCCTGAAACAATCACTACCCCAACTAAGAATCTCCCCAGAGACCCAGTCAAATTGAGGGTTATGGGCCCTTAACCAGGGTAACCCCAAAACCAATGGGGCAAAAGAACAGACAGTCACATAAAAAGACAATTTTTCAGAGTGTGTGGCTCCAATAAACAAAGGAATTTGGCTGGTGCAGGAGGTAATTTTACCCTGGGACAATGGTTCCCCGTTTAACCCACAGATCTCAATCTCTGATGCCAAAGGTACTGAGGGAACAGAGTGTTCCAGGGCGAATTGACGGTCCATGAAAACCCCATCGGCCCCACTGTCAACAAAGGCCTCAGTCTTGACAGTTTGACCGAGGATCTCCAAAGTCACCGGAATGAGAAAAGTCTTTTTAGGAAATTCTGACTTCTGGCCTGACAGGATATTTCCCATCACCCTCAGGCCCTGAAGTTTTCCGGTTTTTCTGGGCATGATACTACAACATGACCTTTATTCCCACAGTACAAACACAAACCCTGCTGTCTCCTCCGCGTCTTCTCACGCGAGGAGAGGCGGGTAGCCCCAATCTGCATAGGCTCCTCGGAATATTCCTCAGAGTCTGAGGTTCCCTTGGGAAAAAAGGAAACTGCGGTCTCCCTTTCAAGCCTACGCTCTCTCAGCCGTCTATCCACCCGGATGGATAACTGCATGAGCTGATCTAAGCTATCAGGCGAGGGATATTGTACCAGTTGGTCCTTTATCTGGTCAGAAAGGCCCCTTCGGTACTGGTTTCTCAGGGCTGGGTCATTCCACTGGGTATCATGAGCCAACCTCCGAAACTCCGTACTATAAACCTCAGCTGGCCGTCGCCCTTGCTTAAGAACCGTAATCTGAGCCTCGGCTGAAGCCATCTTGTCAGGGTCATCATACAAAATGCCCAGTGCCGTAAAAAAAGCATCAACACTTTTAAGCGACGGACAGTCAGGCTGTAACCCATATGCCCAGACCTGTGGGTCTCCTTGTAGCAAGGAAATCACCATGCCCACCCGCTGAATCTCCAACCCAGAAGACTGGGGCCTAAGCCTGAAATATAGCTTACAGCTCTCCTTGAAACAAAAGAACTGCGAGCGATCTCCAGAAAAACGATACGGGAGATTTACTTTCGGCTCCTTAACCCCTGAACTTGCCGCTGCTGCTGCGGGAGCTCCGCTAGCGGCCTGCGGGGTGTTCATTTTAATGGACATCTCATTAAATTGTCGAGTCAGGACCTGCACCTGATCGACCACCTGTTGCAAAGTATTTTGAGGGGTATGCTCCATATTCCCACAAAATTTCAACAGGAGTAAGGCTGCTGAATATGTTACGCACACCAGTGCTAACAGAAGTATACCGGTGTATGAACAGAGAGGGAAGCGAAGCAAACGAACTCACAGACAGTATAACATAACATACACAGGAGGTGATGGAATAACTAATAAACACAAAGTGAACGGAGAAGCCCAAAGGCTCAGGAATTGGGTGTCTCCCTAGTGTCAGGAATGCTCAGATGGAATAGAGCGGACAATGAAGCGATGTGTAGTGATTTAACATGTGGAGCACCTGAAATGATGTTGCTAAGAGCAACAGAAAAAACCCCAAAGGGTTACCAACGGGTGTGGGAATAAACTCCTTGGTCAGAGATAGAAATATAGACACAAGGAGAGTATCCACAATCCTAACCCCCACTTGCAGGGCACAGGTTCAGCTTACTGCCACTAAACTGACACCTGGACACCCTGCACAGTGAGGGAGGATTAAGCAGGCAGGTCTGAGAGTACAGCCGCAAACCTGCTGGATTCACAGAATAGCAAAAGAACCCCAGCAGGTCAAACAACTGACTCCAGTCTTACTGCTAGGTCCGGATTGGCAGAATGAAGTACCGAATCCCAAGGCCTATTCGCAGTAAGCAACAAGTAAATACAAAGTCACACAGTACTAGCTAACTCTCTGGAACTGACTAACAAACAAAGATTCAGCAGCATTTGCCTAGCCTGAGAGGATGGTTTATATAGCAGGTGCTGTCCACGCCCCACTCAGACCTCACAGACTGTGAGCACAAAACCAGCGCCGGATTCCCTGCCGTGCACAGAGCCTGTAACCACTACACAGTAAAAACCCGGACCGGAGTATAAGCTGCGCTCAGGTTACTTCGCTAACACTTGCCTCCCGGTTGCCATGGCGACGTGGCAGCACAGAGCAGGAGATCTTAACATCATAAGATTGACACTATGCTCAAATCCATATACACTGCTTCAGGGGTAGCGTTGAGGCCCACTATTGCCTGTGCATGGATTTCTAAAGCTATAGTAAAGTGGTCAGGCACGTTACTAGAGGATTTGGATACAATGGATAGAAGTGACATTGAATTATTTTTATGTAACATACAGGATTCTGCGGGGTTCATGGTGGGAATCCATGAAGGACCTGGGTACGATGACTGCACGGATATCTTCCATGTCTGTCTCAGCTCGCAGGGGTCTCTGGCTATGCCAATGGTCTGCAGACGCGGAATCCAGGAGAAGTGTTTAGAACCTACCCTACACAGGTCAGGCTCTATTTGGGGAAGCATTGGATCCATGGATTTCTATGGCAACTGCGGGTAAGTCACCTTTTCTTCCCTCAGCTACGCCTTCTACGAAGAAACCCTTTTCTTCATCTGCACTGCAGTCCTTTCGGACGGCTAAGACAAAAAAGTCCAAGCCTCCTACCACCTTCTTTAGAAGTGGTCATGCAAAATCCAAAAACCCTGCACCCGCAGGCTCCCAGGACCAGAAACCTGCTTCTGCTTCCTCAAAATCCTCAGCATGACGGTGGACCGCGAAGCCTGGAAGACGGGCTTGTGGGTGTGAGGCTCAGATGTTTCAGCCACGTCTGGATGTCGTCCGGACTGGATCCCTGGGTACAGGATATTGTGTCCCTGGCGTACAGACTGGAGTTTTAAGAACTTCCGCCTCACCGATTCTTCAAATCAGGCTTGCCAGCTTTGCTGGCGGACAGGGCTATCCTACATGAAGCCATCCAAAAATTGGAAAAGTCACAGGTCATTGTCCCAGTTCCGCCTCATATGCAAACCACGGGTTATTATTCAAACCTTTTAGTGGTACCGAAATGGGATGGTTCGGTCAGACCGATTTTGAACTTGAAATCGCTTAACCCTTATCCGAGGGAGTTCAAATTCAAAATGGAGTCTCTGAGAGCGGTGATCTCAGGTCTGGAGGAGGGAGAGTTTCTAGTATCCCTGGATATCAAGGATGCGTACCTCCACATTTCAATTTGGCCGCCGCACCAGGCTTATCTCAGATTTGCTCTGTTGGACTGTCACTATCAGTTCCAGGCACTGCCATTCGGCCTCTCTACGGCACCGAGGGTGTTCACCAAGGTGATGGCAGAGATGATGGTTCTCCTCTGCAGACAGGGGGTGAACATAATCCCATATCTGGATGATCTGCTGATAAAGGCATCGACCAGGGAAATGTTGTTGCAGTCTATTTCTCTCACGATTCGTCTGCTCAGGGACCATAGTTGGATCCTAAACCTTCCAAAGTCACATTTGGAGCCGACAAGGAGATTGTCTTTCCTGGGGAAGATCCTCGACACAGAAGTGCAGAGGGTGTTTCTACCAGAGGAGAAAGCATTGGTGATTCAAACAATGGTCCGGGATGTCATGAAGCCAGCCCGGGTATCGGTTCATCAGTGCATTCGCCTTCTGGGGAAGATGGTTGCCTCTTACGAGGCTCTACAGTACGGAAGATTTCATGCTCGATCCTTCCAACTGGATCTCCTGGACAAGTGGTCGGAGTCTCATCTACATTTGCACCTGAGGATTCGTCTGTCACCGAAAGCAAGGACTTCACTCCTCGGGTGGCTGCAAATGTCCCTCTTTCTCGAGGGCCGCAGGTACAGGATTCAGGACTGGATCCTTCTAACCACGGATGCAAGCCTCCGGGGATGGGGCGCAGTCGCTCAAGGGGAAACCTTCCAAGGAAGGTGGTCAAGTCTGGAAGCCGGTCTTCCAATAAACATTCTGGAACTAAGAGCCGTGTACAACGGTCTTCTCCAAGCGGCACATCTTCTGCGAGATCGAGCCATTCAAGTGCAGTTGGACAATGTAACGACGATGGCCTACATAAACCGACAGGGCGGAACGAAGATCAGAGCTGCAATGTCAGAGGTGACGAGAATCATCCTCTGGGCAGAAAAACACGCGTTGGCGCTGTCAGCAATTTTCATTCCGGGAGTGGACAACTGGGAAGTGGACTTCCTTAGCAGACATGATCTCCATCCAGGAGAGTGGGGCCTACATCCAGAGGTGTTCATGGAGGTGACAAATCTTTGGGGGATTCCTCAAATAGACATGATGGACTCCCGCCTCAACAAGAAGCTTCGGAGGTATTGATCCAGGTCGAGAGACCCACAAGCAGCAGTGGCGGTGGATGCTCTGGTGTCTCCGTGGGTGTTCCAGTCGGTGTATGTGTTTCCTCCACTTCCACTTATTCCAAGGTTTCTAAAGCCCATAAGGAGAACAAGAGTTCAGGCAATCCTCATTGCTCCGGACTGGCCAAGAAGGGCTTGGTACGCAGATCTTCTGGATCTACTTCTGGAAGATCCAAGGCCTCTTCGGGAGTACCTGTTACAACAGGGGCCGTTCGCTTATCAAGACTTACCGCGGCTACGTTTGACGGCATGGAGGTTGAACGCCAGATATTAGCTCGGAAGTGCATTCCGAACAAAGTCATTCCTACACTGATACAGACTAAACATTACCATTGCATTTGGAAAAAGTATGTATCTTGGTGTGAATTCAAGAAGTTTCCTACGGTGGAGTTTCAACTGGGATGGTTTCTCCTCTTCCTGAAAGCAGGTGTGGATATGGGCCTGAGGTTGGGATCCATAAAGGTCCAGATTTTGGCCTTATCCATTTTCTTCGAGAAACAATTGGCTGCCCTCCCTGAGGTTCAGACTTTTTTGAAAGGGGTTCTGCAAATCCAGCCTCCCTTTGTGCCACCTACGGCGCCCTGGGATCTTAACGTGGTGTTGCACTTCCTCCAATCGTATTGGTTTCAACCTCTAGAGGAGGTTGAGGTCAAGTTTCTCACGTGGAAGGCTTGTCACTTTGTTGGCCTTAGCTTCTGCTAGATGTGTGTCGGAGTTGGGGGCTTTGTCTTGCAAAGTCCCTACTTGATCTTCCATGAAGATAGGGCTGAGCTCCAGAAACGTCAGCAAATCCTTCCAAAGGTTGTGTTGGCTTTTATATCAACCAACCTATTGTGGTGCCAGTTGCTACTGACTCCTCAATTCCGTCAAAGTCCTTGGATGTTGTAAAGGCTCTGAAAATCTATGTAAAGAGGACTGCTCGTCACAGAAAATCGGACTCTTTGGGTGTCCTGCTTCTAAGCAGACGATCTCTCGCTGGATCAGGTTCACTATCAAGCATGCGTATTCTATGGCAGGATTGCCGTGTCCAAGATCTGTTAAGGCCCACTCTACTTGTAAAGTGGGTTCTTCCTGGGTGACTGCCTGGGGTGTCTCGGCTTTACAGATTTGCCGAGCGGCTACTTGGTCTCGTTCGAGCATGTTTGCTAAGTTCTACAGGTTTGATACTTTGGCCTCTGAGGACCTAAAAGTTGGTCAATCAGTTCTGTAGGAGTCTCCGCGCTCTCCCTCCCATTCTGGGAGCTTTGGTACATCCCCATGGTACTAAATGGAACCCTAGCATCCTCTAGGACGTAAGAGAAAATAGGATTTAAATTACTTACCGGTAAATCCTTTTCTCGTAGTCCGTAGAGGATGCTGGGCGCCCACCCAGCGCTTCGTTATCCTGCAGTGGTTACTTGGTCAGCACTGCTTTGTTCTTCGTTAAGTACTGCGTTATTACTTGGTTCAGTAATGTTATTCAGCTGTTGCTGAGTTTTCAAGCTAGTTAGCTTGGTTTGCCTTGTTTGTGTGAGCTGGTGTGAATCTCGCCACTATCTGTGTTAAATCCTTCTCTCGAAGTTGTCTGTCTCCTCGGGCACAGTTTCTAGACTGAGTCTAGTAGGAGGGGCATAGAGGGAGGAGCCATCCCACACTATTAAACTCTTAAAGTGCCAGTGGCTCCTAGTGGACCGTCTATACCCCATGGTACTAAATGGAACCCCAGCATCCTCTACGGACTACGAGAAAAGGATTTACCGGTAGGTAATTAAAATCCTATTTTTAATTACCCACCGGTAAATCCTTTTCTTGTAGTCCGTAGGGGATACTGGGCGCCCGCCCGATGCTTCATTCTTCCTGCACTGTTACTTGGTTCAGTAATGTTGTTTGGTTCAGCGGTTGCTGTTCCTAGTTTCAAGTTTGGTTAGCGTGGCTTTCCTCTTGTTTGTGTGTGCTGGTTCGTAATTTCACCACTTTCCTTTTTTCTACATCCTTCTCTCAAAGTATGTCCGTCTCCTCAGGCACAGTTTCCTAGACTGAGTCTGGTAGGAGGGGCATAGAGGGAGGAGCCAGCACACACAATCAAATTCTTAACGTGCCCAAGGCTCTTAGTGGACAAATCTATACCCCATGGTACTAAATGGACTCCCAGTATCCCCTACAGACTGCGAGAAAAGGATTTACCGGTAGGTAATAAAAATCCTATTTTTGCTTTTCTCTGAAACATTGTCATCATTGTCAGTACCGATATAAAGTGTCCCATATGCTCCATAGTACTTTAAGGTCTTCTCCACAACCCCTTCTTATACCAATGCTATTGTATTTTTCTCTCTTTGATGGACTTGTTTGTGCTTTTCTTAAATTAATGATGATGTGTTACTGTGATTTCTATATTATCTACAGACTGCTTCAAATATATAGATTCTGTGCTGCAAAGAGCCAGGGATATCAAATCTTAAAAAAAATCAAAATGGAATTTTCTTTTACATGTTTCCTAAAGAAAAATAAAGTTGCTAACGTCATTTTCTTTGTAAAGGTGATTTATGAATAGAGCTAATATTGAATACTATGCGGTTTATTTACTAATATTCGTGTTTGAGTCGAGTTGTGTTGATTTTAAACTCGAATTTTATCGGACGCATTTTCCTGCAACTTTTTTAATCCATCTACGCTAATTTACTAAGCTGTCGAGTTTGTTGTTTTCCTATTTTCCGATGTCGATGTTTTTCGTGTTTTTTTGTTGCATTTACGGCCGCAAATCACTGTTTCGTTCGTGTTTTTTAGTTATTAACTTGGATTGTGACTATGTTAAACGCGGCAGTGTTTTACTGTTTTTAAGCAACTACGGCTGCATTTGCACTTTTACTTTCGTTTTTCACCTTTGTTCGTGATTGGTTGTGTTTCAGATGTAGGAGTGTCTGTGCGCAACCATATAAATACGCCCCAAACCGTCCGCACCTCGTGAGTTTAGTTAGTGGTGAGGAGAGAGGTTGTGCTGTGGAGGTTGGTGAGTAGTGTTTTTTTGGAGGAGTATTTTTTGCGAGTTCTGAGTGTTGTATTGTGTTTGAAAGTAGTCTTGTCATTCTTGTAGTCTTGCTTCTTTTTGGTTTGTATTAATTTTTGTCCTTGTGTTTTTTTTTGAGTCTCTTGTCAGTGTTTGTTTGTGTGAGTGTGTTGTGTGTTGTGTAGCAGTAGTGGAGGAGTGTGTTGTTTGTCTATTTCTTTTTCAGTGTTAATTGTTGTTAGTCCAAATTATGTCTGACTCAGAGGTGGGTGAGGTGAGTGATGTGGGGGGAGGTGAATGAGGTGGAGGGTGTGAGGGGGAGGAGGTGGGTGAGGTGGAGGAGGTGAGCGAGAGGGAGGAAGTTAGTGAGGTGGAGGAGGTGGGTGAGGTTGCTGCTGCAGCCTCGAGTGACAGTGACAGTCATGCAGCTCCGCAGCCATGTACCACTACTAAGACTGGTCGCAATGTCAAATTTAGTTATGCTGAGAATGTGGCATTGGTGCGTGAGCTGATGAAATATCAGCGGTACCTATTTTGCCTGGAGGCCGCTAAGGTGACATCACGGAAGTAGATGGTGTTATGGGCAAAAGTTGTTGCTGCTGTTAATAGTGAGGGGGTGGTGAAGTGGACGGAGGACATGTGCCGCAAACGGTACTATGACATCAAGCGCCGTGTGAAGTCCAAAATGGCCAAGGAGGCAAAGTCTGCTCGGCAGACCGGTGGGGGTCAGCCCTTCATTGCCAGATATCTGGACTACGAAGAGCCCATGCGGAGCTTAATAACTCCAGAAGTTGTGTCACCAACACATGTCCGTGATTCGGATCGCCCCAGGCAGGATGGTGAGCATATATTATTTTGTTATAACATACTCTGATTTTATTGTGTTAACTTTGGTTTTGGTTTATGTGTGTCATGTTGGCTAGTGCGTTACTTGCATCTTGGAGTAGACGGCAGTAAAAACCTTGGCCTTGTTAATGTTTAATACTAAACTCAATGTAGCACATAACAGTACTGTATGTGAAATGTGTATTAAAATGTATTGTTGTATTTGGAGTGTTAATTTGTTGTTTTGGTGCAGACTTTAATTAACAAACACCAAACTTGTCCCTCATCACATTTCACCCAAAATTCAGTGTACTGTGTATTTAGTGGCAGTTTGCATAGTACATGGTATCAGACACAGTGTTTCAGATGTGCTATGCTGGAAAACTTATAATTAAATGAGAAACCAGTGCCATGTGCAAGCTAATTGTAGCAACATTTAGGGGTATATGCAATTGCGGTCGAATTCCCGAAATTGTCGAATTTCGGGTCATTTTCGACCAAAAAAAAAATTCGCCTATGCAATTCAGTGCTTTCCGACCAAAAAACGGACTTTCAAAATTCGACTTTTTGAAATTCGAATTTTTGCAAATTCGACTTTTCTGCAATGATACAAGTGCTGCAATTCGACCAAAGCATATTCAATTCAAGTTTGGAAATTCGACAGCAGTGCTTTTAGCCTGCAAATTCGTCATTTTCAATCCGCCACACTTTGGAGGGTGAAAACAAATAAAAAAAATTTAAATATGTTTTTTTTTGTGTTTTTTTTTTTGGGAATAGCAGATCTATTTATATTAGAAGGGATTAGGTACTTTTTTTTTTGGAGGCACAAATATTATTTATATATTTTTTAAAATATATATATATATTTTTTTTTTTTTTATTGCTGGAACGGTAAAATCCTAAAAAAAAAATGGCGTGGGGTCCCCCCTCCAAAGCATAACCAGCCTCGGGCTCTTCGAGCTGGTCCTGGTTCTAAAAATGCGGGGGGAAAATTGACAGGGGATCCCCCGTATTTTTAAAACCAGCACCGGGCTCTGCGCCTGGTGCTGGTGCAAAAAATACGGGGGACAAAAAGCGTAGGGGTCCCCCGTATTTTTAACACCAGCATCGGGCTCCACTAGCTGGACAGATAATGCCACAGCCGGGGGTCACTTTTATACCGTGCCCTGCGGCCGTGGCATTAAATATCCAACTAGTCACCCCTGGCCGGGGTACCCTGGGGGAGTGGGGACCCCTTCAATCAAGGGGTCCCCCCCCAGCCACCCAAGGGCCAGGGGTGAAGCCCGAGGCTGCCCCCCCCATCCAATGGGCTGCGGATGGGGGGGCTGATAGCCTTTTGTGATCATGAAAAGAATATTGTTTTTTCCAGCAGTACTACAAGTCCCAGCAAGCCTCCCCCGCAAGCTGGTACTTGGAGAACCACAAGTACCAGCATGCGGGAGAAAAGCGGGCCCGCTGGTACCTGTAGTACTACTGGAAAAAAAATACCCACATAAAAACAGGACACAGACACCGTGAAAGTAAAACTTTATTTCATACGTCGACACACACATACTTACCTATGTTCACACGCCGACATCGGTCCTCTTCTCCATGTAGAATCCAGGGGTACCTGAAAATAAAAGATCAATATACTCACCTCAGCCATGGTCCAGAGATAAATCCACGTACTTGTAGAAAAAAACAAAACGCAAATACCCGACCAAACGGACTGAAAGGGGTCCCATGCTGACACATGAGACCCCTATCCCCGAATGCAGAGAGACCTGTCAGTGACAGCTGTCACAGAAAGGTCTCTATAGCCAATCAGGAAGTGCAACTTCGTTGCGCTCACCTGATTGGCTCTGCGCGTCTGAGCAGACAGCGCATCGCACAGCCCAGTCCATTATATTCAATGGTGGGAACTTAGCGGCTAGTGGTGAGGTCACCCGCCAGTCAGCGGCTGACCGCGGGTTAACCCCACCGCTACCCGCAAAGTTCCCACCATTGAAAGTAATGGAGCGGCTTTGCGATGCGCTGTCACAGCACAGACAGCGCACAGCCAATCAGGTGAGTGCCACGGAAGTAGCGCTTTCTGATTGGCTGAAGGGACTTCAGTGACAGGAGTCACGTGATGTCCCGGGATTCGGGAGAAAGGGGTCTGATGTGAAAGCATGGGACCCCTTTCTTAGTCCGGTATGGATCGGTGTTCGTTTTTTTGTTTTGCCAAGTACGTGGATTATCTCTGGACCTGGATGTACCTCTGGACGCTGGAAGGTGAGTATAATTTTTTCACAGGTACCTCGGATCGTCGGAGACCGTGGCAGTCGGCGTGTCAACATAGGTAAGTATGTGTGTGTCGGTAGTGTGTAATAAAGTTTTACTATCAAGGTGTGTGTGTACTGTTTTTATTTGGGTATTTTTTTTCCAGTAGTACTACAGGTACCAGCGGGCCCGTTTTTCTCCCGCATGCTGGTACTTGTGGTTCTCCAAGTACCAGCTTGCGGGGGAGGCTTGCTGGGACTTGTAGTACTACTGGAAAAAACAATATCTTTTTATTATCACAAAAGGCTATCAGCCCCCCCATCCGCAGCCCATTGGATGGGGGGGGACAGCCTCGGGCTTCACCCCTGGCCCTTGGGTGGCTGGGGGGGGGGACCCCTTGATTGAAGGGGTCCCCACTCCCCCAGGGTACCCCGGCCAGGGGTGACTAGTTGGATATTTAATGCCACGGCCGCAGGGCACGGCATAAAAGTGACCCCCGGCTGTGGCATTATCTGTCCAGCTAGTGGAGCCCGATGCTGGTGTTAAAAATACGGGGGACCCCTACTCTTTTTGTCACCCGTATTTTTGGCACCAGCACCAGGCGCAGAGCCCGGTGCTGGTTTTAAAAATACGGGGGATCCCTGCCCAATTTTTCCCCGCATTTTTAGAACCAGGACCAGCTCGAAGAGCCCGAGGCTGGTTATGCTTTGGAGGGGGGACCCCACGCCATTTTTTTTTCCGGGTTTTTCCCGTTTTTTCCCGTTTTTTAAAATCGCGGCAAAATCCGCCAAATCGGCCGATTTTCGCCCGCGATTCTGGCGAATCCGTTTTTCATTGAATATGGTGAATTCCGGAAGCCACCTTCCGGAATTCACCTGTCGAATTAAGTCGAATTAAAAAACGGCGAAAAATTGCCGCGATTCGCCGTGAATTGCATATACCCCTTAATCTGTCCAAAATAAAAAACACCATATTTTGGGCCGGTTGCCTGCTGCATTTGATACCTTCGCCAACACTGCTGTATCAGTGGCTTATGTGTTTGTGAGGTTAATAAATGTGTTTTATGTTTGCAAAAGTTTTGTTGTGATGTTGGACTAGTGTGTGTTTGTTGGCCCATATCACACAGGTTCACACAAATGTACTTTCAGACTATTTTATACTTCATTGTGTAAGCAATATGTGTGTTTTCTAGTGTTGTTTGATATAGTTGGTATTTAGGGCCATGTTTGTGTTCTCTCCATTTAGTCATGTATAGCACTTTCCTGAGTGCACATGCCTATTTGCCAATATTGTATGTATAATGGCTGTGGGTTTTTTGTTTTGTTTTTTGTTGGCTTTAGCTGGTCCAATTATTTTAAAATTACAAGCACACAAAATGTAAAGGTGTTTTTTTTTTTACAAAACTCTAATAATGTAACAAATGCTTTGCACATGCATTGTTCAGTTTAATAATTTTTTTTTAATTGTTGTTTTTCCGTTGTACAGTGTTGCCAAAGAAAAAAACTGTCCGACCTCCAGTCAGTCCCACGACATCGGATGATGATGACGCTGCGGCAGCAGCATGTAAAGTGCCCATTGTAGTGCATGTTTTGTTTGTTAAGGAATGCTACTACAATATTTGTGTTTTTACGAATGGGTCCTTCAACACAAGGCACTGCGAGCAGAAGACGCCCTCCAGAACCCCACAAAAAGCGGCAACAGGTGGCACCCAAGAGACCAAGGTCGGATGTCCAGTCCAAAACACAGGAGGTTCCAACACCACGAAGATTATAGTCTCTTCCATACCCCCACGGCAAATTTTGGACACTCCACCAAGATGCCAACCACACTCCCCTCATCTGGATGGTGAGTAGGAAACTAAAATGTAATAAGTGATTTGTCATCTGTAAATGAGGCACATTTTTACATTCGTAAACTGAAGACACAGCACAACTAACAATACGTACAGAAGAACATCAACCACAAAATGGCAACAAAGTGGAAGGTAGATTTCTGCATCCATTAAATATATGTGTGTCCACTTCAGGCATACAGTAGAAGATTGTCTGGAAGATGCTGCAACAGAAGCAGATGGCCAAGCTTGACAAAGAGTAATGCTGTAAACATTGTTGTGTGTTGATGCTTTTACATACATTAGTTTCAACATGCAAAATCATATTATTTTTTTGGGCTCACACTAAAAGGAGGAACTTTGTTAAATAACTGACACATTTCTCGTGGAGTATGTAGGATATAACAAACAAATAATGTTGTTGCTCTTACATTGATAGAACCAGCAAACCAGCAATGAGAGAGGCATGTCCAGCCTTTAAAGGCAGTAGTGATGTTGTGGCGATGCAGATTATGTACAATATGCATTCACATGTGTGGAGTGGCCTTTGTTTGCCCAGCATTTGTAATGGGCAACTTACAACGCCTAATGGATGAGCAGCACAGACAACAACAAAGCTATCTAAACATTTTAGAAACAAATTAAATGCTCATTAAAACAATATCACGCATCATGGAGTATCACACTGCAGCAACACGGGAACTCAATGCCACACTCACCAACATCAATGAAACCCTCAGGGCCCAGCAGCAACTCCAACAAAGCACCAGTTCTGGAACAACAACTCCACTTGTCTCGCCAATGGCCTCACCACCAAGGCGCTCCGCCAGAACACGCCCACACAACAGTGGTAAAGGCAAAGCAGCATCCAAGCAGCTGGCACCCAAAAAATAAAATACAGAAGTAGTGTTTTCTGTTTTGTATCCAAATAACCAAAGAATTACTAACTGTATGATGGACACTACAGATTGTCCTGTTAGCAGCTTCAAACGTTACAAAACATCTTTAATTCACCATAAACTAAGTTTACAAGTGCAGTTGGTCTTGACATTGCTAGTTACCAGTCTTTCAAGTTTTTTTAGGCAGTGAAATGTTAACTGTGATACACATTGTGAGGTGCATGCATTAATGAGCCAACAGTCTTTGATTATCTAATTATTCTTTCTAAATTCTAATCAGTCTCATATAGATCAGCATGTCTACTGCACAGGCATGCAGATTAACACATGACCCATACAAACTCATTTTTTGGGTGGTGATAAAGGTTCATTGTTGTATACTTCAATAACAGTACTGTTCAACAAGCAACTGGCCAAATATGGACAAACAACAATGGGAGGTTTTTGGTTGGTTTGTTTTTCCAGGTTTGTCATTAATGTCATGCCATGTTTGTGAGTGCAACAAAGGCGTTGTGTGAGCATTTGTTTGTATGCTTAAAAAAAACCAAAAATACTTGAAATACCAAAAGTAATGTGTGTAATAATGGGACAATATTGTTGCTTGTGTTGTGTCTTTAAAACATGCTTACTTTAACAAGCTATCAGAACCAAATAAATAATTTCGAAGGTACGAAGTTTGTGTCCCTTAAACACCATGGAACAACACACATAGGGACTGATGTACCCTGCATGGGGAAGAGCGTAAAAAAGGCCTGCGCGGGATCCGAGGAACCTGGACAACCTGCTGACCATGTTCAGTTTCCTGGCCCCGGTTTCTTCAAGGCTGATGTCTGAGTCTCAGGAATACCACACTACACAAAACAACACTGCACCATAGTACACCAGCCATTTCTGAGTGTGGACTTTGTAAAATGGGCCTAGGGTCCTTTTATAGGCCTCCTAATTCAGGTGTGATTGATGTTGAAGTTGCCACACATGTAAACACGCCAGGAAAAAGCAGGTCTATTTTTTTTGCTGCTTTTTTTTGCGATTCGCAAAAAAAATACGACTGCAATTGAGCATTCCCGGCCATACATCCAAATACGAATGAATAGTAAATTACTGTGTTGTATGAACAAACAGCCGCGTTTGACTGATGGTCTATTCAGTCGTATTTTGGATCTCTGCCGTGAAAACCATTACGAATAGCCACAACACTGCCGAGATTTATGCTTAGTAAATTCCTGTGTTGACAAAAAAAAAACTCGGACAAAATCGGAACTTTAGTAAATATAAACTTATGAGTCATAAAACACAAACCTCAATGCTACAGCTGATATTGCGTTCAGTAAAATAATTTTGTGTTGTAAAGATTAAACTGTGACAAGGTAAATGGATTAGTGGCAACCACAGTAGGGAAGAGATTAAAGGCATTAGCAGTATTATATGACTTATAAGTATTACAAGATTTCTGTGAAACATATTTGCAAATCAATGTCAAGAATGAAGGTATCCCAGCAGTTTGCAGGGCATGGGGTTGACCTTTCATCAGCAGAGAGTAGAATAGATTAAATGTTTTCTACTAGCGGACTTTCTGGAGGCCCAGCTGGACACTCCTTAGCTTCCGGTCCCTGCTGTTGTAAAGTTATGTTTTCTCCGGAAACTTCTTTGCTGTAGCCTACATACCTACTTCATTTTGTCAGACATCAATGATCACTAACATAATATTATTTATATGTGTATATGCATAAAAAAAAAAAAAATCTTTGCTAATATTGTGTGGTTTATACATAATGTAAATTTACTAGACAGACAGAGGTGACTGTTCAATATTAATCCTTCTGGATCTCTCGGCAGCATTTGATACCGTGGACCATGGGCTTCTGATTGAGCGACTGATACATTTCTGTGGTCTGGATGGCACAGTCCTAAACTGGTTCAAATCATTTCTCACAGGCAGGTCACAGAGAGTATCATCTGGATTATACTCATCACCACCAGTGCCATTGCCATGTGGTGTCCCACAAGGTTCTATACTATCCCCCATGCTTTTTGCAGTATACATGCTCCCATTGGGCGAAATAATCAGGCGCCATGGCCTGGTCTACCACTGCTATGCAGATGATACACAACAGTACTTGTCCTTTGCTCCGGGCACTGATAACCCAATAGCAACCCTAAATGGCTGTCTAGCTGAGCTACAGGAGTGGATGAGCGCTAGTTGGCTGCGACTGAACCCGGATAAAACAGAGGTCCTTATGATACGACCGCAACATCAAAGGACAAGACTGCAGCATAGGCAACCAACTGGACTTACACTCGGGGATTCAGAATTACAGACCAGTGATCGTGTGCGGAATCTTGGCGTTGTTCTGGATGGTGGCTTGACACTTAAACATCAGATATCAGCCACAATCAAATCCTCATTCTTTCACCTGAGGAACATAGCCAGAATCAAGCACTTAATTCCCTCAGATGACATGCCAAAAGTCATACATGCATTTGTATCATCTCGTTTAGACTACTGTAATGCCCTCTACCTTGGTCTACCAGCAAAAGAATTGCAACGCTTACAGCTGGTGCAAAACACAGCTGCCAGGCTATTAACCAACCAGCCCCTTTCTAGCGACATAACACCCATCCTCTACTCCCTTCACTGGCTGCCTGTAAGATGGCGAATCATCTTCAAGATTGGCTTACTGAGTTTCAAAGCATTACATGACCAAGGCCCAAGGTACCTGAAACAGCTTCTGACCCCATACTGCCCCACTCGATTACTGCGATCTGTAGATGAAGGACTTTTAGCAGTACCTAGAATCTACCGTAATTCATCTGGGGGTCGAGCTTTTAGTCATGCGGCTCCAACTCTATGGAACTCACTTCCCCGCACAGTGCGAGAGGCCCCAACTATAGAATCCTTCAAAAGTAGACTCAAGACTTTTCTGTTTACTCAAGCATTTCCATAATGTCCTTTTTAGTATCTTCATGCTTCTGTATTTTATGAAAATGTACTTCATTATTTTTTGTACTATATTATGCTATGTATCTGTTAAGCGCCTTGAGTCCTATTGGAGAAAGAGCGCTATATAAATAAAATTATTATTATTATTATTATTATTATTATTATTTAGATAACTTAGCTAGTTTAGTTTCATGAAATTATTATTACTTTTATTGATAGATTTCATCCTCAGATTGGTATATAAAGTTACAGGGGTTTGGTCACATAGCTCATCAAAATGCCTGTCTATAATAGCCAAAGAATCAAGTATCCAAGCACTGTTTTGCTCCTCAAGCCTTTTTTAATCAAATTTTAACTAGTGGAAACCTGTAGGAACCGACGGTTAGGTTTTTTCAATAGAATACCATGCACAAACAAGTCTGACACTGAACTGAGCAAGCGACTTATGTAGATAAGAACAATGATAACCTTCACAAGGCAAACAAAAAAAGGTGATATTTTGGATCTAGCGGTATAGCAAATGTTTACATTGCTCGCACATGCTTTTCCTATAGACTTTACATGGGAAACTTACCGCTCCGCAATGCCCAAACCGTTTCCCTAATCTCATTTTTCTCTTCGACTGGCACATCTACATGGTAAGACCTTTATTTTGATACCTCAACCATATTTTTACATTCAGCTGTTCTCTCAAAGTAGATCTCACAGTAAAAAACCTTATAGAATTAATATATAGATATTTTAGTCACTAGCAGTGAGCTGGTAATAAAGCAAAACTGCATTGAAATGTTAGGCAACGATTGACCAATTAATTTTAATATCATAGATCGTAGCTAAATATTTTATTTTGTTCCTTAGTGACCCACTAAAAAATCTAATTCTATTTCAACATTTATGCTGTTTTATATACATGCACATCTCTCCCCATAGATTGTAAGTTTGCAAGCAGGGCATTCCTACCTCTGACTGTTTGTTATTACCCAATTTTGTTTTAGCGTTATTTCCAATTGTAAAGCACAATGTAATTTGCTGCGCTATATTAGAAACTGTTAATAATAAAAAAATATATATTTTAAAGCATTTTTCAAATCAACATCAAATTATCTTTTTATCTATATATATATATATAAAAATGCGAAACCCTCACTCACTCACTCACTCACTCACTCACTTACTCACTGACTCATCACTAAGGGGTCACCGTCTATTTAATAAGCCTTTGATGGAAAGAAAGTACCAGCCAATCGGCTCCTAACTGCCATGCCACAGGATGTGTTTGAAAAATGACAGGAGCCGATTGGCTGGTACTTTATCTCCAGCGACTTTGGGGGTAATTCAGACCTGATCGCAGCAGCAAATTTGTTAGCAGTTGGGCAAAACCATGTGCACTGTTGGGGGGGCAGATATAACATGTGCAGAGAGAGTTAGATTCGGGTGGGGTGTGTTCAAGCTGAAATCTAAATTGCAGTGTAAAAATAAAGCAGCCAGTATTTACCCTGCACAGAAACAAAATAACCCACCCAAATCTAACTCTCTCTGCAAATGTTATATTTGCCACACCTGCAGTGCACATGGGGGGTAATTCTGAGTTGATCGCAGCAGGAACTTTGTTAGCTGTTGGGCAAAACCATGTGCACTGCAGGGGGGGGCAGATATAACATGTGCAGAGAGAGTTAGATTTGGGTGTGGTGTGTTCAATCTGCAATTTAAATTGCAGTGTAAAAATAAAGCAGCCAGTATTTACCCTGCACAGAAACAAAAAAACCCCACCCAAATCTAACTCTCTCTGCACATGTTATATCTGCCTCCCCTGCAGTGCACATGGTTTTGCCCAATTACTATCAAAAATCCTGCTGCGATCAACTCAGAATTACCCCCATGGTTTTGCCCAACTGCTAACAAATTTGCTGCTGCGATCAACTCTGAATTATCCCCTTTATCTCTATCCAAGGCTTAGTCAATACACCCCTAATTTTTTTATTTCCTGATATGTTAGGAAGCTGAAATTCAACATAGGTATTCTGCAGGTGGCAAATAGGAAAACTACATAATTATAATTTTTTTATAACCCTCCCCTAATTGGGTGAAAAGGGGGTTGACATAATGACGTCATTACAGATGTGTGGCTTGCGTTGTGTGAACAATAACGCCCAAACGGACAATCAGATCAAAATTTGGATTTAATTTCCAGTGTGTAGAATTTAATAAACTACAAAAATGGTCCTGTCACTTGTTACCGTATCTGTTACGGGTGCTCCTCGGGTAACGCCAAGAACCATGGATTAATATTTCCTGTACTTACATTAAGACATCTCAAATTTACATCTCTATAGATTTACCAAATTTTTAACACTCATTTTTATGTACAACCGTGAACATCAGAAACTTCCATGCGAAGAACGGGTAGAATAGCTAGTTGGTCATAAAGCTGCAGCATTCTACTTCATGGTAGAAATACTGCCATACATTACAACATTCTACAGCCAAAAGTTATATGTATAACAAAACAACCAACTGCTCCAGACCCGGTATGCTGCATCTGGTTGTTCATACACACAGACCGACGCAGCAGTATTTCTGCAGATATATTGGCCATCTGCTGTGCAGTACAGCAGATGCAATGTACTTGTGAAAGACATCGTTCACAGACATATTGCTAGTACACACCTGCAGATCAGCACAATATATATTGGCCAATTAATTGATTGGCCGATATACCTGCCTGTGTGTACCCAGCGTGAGTGTTCCTACTGGAGTAGGGATTTTTCTACAGAGGAGGGGGCCCGTGTGCACCTCCAGGTGGGCCCCCTCCTCTGTACGGCGCTGTAGACTCCGGCATTGTGCAGGTCTCCGGAAACATGACGCCCGCCATGATCCGGAGACCAATTTGGCTACCGCGCAGATGCGGTGGCCATTTTGGCGGTGATTTCCACCGCGATTGCAGGTCCTGACACTGGACTCCAGAAAGGTAAGTGTTAAAATGGGTGCAATGGGTGCGGTTTGGGCCCCCCCTGGACCCAGGGGCCCGTGTGCACCGCACCCATTGCACCCATTATAGAAACGCCAATGTACTGGAGCATTCGAACGTGAACTCGAAAGTGTTCAAAGGCGAGCTACTAAATTGATTAAAGGCCTAGGAGGACTGGACTATGAGGAAAGACTTACTAGGCTGAATATGTATACACTAGAAAAGAGGCGCCTAAGAGGAGATATTATTAATATCTTCAAATATGTAAAGGGACATCACAAAGAGTTATCAGAGGAATGATTTATTAAAAGAACACAGTTTAGGACACGTGGGCACTCGCTGCGACTGGAGGAGAGGAAGTTCCGAACGCAACGGAGGAAAGGGTTCTTCACTGTTAGGGCAATAAGGATTTGGAATTCCCTGCCAGGGAAGGTGGTAATGGCGGACTCTGTAATTGGATTTAAAAAAGGAATGGATACATTTCTGAATGAAAAAGCTATCCAAGGTTATAATACTTAAAATATCAACGTGGTTAATCCGGGGATAACATGAGTTATAGTAGCCAACTAGTCATAAAACATTATTTAGCAAGTACGTAGAATCATCACAACTTAAAGCAGGTTGAACACGATGGGCAATTTGCCTCTATTCAACCTCAAATACTATGTTACTATGTTACTATGACTTGTAAGGTTTACAGTACACAATTCACTTGCATGCTTAGCAGTGTTCTGCCAGGAATGCAGAGGAATAACTACCCATGTCGTTTTCTGTACTAAGTTCATGTTCAACAAACAATTATTGTAGGAACATGCTTACAGTTATTTGTAGTGGCAGAAACTTATGAGTATAAATGTACACCCAGGGGAGTAATAGGCAAAGTAATGTGGCTGGGACTTGTGTAAGTAAGTGACATAAGTGAGATTACTGTATGAGATATTGAGCCACTTGCATTAGACTGGAGAGAAGCAGAGAAAACCACAATTTATGGCCTCATTTAGAGTTAGAAGCAAATCCAGTTTTAGTGGTTTATTTACTAAAGGTTGATTTTCACAGATTTTTTATCAATTTTAAATAAATGGAAATTGACCTAAATCAATGTTGGGTTTCCATGACTAAAACATACATTTACTAACATTTAAAAATGAATATAAAAAAATCATCTGTTAGTAAATGTGTGTTTTAGCTTTGGAACCCAACATCAATTGAGATTGATTTTCATAGATGTGATAATGATACAAATCTGTGGCCAGATGTACTAAGCCTTAAAAAGTGATACAGTGGAGAGTGATAAAGTACCAACCAACCAGCCCCTAACTCATTTTCCAAACACAGCCTGTAACATGGCAGTGAGGAGCTGATTGGCTGGCACATGGACAAACCACGCTCTGGCAATGGGTGCAATTGCAATTATTTACATGTGTGTTGCTTGCATATAGCACACACTATACCGTACAGCGTCATTTTACACTTCAGTATAGATGTGAGCTAATCTTTCTCCTAAGTATATATTGGTACTCTCTCTGTATTTTGGTCCCCCTGAAGCACAGCACAGTTTTGCTAAGGTATAAATTGCACCTTCTGAATTTACTCCTAACTCAAAATCAAGCCTTAGCATTTTCACATTCACCAATTCTTGGGGATGGATTAGTATTAGGGTTAGTTTTCTCCAGTGCCCCATTCAGGATGCCGCTGTCAGTATCCTGACCATCGGCACCCTGACTGCTGGTATCCGATACTCAACCCCATTAGAGATGTAAAAAGGCTAAAGGTGCAAGTGGCAGACAATTGCAGAAAATAGTAATACAGGCACACTTTTATTTAAGCTTAAGCACAATTAATGTTTATAGCCTAATACAGTTCTTTATCTGTGCTTACTCTGCAGAACTTCCACAATTCTCTTAGGATTTTCTCCACTGAAATGGTTTCATATTATTTTCTCACACTTAATTCAACATATCTCATCAACAAGCACAAACAAAATCCACATTCTTCTATCACAGCAGGTCCTCCTCTTACACCCCAAGAGTTTGCAGATTGTTTTCTAAGCCAATCAGGATCCATCGAGCATAAGTCAGTGTTACTTTCACACCTGCACCTCCCACTTGTTAGTTTTCTATTTTTCACTGTTGACTTTCTTTCTAGTTTATTCAGTAACAGAAGAGGAACCATAATTCTTAAGGGCCCTACACACTTGAAGATCTAACTGAACGATATGAACGTTCTCGTTCATTAATGAAAGAGAAATCGTTCATATCGTTCAGTGTGTAGGCACCAACAATGAACGATGCGCGGCCCCGCGCTGGTTCATCGTTGGTGCTGGGTCGCTTATGTATGCAGGCCAATATGGACAATCTCGTTCATATTAGCATGCACTGCCATGGAGCCGGGAGCCGGGAGAAGTGAAGAAACTTCACTCTCCCCATCTCCTCCCCTCCACCGCAGGGTCGCCCATCGGCCGTATCCACCGTCGGGCAACTCGGCGGCGGATCGCCGAGTGTGTAGGGGGCATTGCCCTTCTCAAAGTCTACAACATTCATAGACACCATTGCATTGTGTTTCCTGAAATCTGTGTATTTAATCATATGAAACTTATTTTCTAAAAAATTGACCTGTTTTCTGTTTTTGAGTAGCCAGCACAGTATAATGCTGTAAAATCTAAAAGACATTTGATCTATCATCCACCTCCACCACAATCATTGACTAACCATTGCTGATAATATGATCTTATAACCTGCTTGAACATCTCCAGTTCCATTCTGGTACACAGCCATCATGGTAATTCTTTCAGGGGTTTAAGCCACATTAGACACAGATTGTTTCATTTTTGCTGGAATTCCATCCAGTTGGCATCCATTGCTCAGCACATTCCTGCTTCTGGTTTTGGTGCCTATGGCTGTTCACTTCTATTCCCATTTGTTTGTACCAAAGTTTACACTATACATTCCAACAAAAAATAGGATTTTAATTACCTACTGGTAAATCCGTTTCTCGTAGTCTGTAGGGGATACTGGGAATCCATTTAGTACCATGGGTATAGACGGGTCCACTAGGAGCCATGAGCACTATAGAAGCTTAATTAGGTGTGCTGGCTCCTCCCTCTATGCCCCTCCTACCAGACTCAGTTTAGGAAACTGTGCCCGAGGAGACGGACATACTTTGAGAGAAGGATATAGAAAAAGTAAAGTGGTGAGATTTTGAACCAGCACAAACATAACAAGAGGAAAGCCATGCTACCCAAACATATAAACAGGAACAGCAACAGCTGAACCAAACAAGAATACTTAACCAAGTAACAGTGCAGGAAGAACGAAGCACTGGCCGAGCGCCCAGTATCCCCTATGGACTACGAGAAAAGGATTTACCAGTAGGTAATTAAAATCCTATTTTCTCTTACGTCCTAGGGGATACTGGGAATCCATTTGGTACCATGGGGAAGTACCAAAGCTCCCAAACCGGGTGGGAGAGTGCTGAGGTTCCTGCAGAACTGATTGACCAAACTGAAGGTCCTCAGAGGCCAGAGTATCAAACTTGTAAAACTTAGCAAACATGTTCGAACCTGACCAAGCAGTTGCACGGTAGAGCTGTAAAGCCGAGACACCCCAGGCAGCCACCCAAGAAGAACCCACCGACCTAGTAGAGTGGGCCTGTACAGATTTTTGAACCGGCAAGACTGCCATGGAATAAGCATGCTGGATAGTGAGCCTGATCCAGCATGCAATTGACTGCTTTGAAGCAGGACACCCAATTTTGGCCCTCATTCCGAGTTGTTCGCTCGTTATTTTCCTTCGCATCGGTGCGATTTTCTGCTAACTGCTCATGCGCAATGTTCGCACTGCGGCTGCGTCAAGTAAATTTGCTAAGAAGTTTGGTATTTTACTCACGGCATTACGAGGATTTTTCTTCGTTCTGGTGATCGGAGTGTGATTGACAGGAAGTGGGTGTTTCTGGGCGGAAACTGGCCGTTTTAAGGGTGTGTGTGAAAAAACGCTGCCGTTTCTGGGAAAAACGCGGGAGTGGCTGGAGAAACGGGGGAGTGCCTGGGCGAACGCTGGGTGTGTTTGTGACGTCAAACCAGGAACGAAACTGACTGAACTGATCGCAGTGGCAGAGTAAGTCTCGAGCTACTCAGAAACTGCTAAGAAATTTCTATTCGCAATTTTGCGAATCTTTCGTTCGCAATTCTGCTAAGCTAAGATTCACTCCCAGAGGGCGGCGGCTTAGCGTGTGCACTGCTGCGAAAAGCGGCTAGCGAGCGAACAACTCGGAATGAGGGCCCTTTTTGGGATCATAGAGAACGAACAGCGAGTCCAATTTCCTGTGATGAGCTGTTCTCTTTAGATACACCTTCAAAGCTCTCACAACATCCAAAGACTTTGAAGTAGCAGAGGTGTCTGTAACAACTGGAACCACAACAGGTTGGTTTATGTGAAACGCGGACACCACCATAGGAAGAAATTGCTGACGAGTCCTGAGTTCAGCTCTGTCCCCATGGAAAATTAGGTAGTGGCTCTTGTAAGACAACGCCCCCAACTCCGACACATGTCTTGCTGAAGCCAAGACCAACAGTGTGACGGTCTTCCACGTAAGGTACTTTACGTCTACCTCCTGTAACGGTTCAAACCAGTCCGATTGGAGAAACTGCAACACCAAATTGAAATCCCAAGGTGCCGTGGAAGGCACAAAGGGAGGTTGGATTTGCAGAACACCTTTAAAGAACGTCTAGACCTCAGGGAGAGAAGCAAATTGTTTCTGAAAGAAAAGAGACAAGGCAGAAATCTGGACTTTTATGGAGCCTAGACGTAAGCCCACCTAGACGTAGGCCCTGCAGAAAAAGCAGGAAACGTCCCAGATGAAATTCTACCGCAGAATATTGTCTGCTCTCACACTAAGAGACATATTTCCTCCAGATACGGTGGTAATGTTTAGACGTTACCCCCTTCCTTGGTTGGATCATAGTCGGGATGACCTTGTCAGGAATCCCTCTCCTGGCTAGAATCAGCCGTTCAACTTCCATGCCATTAAATGTAGCCACAGTAAGTCTTGATAGATGAACGGGCCCTGTTGCAGAAGATCCTCATGACCATGGATCTTTCAGCAGCATCTCTTGAAGATCCGCATACCAGGCCCTTCGTGACCAGTTCTGAGCAATGAGGATTGCTTGAACCTTTTCCCTTTTTATTCTTTTTAGAATTCTTGGGAAACACGTACACCATCTGGTAGGCCCACGGAGTTGTCACAGCGTCTACTGACACTGCTTGTGGGTCTCTTGACCTGGAACAATACCACTTGAGCTTCTTGATGAGTTGAGACGCCATCATGTCGATTTGTGTATATCCCCACCAACGTGTTAACCACCAGAACACCTCCGGGTGAAGGCCCCATTCTCCGGGTGCAGGTCGTATCTGCTGAGGAAGTCTGCTTCCCAGTTGTCTACTCCCGGGATGAATACCGCTGACAGTGCCACTGCGTGTTTTTCTACCCAGAGGAGAATTCTTGACACCTCTGACATTGCGGCTCTGCTTTTCATTATGCCCTGTCGGTTTATGTACGTTACCACCGTCACATTGTCCAACTGGACCTGAGTAGCCTGATTCTGAAGAAGAAATGCGGCCTGCTGAGGGGTGTTGTAGATAGCCCTGAGTTCCAGGATATTTATTGGAAGGATGACTTCCTGACTTGACCATCTTCCCTGAAACTGCACCCCCTGGGTGACTGCGCCCCATCCTTTGAGCCTTATAATAATAATAATAATAATAATAATAATAATAATAATAATAATAATTTTATTTACATAGCGCTCTTTCTCCAACAGGACTCAAGGCTTGCATTGTGGTTAGCATAATCCAATTCTGAATCCCGAACCTCCGACCCTTGACTAGGTGAGAAGTTTGTAACCACCACAGGAGGGAGATCCTGGCTTTTGGAGACAGATGAATCCTCTGGTGCACGTGAAAATGCGATCTGAACCATTTGTCCAACAGATCCAGCTGGAAGGGCTTCGCATGAAACTTTCCGTACTGAATCACCTTGTAAGAAGCCAATATTTTCCCCCGAAGGCGTATGCAGAGATGCACTGAGATCCAGGTTGGTTTCAGGACAGCCCGTATTATCAACTGGATTACCATTGCCTTTTCCAAGGGAAGGAATACTTTCTGCCCAGTATCATTCCCAGTAAAGGAAGCTTTTGTGTTGGTTCTAGGTGACATTTTGGTAGGTTCAGAATCCACCGGTGATCCAGAAGTTGTCTGGTTGAGAGACCCTGGACGGTGCCTTTATCAGAAAATCGTCCAGGTACGGAATTATGTTCATTCCCTGTTTGCGGAGTAGAAACATCTCTGCCATCAATTTGGTGAACACCCTCGGGTGCTGCGAGAGACCAAATGGCAGGGCACGGAACTGGCAGTGACAGTCCTGCAGTGCAAACCATAGATAAGCTTGATGAGGTGGCCAGATCGCAATATGAAGGTATGCATCCTTGATATCCAGAGACACAAGGAATTCCCTCTCCTCCAGACCTGAGATCACCGCTCTCAGAGACTCCATCTTGGATTTGAACACTCATAAGTACGGGTTCAACGACTTGAGGTTCAGAATCGGTCTTACCGAACCGTCCGGCTTCGGTACTACAAACAAGCAGGAATAGTAACCCTTGTAAACCTTTTGAAGATGAGGTGGAACTGGAACAATGACCTGGATCAGTAACAGTTTTTTTAATGGCGTCCTGTAAAGTTATTCTTGAATCTTGTGAAACTGGTAAGCCTGATTTAAAGAATCTGTGAGGTGGGAGTTCTTGGAACGCCAGTCTGTAGCCCTAGGATATAAGGTCTATAACTCAGGGATCCTGGCACGATCTTGTCCAGATGTGACTGAAGAATTTTAGCCGGGCTCCCACTCAACAGTCTTCCAGGCATCGCGGTCCACGGTCATGCGGAAGGTTTTGAGGAAGCAGAGCCTGAACTCTGTTCCGTGAACCGGCAGTAGTTGGTTTCCGCGGTTTACCTCTAGCACCTCTGGCGGCGGCAGAGGAACTTCTGGCCTTGCCCCTAAACTTGTCTGTCCAAAAGGACTAAGTTGGATCCTGAATAGGCCATCCTAGCTGGGGGATCTGCAGAAGGTAGGTATGTGGACTTACCCGCAGTAGCTTTGGAGATCCATTTGTCTAGTTCATCTCCAAATAAGACCTTGCCTGTGAAAGGTAGGCCTTCCACGCCTTTTCTGGAGTCCGCATCCGCAGTCCACTGGCGTAGCCATAAACCCCTGCGTGCAGACACTGCCATAGCTGTAGTGCGTGCATTAAGCAAGACTATCTCTTTTATGGCTTCCACCATAAAGTTTGCAGAGTCTTGTATATGTTGCAGGAGCAAAGTAATCTCCTCCTGAGGCAAGGTATCTTACCCCTCAATAGGTTACTCGACCATTTAGCAATGGCTCGCGTAATCCACCCACATTCTATAGTGGGCCTCTGGGCCACCCCAGCAGCCGTATACAAAGGTTTGAGCGTAGTCTCAATTTTACTATCAGCAGCGTCTTTTAGGGAAGCTGCACCCGGGATAGGAAACAAAATCTTTCATAAGAGCCTGGAGACCGATGTATCCACTACCGGTGAATTTTCCCATATTTTCCTATCAGGAGGAAAAGGAAAATATGATAACAACCGTTTAGGGATTTTACATTTCTTATCTGGATTAACCCACGGATCTTCAAACAGGGTATTTAGGTCCTTTGACACAGGAAAAGTGGTTGAGTACACCTCCCCCTCTTCCATTCTGACCCCTCATCTTCAGAGTTAGACTGCAGAATATGGGCCAAAGTACATTTTTGTGGACAAATGGCAGGGGACTGAGACGCTGGTTTGGGTAATGAGTCCTTTTTCATAAACTCTTAGACTGTCTTAAGTATTGTGTCTCTTTCTCATTCCGAGATAACTTAGTAGAAATGGAGGAAATCATTCCCCTAATGGAGTCCAGCCATGCTGGTTCTGCCCCACTCGCCTGGGAAGGGATACTACACGGAGTACACACTAGTGAACCCCCTGGAGAAGAGGAACACTGTGCCTTACATGAAACACACTCTTTGCCTGACTTACTGTAATGGTGCCCATACACTTGTGAGATTATCAGTACTAGACTTCAATTTCGACCACATCTGTGAGAGAAATCAGAGGATTGTATGCACATTTAAGGTACCTTTCGACGCGATGCGCGGGCACGCCGGTCGAATCTCGCGTCTCAAGATATTATGTGCTGCACTTAATATTTATCGAATCGGGGTGTGATCGCATGCTGTTTTTTACCACTTTACATGTATCACACCATGATGTGCGATATGTGAAGACAGGAGACGACTTCCTGGCCACTCCTCTTCCCCTCACTGCGCACATTACTGGAGAGGAGGCGGCAAGCACGCTGCTGAGCTCCGCACAAACACCACACAAGGTAAGCAGGCTACCACTGGCCAGCAATGATTATTCCTTTTTACCAACACTGCCCACCCTTTATGCTGCTCTACCCACATTTATATAGGCTCCTGCCCAAAATGCTGTGCCACTGCAAGCCCCATGTGGCCGCGCCCTAAACGCCATTATACTGTGCCACTGGCCACCAATGACTACTATTCTTTTTTACCACCACTGCCCACCGTTTCTGCTGCCCTACCCACGATTATATATGCCCCCTGCCCAAAATGCTGCACTACTGCAAGCCCCATGCGGCCGCGCCCTAAACGCCTTTATACTGCGCCCTGCACACCAATGTATTCTCACAACATATTTCTGATAACTCACACCAGTAACTAGAAAATAAACTTTATTTAACCAGAATAATGGAACTTTAACTAGAGAACAAACTTTATTTAACCAGAATAGTTTAACTTTTTTCATGTTTTTTTATTTTCCTTTTCTTGCATTCTGCAGATGTCCTATGAGAACTGCGATTTTCTTTCTGGCTTCATCAGCCTGTACCGCGAGGAGGAGTGTCTGTGGCTGACGTCCTTGCCGGAATACAGCAACAAGCAGAAGAGGGAGGCTGCTTATACGCGCATGGTGGAGTACTCCAAGCCCACCTTCTCTGCTGCCTCGGTGGCCTGGGTCCGAAAGAAGATCGCCAATCTTCGAACAGTATTTGTGAAAGAAAATCGCAAGGTGGAGGAGTCCAAGAGGTCAGGGGCCGGTGCTGACAAGGTGTATGTGCCGCATCTGTGGTACTTAAAAGATCTCAACTTCCTCGTGGAGAAAAGGTCTGCTAAGGAGTCCATGGTGGTGATGGCCGAGTTCGAGGAGGGAAGTCTGGATGTGGAGGAGGCCGAATGGGTAAGTTGCCTTTTAAATTGTTTATACCTAATACATTCCTCCTGCCATGCCACAGCTCCCTCCCCATTGAAGAATGCATTAGATTTTTCCCTGACCTCTTTTGCTCTTGCAGTGCCGCGTATAGTTGCAGCAGGTGGTCCCAAGGAGGAAATTGGCGCTGTCACCACAGGCTGGTAGGGATCCTCTGGTCCGGCTGGGAGCAAAGGCATTTGCCTCGTGGCCTTGCGACGGAGCATGTTGTGTAGTATACAACATGCTGTTACTACACAGTCAATTTTGTCCAGCCTCATGTTAATGGGTTTGTGGAAGATCCAGAACCGGTTGCTGAGAATGCCAAATGCATTCTCAACAACCCTGCGGGCCCTAGAAAGGCGGTAGTTGAAAGTGCGCCTATCGTGGTTCAGAACTCTTTGCGGGTAGGGCTTCATTATGTGTTCGTGCAGTACGAAGGCCTCATCTGCCACGAACACAAATCCCAGGCCATTCTTTGTTTGCTCCACAGGCGGCAGATAAATGGAGTTGGTGGTGAGCCTATCATAGAAGCGCATATTGTTCAAAGATATACCATCTGAGCAACGACCATTTTTCCCAACATCCAGGAAGATAAACTCATAGTTTGCATTGACCACCGCCATGAGAACAATGCTAAAGTAGCCCTTGTAATTGTAGTAGTCCGACCCACTGTTGGTGGGTTTGGTGATGCGCACACGTGGTGCATCATGAAAACTTTATACTATTTGCTGACATCTAGCCATGTCGGCCACATATGTCTTGAAATAAAAAGAACATATTTTTTCAAAGCAATTTCATGGGCTCCATCATGGAAACCTTATACTGTTTGAAAAAGTTCAGCCATGTTGGCTGCATATTTAAAAAAAGGTATAGGCATTTTTATACGTTTCTCAAATGGGAATGCTGACCTTGATATATATAGCAACAGATGTGGTGCATTTTGATACTACAACGTTGAGTGGCACCGCAGGCAGGGGCACAATGCACACATGCAACTTGGTAAAGGTTGATGGAACTGGGGACCCATCTTCCTGCCCCAAGTTGCATGTGTGCATTGTGCCCCTGCCTGCGGTGCCACTCAACGTTGTAGTATCAAAATGTACCACATTAGTTGGTTATATATAGCATTTTTTTTTCCATTTAATACATGTAATGGTGCACATGTGCATCATGAAAACTTTATACTATTTGCTGACGTTGCCATGTTGGCCACATAAACAATTATGTCTTGAAATAAAAAGCATATATTTTTCTACGCAAATTCAGTTTGCAAAATAAAATATTTTGTTATACGACAAGCAATGTGTGGTGTAATTTTCTTACCTTGCAGTACTTATACTGAAGCACTTTGATAATAGCCTTGCAGGTTTCAGGTATGATGTGTCCTAAAGCCTGCGCCGAGATACGGGTCCCATACTTCAGGTCCTCAAACGACTGTCCAGTAGCAAGGAACCGCAGGGTAGCCACGAGCCGCTCCTCAGCAGGGATAGGAACCCACCATTTGGTATCCCGCTTCTGTATGAGGGGTGTCACCAGACGCAGCAACTGCTGGAAGTTGTTCTCATCCATGCGCAGGAAGTTGCGGTAGTCATCCGGGTTGTTCTCCCTGATCTCATCCAGGAGGGGCATGTAGGAGCGAGTAGGCCACTTAAGCAGCCACTCCTTGGTCCAGCAAGATCTCTCCCTCCGCCTTTGCTGGGCCCTCTCCCTGTCTCCCCTCACCTTCAGCACAGAGTAGCACATGAGAGCCTGATAGCGACTAGAATCCATCTCTACACACACACACATAGCAGTATAGAAACACTTTGTAATGCCAGGCAGAACAAAGCAGTGCACGGTAGCTAGCAATGTGGAACGAGCAGCAGGTATAAACCAAACTTCTCTAGTCACAGAGCAAACAGAAGTGCACAGACTATAAAATGGCTGCTTGTTTATATATCCCCCAGATAGGCCAGCCCACTATTTAAATTTTTCTTAATCTGGCAGATAAATCTGGTGTGCTTTTGGTCAGCATGAGATGCGCTCGAATTCGATCATCCGATACCACCCGATTTCCAGTCGTAAGGGGCATGAGATAAATATCAGGATTGTATGTGCATCGAATGCACTAAAAATGCACTTTCGATGAGATTTGTCTCAGGGTGAGCTTCAAGGGAAATCGGGGCCGATATCGCATCGAAACCAATCGCACAAGTGTATGGCCAGCATAACAGTGACAGCACACACACACAGGAAAAAGTTAAATGCACAATTAACCCACAAAGAGCTCTTCCAGGGAGAAACAGAGAGAGTATGGAACCAGCACACGGTGCCCTTATCGCTGATGCCAAGCTTAGCCGGGTCGCAGACTAAGTACCTAGATTAGGGACTTAGGCCCTCATTCCGAGTTGTTCGCTCGCTAGCTGCTTTTAGTAGCCGTGCAAACGCTAAGCCGCCACCCTCTGGGAGTGTATCTTAGCTTAGCAGAAATGCGAACGAAAGGATCGCAGCGCTGCTACAAAAAAATTGTGCTGTTTTAGAGTAGCTGCAGACCTACTCCTACCTTGCGATCACTTCAGACTATTTAGTTCCTGTTTTGACATCACAAACACGCCCTGCTTTCGGCTAGCCCCCGTTTTCCCAGCCACTCCTGCGTTTTTATCTGGCATGCCTGCGTTTTTTCACACACTCCCCGAAAACGGTCAGTTGCCACCCAGAAACACCCACTTCCTGTCAATCACTCAACGATCAGCAGTGCGACTGAAAAGCGTCGCTAGACCTTGTGTAAAACTGCATCGGCTTTTGTGAAAGTACGTCGCACGTGCGCAGTGTGCACCATACGCTTGCGCAGATGTGCCGATTTTTAGCCTGATCGCTGTGCAGCGAACAACGGCAGCTAGCGATCAACTCGGAATGACCCCCATTGTACACTAATAATTGCAGCCCTCCTGAATACAGTCTCCGCTGTTAATGTACACAGTTGGGAGACGCAATCCGCCCAGTACCCTCATGCCGCCATAATGGCCAGTTACCCGCTAACCGGGACGCCGGCTTAGTACTCACCACTCTTCATTCTTCTGGCTCTGTTCGGGGTGGCGGCGTCCTGCGGGTATGTACACTCGCCGTGGCGGGGCTTGCGAATAGTTCCCTCAGGAGCTAGCGTCCTGTCAGCTGGGAACGGGACCATTAACCCACAGAGAGGTTGCCCCCCCCCTAAGTCCCACGAAGCAGGCAGGCTAATGCCATCCACTCTGCCTGAAAATAACAAACTTATAAAATAAATGCAGAAAACTCTTCAGGAGCTTCCAGAGATGTGACCGACTCCTCCGGGCACATTTTCTAAACTGAGACTGGTAGGAGGGGCATAGAGGGAGGAGCCAGCACGTTGTCAAACTTCTATAGTGCCCATGGCTCCTAGCAGTGCCGTAACTAGACATTATAGTGCTGATTGCAAAAAACGGCATTGGCGCCCCCCATTATGTAACATGAGGGCAGTGTGCGCCGCAGCCGCGCGCAAACAATATAGGGCCATGACTTCATGGGGAAGGGGTATGGCCACAAAATAATACCAATTCCTATTACGGTGCACAGTAGTCTCCATTATTCAAATTACGCCACACAGTAGCGCCACTACACCATTACACATTACGGCAGACAGCAGCCACTTATTACACATTACGGCAGACAGCGTCCCCTTTTACACATTATGTAGACAGGATAGATAGATAGATAGAGAGAGAGAGAGAGAGAGAGGGCCTAATTCAGAGTTGATTGCAGCAGCAAATTTGTTAGCAGTTGGGCAAAACCATGTGCACTGCAGGTGGAGCAGATATAACATGTGCAGAGAGAGTTAGATTTGGGTGGGGTGTGTTCAAACTGAAATTTAAACCCTGCACAGAAACTAAATAACCCACCCAAATCTAACTCTCTCTGCAAATGTTATATCTGCCACACCTGCAATGCACATGGTTTTGCCCAACTGCTAACAAATTTGCTACTGCGATCAACTCTGAATTACCCCCATAGATAGATAGAAAGATAGATAGATAGACAGAACAGATGATACTTACCATCTCTCCGCTGGCTCAGGCAGTCAGGCTCCTCTGTGCTGGCAGCTCCGGAGGCAGGGGAGAAGGAGGAGGAGGGAGGGGGACTCGGGAGCCGCAGCAGCGCACTGTAATTGGTAGCGGCGCCGCTGCAGCTGTCCCTCTCCTTCCGCATTGGCTGGCCGCCGCTGTGAATGCTGGGATGAGGGAAGCGCATCCCAACATTCACAGCAACGGCGGCACAACTGCCCGCATTCCCTAAAGTAATCAGCGGCATTGTAATGAGTCAAACTGACTCATTACAAGCCACCTGTGTGCGTGTGCTGCCACCGGAGAGGAGAGGAGCAGCTTCAAGGGTAGGGGAGGAGGAGAGATGGGGACTCGGGAGCCGCAGCAGCACTATGTAATTTTTGGCAGTGCCGCTGCAGCTGTCTCTCTCCTTCCACATAGACTTGCCGCTGCTGCTGTGAATGCTGGGATGCGCTTCCCTCATTCCAGCATTCACAGCGGCGGCCAGCCAATGCGGAAGGAGAGGGACAGCTGCAGCGGCGCTGCCACCAATTACATAGCGCTGCTGCGGCTCCCGAGTCCCCCTCCCTCCTCCTCCTCCTCCTCCCCTACCCCCGAAGCTGCTCCTCTCCGGCGGCAGCACACGCACACAGGCGTCTTGTAATGAGTCAGTTTGACTCATTATAATGCTGCTGATGACTTTAGGGAATGTGGGCAGTTGTGCCCTCAGGGCAACTGCGCTGTGTGCCAGGTACACCTGGCACACACGTAGTTACGGCTTTGGATCCTAGTGGACCCGTCTATACCCATGGTACTAAATGGATTCCCAGGACGTAAGAGAAAACACAGTTGCCTATCAGGGACTTTAAGTTGCTCTTTAATGTCTGAATCTTGACATAAAAAAGTGTAGTAAGGGCCCTACACACTGGCAGATTTACTGTACGATATGAACGTTCTCGTTCATTAATGAATGAGAACTCGTTCATATCGTGCAGTGTGTAGGCACCAATGATTAAGCAGCTCGGAGGCGGATCTGACAGTGTGTAGGGCCCATTAGTTCCCCAAACTTACTGCCTTGAGGGTCTATTCAATTCCTGATGGATCCTCTCCGACGGAGAGGATCCGACAGTGCAGTATTCAATTTCTGGGCATTTCCGACAGGATTTGCCCATTTTCGACAATGCTGATCCGACTTTTGGACCAGCATTGTTGAAAACGGGCCAAAAACCTGTTGGAAATGCCCGCAAATCTGTCAAAATACGTGGATCCACAGTTAATCCGCCGATCCACGTGTTTTCCGACAAGTCGGAAAAATGGCAAATCCATTTAATAGGTTGAATCCTCTTCGACCAAAAAAAGTCGGAAACTGCCATTTTTTCTGACTTGACGGCAATTCCGACAGGCATTGAATAGACCCCATAGTGTGATATTAAAGATATTATATTTAATTACATATGACAGTTAATTATTCTTCATGTGAGAAGACTGCGCTCTTCAGCAATGCTGTGATAAGACCTGTTTTCTGTCACCCAACCACTAAGTCGTAGAAATATAGAATATGACGGCAGATAAGAACCACTTGGCCCATCTAGTCTGACCCTTTTTTTACCATATTTTTATCTCAAACCTTATTTGATCCTTATGTCTTTGTAAGGATATTTTTATGTCTATCCCATGCATGTTTAAATTGCTCTACTGTTTTAGCCTAGTCATACCCTAATTTTGTCTGGTAATCTCCGCCATGGCCACATCACATCACATTTTGCCCCTTATTATATATTAGAAATACTGCAGTAAGAATAGTATACGTATGTCTGCTTTTGCTCTCCTGAAGACACTGTCTTGGTTATCTTATTATTAACACAATTATATTGTCATATAAAGCTCTTTATTCCTCTGCTTCCATCTTTAAGTATAAATGTGGGCATTTTTCTGCTTCTCTTATGGCTGTTCTCTCCCAGCACTTAAACCATTAATTTCCTATAAAAAGCCCTTTCACAATCATTTGCTCCCCACCTCTATATTACTATGTAAGAAGAAGATTCATAACACATGTCCCATCACTTCCTTCAAATCCCAGCTGATCAGTGACCTTGAAAAAATTGTTGGACACTAAACATGCTACAATCACTTGTGAGTGCTTCCTTATACTGTACTTTATCTTAGTATGTTTCCATTGTTTACTTTTACCATTTACAATATTACCTCTTCAGGGCAGGGACAGCCACACCAGTTCACCTGTATTTCACACTTTTCTCTTGTCTGTATTCTATAAATGTATAAAGTGCCACGTGCATTGGCAGGAGGCTTAGTTTATCAAAGCAGAATCTACATTTGCATCTCTGTACTTACTAGCAGACATCTTATATACCCTACCAAGTTATTAAGGTCGGCCAAATGGATCAACATATTCCATTCCATGCTACAATTTAAGAGCTATAAATCAGATTGTACTGTATATTTCACCATGGTAATTGCCATTGTCTCAAAATATATATATTTCTTGAATATATAATGAATGCAATAATAATACAATTAGCATTATTATTATTATTAATAATAATAATAGTAGTAATAATAACAACAATAATAATAATAATAATAATAATAATAATAATAATATATTCTCAATTACAAAACTAACATAATAGGGTATGGAGTTATAATGTATTAATGAAACTAAGCAAAAAAAAATAAAAAAAATAAAAATATTTGTCATTTCATGCGATCTGACATTTTACTTCCTTTGCAAGGTGTTTTTTGCACATATAAGTGCGTGCATTACATTTCCCACCTTGCTCGCAATAGGAACTTTAATAGATCTTAGAAAAGTTAGTTTTTGATGTGTATAAAAAGCTTGAACTAATTTTTAAGTACTATTGCTTACATAGTTCTTTCCAGTTCCAATTTTGGATCTACTTAAAATCCTACATTCCTTCCTTTATGGTAGACAAAATAAACTAAATATTGTTTTTTGATAATTAAGCTTAAAGTGGAAAGCACAAGGCGTTTGACATTACTGGCCGTGTCAGAGTCTGCTTCCCATGGATTACACATGGTTGCGAAACAACTGATGACAAAAATTATTTCTCTCATCTAATGATGATGTTGCAGTGTTGACCTGAATTAGGATGCTTCTCTTTGTTCTGCAGTGGAATGGAAACATTGTAAACATATTTACAACTGAACTGTGTCTCATTATACAGTGACCCTTTAAAGAAACCTTTTGTGTGAGTAGCCGAGATAAAGTAAGCTTGCCAGCCAGAGAGTATGACGGTCTGTTTCATCTGTCTCCTCATGAAAGGCCTTTGAGCCCAGCTTGGCTTCAACTACTGTAGCAGTTGAAACTGGATGGAATTCTATACATATGAATGAATACCTTGCACGAAAACCTGGCCTCAGACACGCTATGTTCATCCTTCTCCAGAGGTCATGCAAATATAATATTGCACCCCAAATGAATAGAGGAAAACCTTTTTCCTCCCCATTCTTAGTCATTTTTGGCAGCCATATCAATAAAGTGTGAAACATTTATTTCAATTTTAGAGGCATACTCATGCCAACCTTTCTGTAATAGTGAAAAATCAGTGTCACAATGAAAGAAGAGCTATTTTAAATATTGTATTACATAATAGTCTCCAGGTATTTGTATTTCTACACTATGGAAGTTTCCACAGTTTTTATTTACGACTTATATATATATATATATATATATATATATATATATATATATTATATATATACAGATGGGTCCATATTTATCTTGACGTTTAATAGGATTAACTGAGACTGGCCATTTGGACTTAATCCCCTGCTGTATTGTTCTCTGTATTGTATTGCAGCTCAGAACAATAGGGTTTATGTTAATAAACCATGTTGTGCCTAGGTGCAGCAAACTAGTCAAGATAACCGTGGATCCATCTTTTTTTATATATATATATATATATATATATATATATAAAAATAAAAAGTAACCTTTTTTCTGCGCTATACCACTAGTCTCAAACCACTGAGAAATACCTTCTGTCAGATGAGGTATAAAGAATAGATATGAAAAGGAAAAAGGTTCTAGTGGGAGCCAATACGCCTTTAGAATAACTATGTTTAAAAGTTTTTATTCATACACAAACCGACGACATTTGCGACCTAAACATTCGTCTTTGGTACAAATCATCTAAAAATTCAGTAAAATGATATTACAATCTTATATAAACACATATTTCAGTTGATGTGAGGATTTTACAATCAGGTGATCACAATCAGAATTGTGAAGAGATATATCTCCAACCAGAAATCTGTGGTGAAGGCTTTATGAATCCGAGATCGCGAAATCCAACGCGTTTCGTCCGTTAGGACTTCATCAGGGGTTAACAATCAGTTCTCACAATAAATTGGATTACCACTGGTTATGACCGGCTAGGGTTCTCAATGTTATATCCAATCACAAGTATATTTTCAATTAATTTGGTATCTAAATAGATTTCATCATAACAGAGAATGACATTTTAGGTCGAAGTTAGGTGATGTTATATTCCCTAATCTCATCAGGGGTAATGAAACTCTACAGTCCACCTCGGCTTCAATAAGTATCACCAAAAGGGTTTTAATAAATTCCCAATCCTGAACAGTACTGTACCTTCTTACTGGGACATGCACACTCTCACAGGATCACAACCACCAGGTTGTGATCCTGTGAGAGTGTGCATGTCCCAGTGTGTGCATGTCCCAGTAAGAAGGTACAGTACTGTTCAGGATTGGGAATTTATTAAAACCCTTTTGGTGATACTTATTGAAGCCGAGGTGGACTGTAGAGTTTTATTACCCCTGATGAGATTAGGGAATATAACATCACCTAACTTCGACCTAAAATGTCATTCTCTGTTATGATGAAATCTATTTAGATACCAAATTAATTGAAAATATACTTGTGGTTGGATATAACATTGAGAACCCTAGCCGGTCATAACCAGTGGTAATCCAATTTATTGTGAGAACTGATTGTTAACCCCTGATGAAGTCCTAACGGACGAAACGCGTTGGATTTCGCGATCTCGGATTCATAAAGCCTTCACCACAGATTTCTGGTTGGAGATATATCTCTTCACAATTCTGATTGTGATCACCTGATTGTAAAATCCTCACATCAACTGAAATATGTGTTTATATAAGATTGTTATATCATTTTACTGAATTTTTAGTAATTTGTACCAAAGACGAATGTTTAGGTCGCAAATGTTGTCGGTTTGTGTATGAATAAAAACTTTTAAACATAGTTATTCTAAAGGCGTATTGGCTCCCACTAGAACCTTTTTCCTTTTCATATATATATATATATATATATATATATATAGATAGATAGATAGATAGATAGATAGATATCCTATATAATAGCCCAGATCTGTGTGTATAACGCTCGGCGTGGCTATGAGCTCTCGTTGGGTTAGCAGCAGGTCTATCACACCCAGTCCACAGCTGATTAGGCAAGAAACTCCTTCCCACACAGGTTACATCCAATGGGAGGCTCTGCCCTTTGGCTGCTGTGTGTTCCCAGAGCAGGATTAACAATGGGGCTGATGGAGCTGCAGCTCCAGGTCCACACCCCAAAATAGGCCCACTGCATCTGCAGCAACATACCCTCTAACAATTTACACATAAAAATCGCTACAAATTTGAAAAGGGGGCGTGGCCACAGGATAAAGTGATGTGGCCCCGCCCCTTTCCTATACTTTCAATGGAAGTTTAGAGAGCCAAAAATCGGTACAGACCATTATTAAAAGGTACTGTACCTGCCAAAAAGGTACAGCTGGAGGGTATGCCACTGCATCTGCAGCAAGTCTCTGCACTGTAGATAGGGGAAAAAAAATCCTTTTACTGCAGCGTCCTATGTCCTGTTGCCAGTCCGCCTGCCCCCTCCGGCATCAACAATCCCCACTCCCTAGCCGCGGTGCAGGTGGAACAAAATCTGCTGCGGCCACCGGCATAGATGTGTATGAAAGTGGCACAGCGAAAGGCTTTCAAAGCCTTCCCTGCGCCACATACTGTCTGAGCCCTGGAGCCTCCTCTGCGCGTGATGTCACAGAAGTGCCTCCCCGCCACATCCGCGCCAAGATCCCCAGAGGTCCTGACTCCGCAACACAGCACCTGGGCTGTCGGCCTGGAAGCCCCAAGATGGCTAAAGTAATGGAAAGAGTGGGTGATATCGTGGAGGGTAATGTCTGGACACTGAATCAATGTAAAAGGTGACAGTGCTGTGCAGTGCAGTGGGTGTGCAGTGTCACTTACACTGCACAGCACTCTTACCTTTTACATTGATTCAGTGAGTCAGTCAGTTCTGCCAGCCAGTCACTATTGTTAGCGCCAGTGTCCCAATGCGCCGCATTACAGGGAAGTAGACGCACCAAATAAACTACAGCTCCCAGCAGCCCTTAGCACTGAAGCATTCCGGCACTAAGGGCTGCTGGGAGCTGTAGTTTATTGAGTGCATCTTCCCTGTAATGCGACGCGTTGGGACACCGGTGCTAACAATAGTGACTGGCTGCTTGGCTGCTGTGCAAGTCTCCGGAAGAGCCACTGCCATAGGGAGGACAGCAGCTTAGCTGCTTCTAGGAGGAGAAGCAGGAGAAGCATTACCTGCACCTCGCCCACTCACAGTACCTCGGTGCCCCATCCACGGCACCCCCACTCCACCACCTGTGGTGGCTCCGGACCCCCTCCCCCACCCGCAGCACCCTCTCCCCTCCCCTCACCCGTGGCACCAGCACACTTGCCCCTCCCCCACCCGCGGTGGCATCGGACCCCCTCCCTCACCCACGACACCCCTGCACCTGCACCTCCCTCCCTCACCCACCCACCGCACCCGGCCCTCCCCCACCCACCGCACCCCCGCAACCGCTATTCCCCCACCTGCGGTGGCTCTGGACCCCACCCGTGGCACCCATGCATCCGCCCCTCCCTCACCCGCGACACCACCGCACCAGCTGCTCCCCCATCTGTGGCACCCCTACAACTGCCCCTCCCCCTCTTGTGGCACCCGAACCGTCTCCCCCGCACCCGCCACTCCTCCAACCACAACACCTACTAGGTGATTCATCAGGCCATGCGTGCGCTGTTCACGCCGTTGCAAGGGGCTACGACCCCTTAACCAATGCACGCCCTTTGTACGTGCAATATTTAACCACTCACACAATTATGATTGGAGGTAATACTCCATATAATACAAATATTGCATGCCACAAGGGCGTGCAAGAGTTAAGGGGGCGTAGCCCCTTACGACGGTGTGAAGAGCGCCCGTAGGTCGCGATGAATCACCTAATATATATATATATATATATATATAAAAACAGCGGTATAATGGTGAATACAATGGAAAAATAAGATTTTACTCACCGGTAAATCTATTTCTCGTAGTCCGTAGTGGATGCTGGGAACTCCGTAAGGACCATGGGGAATAGACGGGCTCCGCAGGAGACTGGGCACTCTAAAAGAAAGATTAGGTACTATCTGGTGTGCACTGGCTCCTCCCACTATGACCCTCCTCCAGACCTCAGTTAGGATACTGTGCCCGGAAGAGCTGACACAATAAGGAAGGATTTTGAATCCCGGGTAAGACTCATACCAGCCACACCAATCACACCGTATAACTCGTGATACTATACCCAGTTAACAGCATGAAATATAACTGAGCCTCTCAACAGATGGCTCAACAATAACCCTTAGTTAGGCAATAACTACATACAAGTATTGCAGACAATCCGCACTTGGGATGGGCGCCCAGCATCCACTACGGACTACGAGAAATAGATTTACCGGTGAGTAAAATCTTATTTTCTCTGACGTCCTAGTGGATGCTGGGAACTCTGTAAAAACCATGGGGATTATACCAAAGCTCCCAAACGGGCGGGAGAGTGCGGATGACTCTGCAGCACCGAATGAGAGAACTCAAGGTCCTCCTCAGCCAGGGTATCAAATTTGTAGAATTTAGCAAACGTGTTGTCGGCAAGGCAGATTTGAGGAAACGGCGGGGGGGAGACGCCTCGAATTCCAGCTTGTACCCCTGAGATACTACTTGAAGGATCCAGGGATCCACCTGTGAGCGAGCCCACTGATCGCTGAAATTTTTGAGGCGACCCCCCACCGTACCTGGCTACGCCTGTGGAGCCCCCGCGTCATGCGGTGGACTCAGAGGAAGCGGGGGAAGAATTTTGATTCTGGGAACTGGCTGACTGGTGCAGCTTTTTCCCTCTTCCCTCGTCTCTGTGCAGAAAGAAAGCGCCTTTGACCCGCTTGCTTTTCTGAAGCCGAAAGGACTGTACCTGATAATACAGTGCTTTCTTAGGCTGTGAGGAAACCTGAGGTAAAAAATTTTCTTCCAAGCTGTTCCTGTGGATACGAGGTCCCAGAGACCATCCCCAAACAATTCCTCACCCTTATAAGGCTCTATGTGCCTTTTAAAGTCAGCATCACCTGTCCAGTGTCGGGTCTCTAATACCCTCCTGACAGAATGGACATTGCATTAATTCTGGATGCCAGCCGGCAAAATATTCCTCTGTGCATCCCTCATATATAAGACGACGTCTTATGTTCGCAAAATAGTATCCCTGTTTGACAGGGTTACAGACCACGCTGCAGCAGCACTATCTGCAGGTCTCAGTCTAGTACCTGAGTGTGTAAATACAGACTTCAGGATAGCCTCCTGCTTTTTATCAGCAGGTACCTTCAAGTGGCCGTATCCTAAGACGGCAGTGCCACCTTTTTTGACAAACGTGTGAGCGCCTTATCCACCCTAGGGGATATCTCCCAGCGTAACTTATCCTCTGGCGGGAAAGGGTACGCCATCAGTAACTTTTTAGAAATTACCAGTTTCTTATCGGGGGAACCCACGCTTTTTCACACTTCATTCACTCATTTGATGGGGGAACAAAACACTGCCTGCTTTTTCTCCCCAAACATAAAACCCTTTTTTAGTGGTACTTGGGTTAATGTCAGAAATGTGTAACACATTTTTTATTGCCGGGATCATGTAACGGATGTTCCTAGTGGATTGTGTATATGTCTCAACCTCGTCGACACTGGAGTCAGACTCCGTATCGACATCTGTGTCTGCCATCTGAGGGAGCGGGCGTTTTTGAGCCCCTGATGGCCTTTGAGACGCCTGGGCAGGCGCGGGCTGAGAAGCCGGCTGTCCCACAGCTGTTACGTCATCCTGCCTTTTATGTAAGGAGTTGACACTGTCGGTTTATACCTTCCACCTATCCATCCACTCTGGTGTCGGCCCCACAGGGGGCGACATCACATTTATCGGCATCTGCTCTGCCATCACATAAGCCTCCTCATCAAACGTGTCGACACAGCCGTACCGACACACCACACACACACAGGGAATGCTCTGACTGAGGACAGGACCCCACACAGCCCTTTGGGGAGACAGAGAGAGAGTATGCCAGCACACACCAGAGCGCTATATAATTTAGGGATTAACACTATATTGAGTGAATTTTTCCCAATAGCTGCTTGTATATACAATATTGCGCCTAAATTTAGTGCCCCCCCTCTCTTTTTAACCCTTTGAGCCTGCAAACTACAGGGGAGAGCCTGGGGAGCTGTCTTCCAGCTGCACTGTGAAGAGAAAATGGCGCCAGTGTGCTGAGGGAGATGGCTCCGCCCCTTTTTCGCGGACTTTTCTCCCGCTTTTTTATGGATTCTGGCAGGGGTATTTATCACATATATAGCCTCTGGGGCTATATATTGTGATTATTTTGCCAGCCAAGGTGTTTTTATTGCTGCTCAGGGCGCCCCCCCCCAGCGCCCTGCACCCATCAGTGACCGGAGTGTGAGGTGTACATGAGGAGCAATGGCGCACAGCTGCAGTGCTGTGCGCTACCTTGGTGAAGACTGAAGTCTTCTGCCGCCGATTTTCCGGACCATCTTCGTGCTTCTGGCTCTGTAAGGGGGACGGCGGCGCGGCTCCGGGAACGAACACCAAGGACGGGTCCTGCGGTCGATCCCTCTGGAGCTAATGGTGTCCAGTAGCCTAAGAAGCCCAAGCTAGCTGCAAGCAGGTAGGTTCGCTTCTTCTCCCCTTAGTCCCTCGATGCAGTGAGCCTGTTGCCAGCAGGTCTCACTGTAAAATAAAAAACCTAAAATAAACTTTCTTTCTAGGAGCTCAGGAGAGCCCCTAGTGTGCATCCAGCTCGGCCGGGCACAGAAATCTAACTGAGGTCTGGAGGAGGGTCATAGTGGGAGGAGCCAGTGCACACCAGATAGTACCTAATCTTTCTTTTAGAGTGCCCAGTCTCCTGCGGAGCCCGTCTATTCCCCATGGTCCTTACGGAGTTCCCAGCATCCACTAGGACGTCAGGGAAAATAAGTTAAAAGTCAATGAGTCATATATGAAAGTGCATAGGAAAATCAACGTTCCATACAGTAGAGTACTTCCAAGCTCCTTGTCCGGATCCACACCAACTCACTCAATCTGAAATAGAATAAAGAACAAGGGAACCTCCTAGTGCAATAATGTACAAATGCCCACCAATGTGTGTTGAATAAAACTTATAGGTGAACCCACACCATACTGATAAAATAATTGGACTTATCTCAAATCCTGTAATGGTCCACGTTTAGTCACTGACAGTATGATTTTTCATAGAATTATTGGAACTCCAAAAAACATAAAAGATCAAATCCGGAACTGAACAGTCTGAAGTCATCAAAAGCTAGGAGTAGGTCTGGAGCTACTCTGAAACTGCACAATTTTTTTTGTAGTCGCTCTGCGATCCTTTCGTTCGCACTTCTGCTAAGCTAAGATACACTCCCAGAGGGAGGCGGCTTAGCGTTTGCACGAGTGCTAAAAACTGCTAGCGAGCGATCAACTCGGAATGACCCCCTATGTCTCATCTCCTGGACTTCCTCTTAGGAAGTCCTGGAGATGAGACATAGGGCCTAATTCTGAGTTGATCGTAGCAGCAAATTTGTTAGCAGTTGGGCAAAACCATGTGCACTGCAGGAGGGGCAGATATAACATGTGCAGAAAGAGTTAGATTTGGGTGGGGTGTATTTAAACTGAAATCTAAATTGCAGTGTAAAAATAAGGCAGCCAGTATTTACCCTGCACAGAAACAAAATAACCCACCCAAATCTAACTCTCTCTGCAAATGTTATATCTGCCCCCCTGCAGTGCACATGGGCCCTCATTCCGAGTCGTTCGCTCGGTATTTTTCTTCGCATCGCAGCGTTTTTCTGCTTAGTACGCATGCGCAATGTTCGCACTGCGACTGCGCCAAGTAATTTTGCTATGAAGATAGTATTTTTACTCACGGCTTTTTCTTCGCTCCGGCGATCGTAGTGTGATTGACAGGAAATGGGTGTTACTGGGCGGAAACACGGCGTTTTATGGGCGTGTGGATAAAAACGCTACCGTTTCTGGAAAAAACGCGGGAGTGGCTGGAGAAACGGAGGAGTGTCTGGCCGAACGCTGGGTGTGTTTGTGACGTCAAACCAGGAACGACAAGCACTGAACTGATCGCAGATGCCGAGTAAGGTTGAAGCTACTCAGAAACTGCTAAGTTGTTTGTAATCGCAATATTGCGAATACATCGTTCGCAATTTTAAGAAGCTAAGATTCACTCCCAGTAGGCGGCGGCTTAGCGTGTGTAACTCTGCTAAAATCGCCTTGCGAGCGAACAACTCGGAATGAGGGCCATGGTTTTGCCCAATTGCTAACAAATTTGCTGCTGCAATCAACTCAGAATTACCCCCATAGTTCCATCCAGATGAAAAGCTTTTTACCTATCTTCTACTGTATGGGCATGTATGAACATACTTGTGTTCTTTTCCAAAAAACAGTATTGCACTATGTATGTTGTTTCTATCTTTTATGTTTTTTGGAGTTCCAAAAGTTCTGACATCAACTTCACACTCTTTGTTCTGGACAGGACTGCACCTATCTCTACATCCAATTCATCCGTTTGCACCACAAATTCCTTTTGAAAGTCAGACGAACTGGTTGGATACACCAGTTCATGTGTACCCTGAAAAGCTTTTCTTCTTCAGGACTCCGTTTAACCATAACTCTCTGTTTGCCCTCGGTAAGGTCTGTCAGTGGGATTCTAATGGGGTTGGGTATGCTTTGCCGGCGGCTGGGATTTCGTCGGTCAGCATCCCAAAGCTGGCATCCCGGCCGGCATTATGTTGGCGGGTTGGCGAGTGCAACAAAGCCCCTTGCGGGCTCGCTGCGCTCGCAACACAGGTTCTATTCCCACTCTATGGGTGTTGTGGACACCCATGAGTGGGAATAGTCCCTGTTAGTCGGCATGCCGACTGTCTGCATTTCTATTGCTCGGGATTCCGGCATTGGTATACTGACAGGCGGGATCCCGACTGCCGGTGATGTGATTACGTGTTGGCAAAAGTGGGTATAAACCTTCTATAATACCCTGTGATTCCTAGGAATGCGCTCTCCTTTTTATTTAGGGGTCATGGCCAATTTTGTATTGTCTCACTTTTATTAAGTTGGGGCTTTATCAAACCTCTGCCAATAGTATATCCAAGATCTAAAATACTTTATGTCTTCCATCCCTAGAAAAACATTGTTTTTGGGTTGGCTATCAATCCTGCATTACAAATGTAGACTAACACTGCTTGTACTCTGGGTAAATTAGACTGCTAATCAGGACAATAGATGATTACATCATCCAGATAAGCAAGGGCCTTAGAATTCTATCCATTATCCTTTTATAGATGGTGAGTGCCCCATGTAACCCAAATTGCAAAATCTTGTATTGGAACAACCCTTATGGTGCAGAAAAAGCTATCTTTGGCATTCCTGGTTAACGGCACTTGCAAATACCCTTTGGTTAGGTCTAGAATGGTCAACTTCCTTGCTGAGAGTTAGTTGGAACATCAGTGGAAGCATCTCTAAACCGGGCTGCTAGCTGCTGTACCACATCTTTTAAGGCCTGTCGGTTTTCCTCTTGCTGCACCTTGGTGGCTTCTTTCTGAGCTGACGTAGCTTACAACAAGGCCTCTATGTTATCTTTGGATGCGTGTTTGAAGCAGAATCTGGTTTCCCTAAGCCATACCTCTCAACATGACCCTCTCCAGGAAGGACACAATGCTCTGTTCCTGGACTTTTCTCTTAATTTATGATTGCCATCACCTGTGCTGAAACACCTTTCATATCCATTAACCTGTTCAAAACAGGTGATGGCAATCATAAATTAAGGAAAAATCCAGAAGCAGAGCATTGTGTCCCTCCTGGAGAGGGTCATGTTGGGAGGTATGTTAAGCATCTGCCGATGCTGCCACCATGGATTTCACAGTATATGAGTTGAAGTTCAAAACAACAACTTTGTGTCTGTCACTTTACATTTTAAACTCAACTTTTCCTATTGCTGCAATGTTCAGTGTGTTGCTTGCATTCTCCAGCAATTGTGTGGAGATCAAGATAGGGGTGCCCTCTCGTGGGGTAGATGGGCACCATCAAACACACAGCAGCCAGGCAAAGAACACACCAGTCCAGGGTTTTCATGCAATCTAGCCGTGGCTAGTCTTATTGTACAGTACAAAAACAAAACAGTGCCCACCTGGGCACTAACTAAACATAATAGATTCTTTCTCTCAGACTGGTAGCACCTTATGCCCTTACCACAAACACAGGCTTACAGTCAGTAAATCACAGTGTCTCATTACAGGCCTGCGCAAAGCCCAGACCCAGCTAATATCAGCCTCTTTTAGGTGCAGATACTAATTAGCTCTGAAGGCCTAAAATCCAAAATGAGACTTATGTGTGTAGCCCTCCCTTCTCTCTCACACCCATACTAAGCAAGTCTGTTTAGTAGAGATGTGCACCGGAAATTTTTCGGGTTTTGGGTTCGGTTCCGTGGCGTTTTGGCAAAACCTCACCGAATTTTTTTTGTCGGATTCGGGTGTGTTTTGGATTCGGGTGTTTTTTTCAAAAAAACCTAAAAAACAGCTTAAATCATAGAATTTGGGGGTCATTTTGATCCCAAAGTATTATTAACCTCAATAACCATAATTTCCACTCATTTTCAGTCTATTCTGAACACCTCACAATATTATTTTTAGTCCTAAAATTTGCACCGAGGTCGCTGGATGACTAAGCTCAGCGACCCAAGTGGCCGACACAAACACCTGGCCCATCTAGGAGTGGCACTGCAGTGTCACGCAGGATGGCCCTTCCAAAAAACACTCCCCAAACAGCACATGACGCAAAGAAAAAAAGAGGCGCAATGAGGTAGCTGTGTGAGTAAGCTAAGCGACCCTAGTGGCCGACACAAACACCTGGCCCATCTAGGAGTGGCACTGCAGTGTCAGGCCGGATGGCCCTTCCAAAAAATACTCCCCAAACAGCACATGATGCAAAGAAGAAGAAAAAGAGGCGCAATGAGGTAGCTGTGTGACTAAGATAAGTGACCCTAGTGGCCGACACAAACACCTGGCCCATCTAGGAGTGGCACTGCAGTGTCACGCAGGATGGCCCTTCCAAAAAACACTCCCCAAACAGCACATGACGCAAAGAAAAATGAAAGAAAAAAGAGGTGCAAGATGGAATTGTCCTTGGGCCCTCCCTCCCACCCACCCCTCCCACCCACCCTTATGTTGTATAAACAGGACATGCACACTTTAACCAACCCATCATTTCAGTGACAGGGTCTGCCACACGACTGTGACTGAAATGACGGGTTGGTTTGGACCCCCACCAAAAAAGAAGCAATTAATCTCTCCTTGCACAAACTGGCTCTACAGAGGCAAGATGTCCACCTCATCATCATCCTCCGATTCATCACCGTGTACATCCCCCTCCTCACAGATTATCAATTCGTCCCCACTGGAATCCACCATCACAGCTCCCTGTGTACTTTGTGGAGGCAATTGCTGCTGGTGAATGTCTCCATGGAGGAATTGATTATAATTCATTTTAATGAACATCATCTTCTCCACATTTTCTGGAAGTAACCTCGTACGCCGATTGCTGACAAGGTGAGTGGCGGCACTAAACACTCTTTCGGAGTACACACTTGTGGGAGGGCAACTTAGGTAGAATAAAGCCAGTTTGTGCAAGAGCCTCCAAATTGCCTCTTTTTCCTGCCAGTATACGTACGGACTGTCTGACGTGCCTACTTGGATGCGGTCACTCATATAATCCTCCACCATTCTTTCAATGGGGAGAGAATCATATGCAGTGACAGTAGACGACATGTCCGTAATCGTTGTCAGGTCCTTCAGTCCGGACCAGATGTCAGCATCAGCAGTCGCTCCAGACTGCCCTGCATCACCGCCAGCGGGTGGGCTCGGAATTCTGAGCCTTTTCCTCGCACCCCCAGTTGCGGGAGAATGTGAAGGAGGAGATGTTGACAGGTCGCGTTCCGCTTGACTTGACAATTTTCTCACCAGCATTCTTGAACCCCTGCAGACTTGTGTCTGCCGGAAAGAGAGATCCAAGGTAGGTTTTAAATCTAGGATCGAGCACGGTGGCCAAAATGTAGTGCTCTGATTTCAACAGATTGACCACCCGTGAATCCTTGTTAAGCGAATTAAGGGCTCCATCCACAAGTCCCACATGCCTAGCGGAATCGCTCCCTTTTAGCTCGTCCTTCAATGCCTCCAGCTTCTTCTGCAAAAGCCTGATGAGGGGAATGACCTGACTCAGGCTGGCAGTGTCTGAACTGACTTCACGTGTGGCAAGTTCAAAAGGTTGCAGAACCTTGCACAACGTTGAAATCATTCTCCACTGCGCTTGAGACAGGTGCATTCCGCCTCCTATATCGTGGTCAGTTGTATAGGCTTGAATGGCCTTTTGCTGCTCCTCCAACCTCTGAAGCATATAGAGGGTTGAATTCCACCTCGTTACCACTTCTTGCTTCAGATGCTGGCAGGGCAGGTTCAGGCATTTTTGGTGTTGCTCCAGTCTTCTGTACGTGGTGCCTGTACGCCGAAAGTGTCCTGCAATTCTTCTGGCCACCGACAGCATCTCTTGCACGCCCCTCTCGTTTTTTAAATAATTCTGCACCACCAAATTCAAGGTATGTGCAAAACATGGGACGTGCTGGAATTTGCCCATATTTAATGCACACACAATATTGCTGGCGTTGTCCGATGCCACAAATCCACAGGAGAGTCCAATTGGGGTAAGCCATTCTGCGATGATCTTCCTCAGTTGCCGTAAGAGGTTTTCAGCTGTGTGCGTATTCTGGAAAGCGGTGATACAAAGCGTAGCCTGCCTAGGAAAGAGTTGGCGTTTGCGAGATGCTGCTACTGGTGCCGCCGCTGCTGTTCTTGCGGCGGGAGTCAATACATCTACCCAGTGGGCTGTCACAGTCATATAGTCCTGAGTCTGCCCTGCTCCACTTGTCCACATGTCCGTGGTTAAGTGGACATTGGGTACAACTGCATTTTTTAGGACACTGGTGAGTCTTTTTCTGAGGTCTGTGTACATTTTCGGTATCGCCTGCTTAGAGAAATGGAACCTAGATGGTATTTGGTACCGGGGACACAGTACCTCAATCAAGTCTATAGTTGGCTCTGCAGTAATGATGGATACCGGAACCACGTTTCTCACCGCCCAGGATGCCAAGGCCTCAGTTATCCGCTTTGCAGCAGGATGACTGCTGTGATATTTCATCTTCCTCGCAAAGGACTGTTGGACAGTCAATTGCTTGGTGGAAGTAGTAAAAGTGGTCTTACGACTTCCCCTCTGGGATGACCATCGACTCCCAGCAGCAACAACAGCAGCGCCAGCAGCAGTAGGCGTTACACGCAAGGATACATTGGAGGAATCCCAGGCAGGAGAGGACTCGTCAGAATTGCCAGTGACATGGCCTGCAGGACTATTGGCATTCCTGGGGAAGGAGGATATTGACACTGAGGGAGTTGGTGGGGTGGTTTGCGTGAGCTTGGTTACAATAGGAAGGGATTTACTGGTCAGTGGACTGCTTCCGCTGTCGCCCAAAGTTTTTGAACTTGTCACTGACTTATGATGAATGCGCTGCAGGTGACGTATAAGGGAGGATGTTCCGAGGTGGTTAACGTCCTTACCCCTACTTATTACAGCTTGACAAAGGCAACACATGGCTTGACAAATGTTGTCCGCATTTCTGTTGAAATACTTCCACACCGAAGAGCTGATTTTTTGGTATTTTCACCAGGCATGTCAATGGCCATATTCCTCCCACGGACAACAGTGTCTCCCCGGGTGCCTGACTTAAACAAACCACCTCACCATCAGAATCCTCCTTGTCAATTTCCTCCCCAGCGCCAGCAACACCCATATCCTCCTCATCCTGGTGTACTTCAACACTTACATCTTCAATCTGACTATCAGGAACTGGACTGCGGGTGCTCCTTCCAGCACTTGCAGGGGGCGTGCAAATGGTGGAAGGCGCATGCTCTTCACGTCCAGTGTTGGGAAGGTCAGGCATCGCAACCGACACAATTGGACTCTCCTTGTGGATTTGTGATTTCGAAGAACGCACAGTTCTTTGCTGTGCTTTTGCCAGCTTAAGTCTTTTCATTTTTCTAGCGAGAGGCTGAGTGCTTCCATCCTCGTGTGAAGCTGAACCACAAGCCATGAACATAGGCCAGGGCCTCAGCCGTTCCTTGCCACTCCGTGTGGTAAATGGCATATTGGCAAGTTTACGCTTCTCCTCCGACGATTTGAATTTAGATTTTTGAGTCCTTTTTTTACTGATCTTTTGTGTTTTGGATTTTACATGCTCTGTACTATGACATTGGGCATCGGCCTTGGCAGACGACGTTGATGGAATTTCATCGTCTCGGCCATGACTAGTGGCAGCAGCTTCAGCACGAGGTGGAAGTGGATCTTGATCTTTCCCTATTTTTGGAACCTCAACATTTTTGTTCTCCATATTTTAATAGGCACAACTAAAAGGCACCTCAGGTAAACAATGGAGATGGATGGATACTAGTATACTTATGGATGACGAGTGACTGACGACACAGAGGTAGCTACAGCCGTGGACTACCGTACTGCGTCTGCTAGTATAGAGATGATAATGATATAAAAAATATATATATATCACTACTGCAGGTATATATAATATAATGACGGACCTGCTGGACACTGTCAGCAGACTCCTAAACTACTAGTATGAAGAAGATAGAAAAAAAAACCCCACCACAGGTAGGTATACAATTATGGACGAGCACTGACGACACAGAGGTAGCTACAGCCGTGGACTACCGTACTGCGTCTGCTAGTATAGAGATGATAATGATATAAAAAATATATATATATCACTACTGCAGGTATATATAATATAATGACGGACCTGCTGGACACTGTCAGCAGACTCCTAAACTACTAGTATGAAGAAGATAGAAAAAAAAACCCCACCACAGGTAGGTATACAATTATGGACGAGGCACTGACAACACAGAGGTAGCTACAGCCGTGGACTACCGTACTGCGCCTGCTAGTATAGAGATGATAATGATATAAAAAATATATATATATCACTACTGCAGGTATATATAATATAATGACGGACCTGCTGGACACTGTCAGCAGACTCCTAAACTACTAGTATGAAGAAGATAGAAAAAAAACCCCCACCACAGGTAGGTATACAATTATGGACGAGGCACTGACGACACAGAGGTAGCTACAGCCGTGGACTACCGTACTGCGTCTGCTAGTATAGAGGTGATAATGATATAAAAAATATATATATATCACTACTGCAGGTATATATAATATAATGACGGACCTGCTGGACACTGTCAGCAGACTCCTAAACTACTAGTATGAAGAAGATAGAAAAAAAAAACCCACCACAGGTAGGTATACAATTATGGACGAGGCACTGACGACACAGAGGTAGCTACAGCCGTGGACTACCGTACTGCGTCTGCTAGTATAGAGATGATAATGATATAAAAAATATATATATATCACTACTGCAGGTATATATAATATAATGATGGACCTGCTGGACACTGTCAGCAGACTCCTAAACTACTAGTATGAAGAAGATAGGAAAAAAAACCCCACCACAGGTAGGTATACAATTATGGACGAGCACTGACGACACAGAGGTAGCCACAGCCGTGGACTACCGTACTGCGTCTGCTAATATAGAGATGATAAAGATGATAGAGATGAACAAAAAAAATATAACACTACTGCAGGTAAATATTTATATAATATAATGAATGACGGACCTGCTGGACACTGTCAGCAGAATGCGTTTATAGAATAAAAAAAAAAACACCACAGACAGGAGTGTTTAACTTTTTCAGGCAGACAATATACTGGTGGTCACTGGTCAGTCACACTGGCAGCAAGTGTGCACTGTACTCCTGCTATAACTGCACCCCAGTCTCCCCCACAATTCAGCTGTGTGAGCAGTGAGCACTCAGCACAGTCAGATATACATATAGATGATATTATCATGCAGCACACTGAGGCTGAGCACAGATATGGTATGTGACTGTGTATCGTTTTTTTTCAGGCAGAGAACGGATTATATTAAATAATAAATAAAACTGGTGGTGGTCAGTCACTAGTAACTATCAGCAAAACTCTGCACTCTGAGTACTCCTAATGCTCCCCAAAATTACTAAGTAATCAACTCAAGTGTCTCTATCTATTCTAACGGAGAGGACGCCAGCCACGTCCTCTCCCTATCAATCTCAATGCACGTGTGAAAATGGCGGCGACGCGCGGCTCCTTATATAGAATCCGAGTCTCGCGATAGAATACGAGCCTCGCGAGAATCCGACAGCGGTATGATGACGTTCGGGCGCGCTCGGGTTAGCCGAGCAAGGCGGGAAGATCCGAGTCTGCCTCGGACCCGTGTAAAAAGGCTGAAGTTCGGGGGGGTTCGGATTCCGAGGAACCGAACCCGCTCATCTCTACTGTTTAGTAGAAACAGACATTTCCTGGGAGTTGACATTACATAGGTCAAAAACCTGGAACAAACATATCTCTTGTTTATCAGTATACCAGTGCATTTATCACTAGATATAGATAGATAGATAGATAGATAGATAGATAGATAGATAGATAGATAGATAGATAGATAGATTAGATTAAATAGAGCATCCAGTAAGTATTCACAGCGATTCACTTTTTCCACATTTTCTTATGTTACAGCCTTATTCTTCAATAGAATAAAATATTTTTCCCCTCAAAATTCTACATACAATACCCCATAATGACAATGTAAAAAATTTTTTTTAGAGATTTTTGCAAACATTAAAAATAAAAAACTGTAACATGTGTAAAAATGAAAAGTTGTGATTGTTGCAATTTGGCAGAGCTCAGCAATATGTCTTTAATATCTTACCACTTACACAAACTCTTTTATGCATTAAAACTAAATTTTATATGTAGGCAGAGCCGGCCCGAGGCCAAATTATTTGGTATGCGAATAAATACTTTGGCGCCCACCTAAGCACTTTTCGCTTAAAAAAATTAAGAAGGCATAGTCTTATTGTAAAAGCCCAGTTGTAGTGCCCCTTACACATTTGCCTACTGTATAAGTGCCCCTTACACATTTGCCCACTATATAAGTGCTCCTTACACATTTGCACACTATATAAGTGCCCCTTACACATTTGCCCACTATATAAGTGCTCCTTACACATTTGCACACTATATAAGTGCCCCTTACACATTTGTCCACTATATGAGTGCCCCTGACACATTTACCCACTGTTGAAGTTCCCCTTACATATTTTGCCCACTTTAATACTTCCCCATACATATTAATCTAATCAAAGTACTGTATTACCTGATATGCCCCCTGTGCCCGGAGACTCGCAAAGCAGTCAGCAGTGGTGTTGGCGCCTCCGCCATGCAGGGACAGATTTAGGGGGGGGGGGCGATTGGTGCGAACGCCCCCCCCCCCCCCCCCCCAACTAACAGATACAGCCATGCCCACTTAGGAACTTTCTGTTGCTGCAGCTCTGGGCACGGGGGTGAGCTGCAATGTCAATGCGTGTGCTGTGAAGGGACCCGCGGCCAGATGGCGGCTTTGTAATGAGTCATTATGACTTTTTAGTGTGCTGCTGCTCAATCGTTGTGATTAAGAGGACGCCGTCCGGCCAGAGGAGGACGAGGAGGGACAAGAGGAGGCTGCTTCTGGGACTAGTCAGACAGAACCGGCCCTAACCAATATGATGCCCTAGGCAAGATTTTGGCTGGTGCCCCCTAGCACCACCGCTGGTTCCGCCTCTGACAGTGCACCTCTTTCCTAGCACCATCACCCCTCACCCATAGCAGTCCTTATTTTGGTGTTTGTACCCCCTATATTTTAAATAGGAACAGTTCCCACATTTGGCGCACAGCCCAAAAATTGGTATGTTTTTGCTGGCACGGGGCATGGTCACAAAATAGTAACCCTAATTCCAATTACGCCACACAGTACTGCAACTTTATTCACATTTGATCATGCGATAGTGTCCATAATTCATATTACATCCCACAGTAGTATCACTTTACCTTATAAATATTACTTCTCACAGTAGAGCCCCTTATTCACATTACATCACACTGAATTGCTCCTTATTCACATTACAGCACACCCTATTGCTCTTTATTCATATTAGACCACACAGTAGTGCCCTTTCTATATGCAATGCCACATAGTAGAGCACCTTATACACATAATGCCACACAGTAGTAATGCATTTATACACATAATTCCACACAGTAATGCCCCTTACACATTATTAATGTCCTTATAAACATAATGCGCCTTACACATTATGACAACCTTTATTAATGTTTTTCTAGATGTTATTAGTGTAAACCACTAGTGGGTTCATCACTAAAAGAAAAGCTTAGTGTGTGGCGCACTCTTTTGAAATATTGATACAATATTAAAACATAACTTTTATTCAATCTTTTAAAATAAATCTCTATAGCTAGGCAAAGCAAATCATCTGATAGCCTGAGAGTGCAGACTGTGGCATACGGGGCAACAGTAGAAAGGGAATCCGTTTCCACACACCAGGGACTCTCTTTTATGTTCCTTTTCCTATCTGGTGTATTTCCAAAATGTTTTGAAAAAAATGTGTGTGTCATATGAAATTTATAACAGTAAGCTGTAACAGTAATAATAATTAGTTATAAGAAAATCACATTTGCATAGCTACTGATTAATGTCATATATCACCACATAAATGAATCCAGTCCATAGAGTGGTTATAAATGTGGAGATTTGACACGCGGATAAATGGGTCTAACTATATCTTTTTGGAAAATTGATTGGCTATCCCATCCTAGGGTGTATCTGTGTTGAATAGTCCTGGTTTTTAGGACATTAAAAGAGGTCTATGTATGTTCTAATAATACCATCCATGGTTATCTTATGCACTGGGGCTATTGTACCTATGTTTATACACGATGTATCTTTTTGAGACCAGCTTCTAACTCAAAGGCACTAGAAACCTAATCAATACGTAGTGGGGTAACAGTTATTTTCTGGTTACTAATTAAGTATATATTGACTCCTCCTTTTCAGAGGAGTGAGATCAGCCAATTGTGTGTCCCCCTACACTCAATAAATTAATTCCATTTGTGAGTTTGTAATAATCATTTGAAATATCTATTATCTTGTTTATAACTTTCTTTCACTTACAGTTCTTATGAATGTAATCACAAGAGACAGTTTATTCATTATCTGATCTCTTGTATTGATTGTTATGTCAGCCATATAGTTGTTTGCGAGTTGGTGGACATAACTTTTGTATCAATTTACATCTGCACTATTACTGCAGTCTTGAACAGTAGACTGGTGTAAAAGATGGCTTTATGTTACAATACTTCCATACTTTCCTTTTAGGTACAAGCCTCGCTTTTGTAACAATCAGTGTCCTTAAAATCATAAAAAACTACCAATGTAATGAGTCGCCTAAATTAAAATTCCTTGAATTAATAACCTATTAGCAATAATAATTTCTGAATAATAACTTACTCAGCTTGAATAATTTTTTGTTTTTCCTATTAATCTATATTTGTATTCCAATATTTTACTTGCCCTAACCATATTGTAGAATCATATATCATCATGATATTTTGATCTTAGGGCTATTACTCCATTACTCTGCACTCTCAGGCTATCAGATGATTTGCTTTGCCTGGCTATAGAGATTTATTTTAAAAGATTGAATAAAAGTTATGTTTTAATATTGTATCAATATTTCAAAAGAGTGCGCCACACACTAAGCCTTTCTTTTAGTGATGAACCCACTAGTGGTTTACACTAATAACGTCTAGAAAAACATTGTAATTCAGCTTAGTGGCGCACCTCCAACCTAGTTCCAATTTGACCAGGGCCTCCTTTCTTTTAGCCCTTATTATAGTTTATTTATTGGTTGGTTATATATAATTGTTTCTGTGAATTTTTGAAAAAAATACCTGTGCATTATCCTTCAGACTTTTTGTCTTTCCCTCAAAAAACCTTTATTAATGCCCTTTTACACATAATGTCCCTTACATATATGCCGCACATTATTAATGCCCATATACACATAATGACACACATAGTGCCCCCTACACATTTGCTGCACTTTATTAGTGCCCCTATACACATAATGACACACATACAGTAGTACCTTGTTACACATATGCCGCACATTATTAATGCCCTTATACACATAATGACACACATAGTGCCCCTTACACATATGTTGCACATTATTAATGCATTTTTACATGACAAACATAATGCTCCTTACACATATTCCGAACACTACTGCACAACCAACCCACTCACATGCACACAGCACTCACACTGCCACTAACACTGTGACCTCTGCCTCTGCTTGGATACAGATGTGTCCTCATAAATCTTGCCTCAATGCTAACGTCGGGCACCTTTTTTTATGAAAATGCATCTTATTTGCATTGCTATGTGGCTAGGATGCACAAGCGGTTTCTGCTGATTAAAATTATATGCAGCATGCCTATATATTGTGTGAGACTGTGGCTGTATCTGCATAAGAAATGCTACACACAGAATATAGGCATGCCGCATATCATTTTAATCAGCAGAAGCTGCTGATGCCCCTAGGCATATCAAATGCCCTAGGCAATTGCCTAGTTTGCCTATGCCTATGGCCGGCTCTGTAGTCAGATGATATGTACGTATTATGTACTGTCAGACAGCTCTATTCTGAATAACAGTACAGTGTTGTGGCAGTGTCCTGTCAATGTATCTGCACTTTGTGTTGGTAGACAGTGTGACAGGTCAGGGGTGCAGATAGTGAACTGCATTATGAGAAGCTGCAGGTGCACTCACTTCCGCTGTTTAATTATTCTGTAAAGTTATTTATCAGGTATGTGTTTTTATGTATCTTACGTTCTCAGAAATAATGCTATGGGAACTTTTGGCATATTGGTTGTATCAAGGCAGTACATTAATGAGCAGCCAGGTTATACGACACTGCATTATCTGAGGTGGGCAGGTGTTGCATACAGGAAGCCTTAGGAATACACTATTTTTATTGATAAAACTTGCAGAGTCGTCTTCGGGTTTTATGTAAGGTATCTAATGCAAGCCTGTGTACCCTATAGTTTTTCAAGTGCGGTGGAACTGTAAGTTCCAGCATGCCTTGCTCCTCCCAGGGCCCTTCTCTCTCAGCCGCTCCTTCTGACTGACTGGGAGCTACAGGTGAGGCGGGCCTGCTCTTGCCTACGGGGGATGACATCACAGTCTAAAAAATGGGAGGGGCAGGACTGGAAGTAGAAGGAGTAATGAGTACAGAGAGGAGGAGTCTGTATTCATTTTTAAACCGCCTCCCCTAAAAGAACAGTCTAGATCCGTCCCTGCCGCCAAGTACGGCACTGCACTGTAGTACTAGAAGAAGAAGAATCTCAAAATAAACTACCGCGCCTAGTAGCCGGACAGCAAGGGCTTCTGGGAGCGGTAGTTAATTTTGCATGTACAGTAATGTGAAGACTCTCAAAATAAACTACCACTCCCAGCAGCCCTTGCTGTTTGGAAACAAGGGATTCTGGGAGCAGTTTATTTTCTTTATTTTTCTTCACATTACTGTAGTGGGGTGCGCTGCCGGACATAGCGCGTCTGCATCAACATCACTGCCTGCTCGGTGAGTCTCCGGGCAAGCGCTACATATCAGGGCATATCAGGAATGGCCAGTGATACACATATCACTGGCGCAGCTGAGTAGGGCGCCCTCCTCTATGCTGCGCCTTACTCAGCTGCGTAACCAGCATATGTGTAAAACCGGCCCTGTGTGTAGGCTCAGAGGTCCTGGTCTGGTTATTGATTTGTAAGGGGAATATGCATTTTTGTTTTTACATTTTTAACTATTACACATAGCGTAGCTATACCCTCCAACTTGACCCATTCCATTAGGTACAAAATGCTCTGGTCCTGGACTTCCTTAACAGCGGCAGTTACAGAGGAGGGCTTGCAGCTCAGCTCAAAATTCAACTAGGGGAGCCACACCAACTGCCACCCCAAACACTGCCAAACATCACAGGCAGGGACTCAGGGGCAGATTTATTAAGCTCGGTGAAGTGATAAATTGGAAGGTAATAAAGGACCAGCCAGTCAGCTCCTAACTGTCATTTTTCAAACCCAGCTTGTAACATGGAAGTTAGGATCTGATTGGCTGGTCCTTTATAACCTTCCACTTTATCACTTCACCGAGGTTAATAAATCTGTCCCTCAATGACAGTTGGTGTGGCTCCCCTATTTGAATTTTGAACTGTGCTGCAGCCCCACCTCTGTAACTGCCACTGGCAAAGAAGTACAGGAACAGATCATATTGTACCTTGTGGAATGGGTCATGTTGGAGGGTATGCGAAGCCTGCATACATACTGTAGTGCTCTGTGCAGTGCTTAAACCAAACTTGCTTGCCACAGGCAGGTGTATTGTTTGGACGGGTGTGCCAGCGGTTTTACAGTGGTTTTCAAAATCCCTGCTTGATAAATATAGTTTCCATTCCCTTCTTTCCATGGTCCACAACACTGGTAGTGCTTTTGTGGTGCCCTTCTAGCAAGCCCTATGTGGATCCTGTGCTCCCAGCGTCAGGAGGAAGACTGATGCTGCTGGTGTTAACAAACCCCTCATTTCTCCTGTGACATGAGCAGAATAACCCAGCAGCAGTGCCGTTTATTTCGGCGGGCGAGCCATGCAACAGAACGGGGCACCCGTCGTGGCGCTTTGTCCCTTTACTGTTCCGGCCTCCCCCTCCTCCCTCCGCTTCCTGAGTAGTACTCCGCTCAGGGGGGTGTGGAGTTTTGCAGAATGATGCAGTTGCATCGTGACGTTACGATGCAACTACATCATTCCGTGAAACTCTGCCCCCCAAGTGGAGTACTAGGGAAGAGGAGGGGGAGCCTGGAGAACATCCCGTGCGCTGGTCCCGGCCGACTAATTAATCCTGACACCCAGCACATGAAATCCCTGGCAACAAGCATTACACCCAGCACATGAAACCCCTGGCAACAAGCATGACACCAAGCACATGAAACCCCTGGCAACAAGCATGACACCAAGCACATGAAACCCCTGGCAACAAGCATGACACCAAGCACATGAAACCCCTGGCAACAAGCATGACACCAAGCACATGAAACCCCTGGCAACAAGCATGACACCAAGCACATGAAACCCCTGGCAACAAGAGTGACACCCAGGCATGATACCCCTAGCAACGGGCAGGTAATTTTAAAGTAATTAGAAGCTTTACTATGGCTCATAATTTATCACGGACATTGCAGTGTATGGCACAATATGGTACAGAGAGAATAATATGGTTCAAGGGGCATTACTGTGTGGGGCTTGATATGGTGGCATTTATTTTTTTTCCCTGTGGTGGCGAGGTCTGTTGGTGCAGGGTCAAAAACTGGGGTGTAAAGGTTTTCAGGCGAGACCACGCCCATTGTAGTGATACCACGCCTATTTTAGCAAGGTCACGGCCCCTCACCGGGAGCGTGAGCGCCAAAGGCGCTCACAAATTTGTGTTTCTTATATCTGGGGGGGGGGGCTCGCATTTTTTAATGTGTATGGGGCACATTTTAAAATCTCATTAGAAACAGCCCTGCCCAGCAGACACTAGGATCTAGAGGAGACCCTTTTGTAAGGTGTTGTTTACTGCAGTAGATAATAAGAACAGCAGATCCTTGCTCATGTAGCTTACAGTCTAAACTAGAACTATTTATACTTAGCTGCTTTTCACCATGGAGCGCTTGTCACGCTGGAGCCTGAAGTCCATATGGTTGATGTCAAGGAGGAGGAAAAGAGGAGTGGCATTATAGGGCCTGAATCAGACCCAGACACAAGCAAAACATTGGGTGCAAGTGCTCAATGTTATACTGATGCACATGCATCCAAGATGCAATGTGTACGCAGTTCCGATAGGTGTTCCTGTGCAGTGACAAGAGGTTGGCTTGAGTTGGCTGGCATGCTGGTGTCAGCGATTGCGGCCGAAGATGCAATTCCTCTGTCTAATTTTAATTGTACAGATGATGTCCACTCGATGGTGTGCCATTGTCTGCACCACGGCAGATTAGAACTGTGTCTCAATAGGAAGATGTATATTAATCAAACATAATATTTTAATATTTGCGCTCTACTGGAGAGGTGTTATTGAGGTGGAATGAGATAAAACTAATGATGAAATAAAACTATACATTCATAGAAAATGGCTAACAACTAAAAAAAAATCTATGTAGTCAATGGTGAATAAAGAAGCAAAGATAAACATAGACATATAAAAAAAAGATTAGGTAGATATAACAAGGAAAAAAATATATTGTTATAATGAGAATGAAAAAATGACAAACAGAATAAACTAAAGAAGGGGAAAGGGGATGTGGGGAGATGAGAGAAAAGGCTAATTAGAGAAGAGAGGGATGAAAGGAGGGATAAAAAGGAAAATGTATAGTATCTGCAAGATTATAAATAGAAAAATATAAGATTGTAGTGCGTAGGATACTGTATATGAAATTGTTTTATGACAGCCTCTAAGGCCTTCCTCTGTTTCCGAGGTGCGATTCTTCAATGCTTTTCCTTCTTCCACTATTCAGAAAAGGAAAGCTCTCCAGGACGTTGCCAAAACTTTAGTTCAAAATTGCTTTTGTTACCAGTGGTGTTTTTTTGTTCGCCAAGACTTTACAGAAACTAGACCTCTCTTTGCCAAAACCCCGGATGACAGTGCTCTCTTACTCCAGAAACTGTCTAACATGGCAGTTAGAAGTTGATTGTCTGGTACTTTATCTCTCTCCACGGCTTAGTTAATAGACCCCATGGTTCTTCGTTGAGCTCTCCTTCTCGAGCTGGTTCCTCTCCTGCTTGAGAGACATGTCACACTTCTCTTCCTGACTTGCAGACAGTTTGAAATAACCATGTTTATCTTTCTATGTTGCATTTCACATTTGCCTTTTATTTCTGCACCTTTTGTGATTTAGGGCCGATTTATCACCATTCGCATCTGAGGATGCGGATGGTATATGATAAAATCGACACAATCCGCATAATGATAATTGACTACATCACACTGATGTATCAATTATTGCATCCTGGGACAGAGCTTGTGAGAAGGCTTTGTCCTTGCAATGCCTCTCCGTAGCATTATCGGGTTATTTTTCGTAAAAATTACCCAGAGTATACGTCACCTGCGTTGACATCATCACCACTACCGCCGGGCCGGCCACCCCCACCTTCGAGACTAAATACCCCCTGCACCTCCCCTCTACTTCACCGCTGACTCATACTCACCAGGTGGGTATCGGTGGTCAGAGCTCCTGGACGGCTGCCGTTCATCGGGGCTTCCTACTCGCTATGGCCTCCCAAGCTGTAAAGTGAGCTGACGCTTTGTGGCATCACTTTACTGCACCGGAGGTCACAGGAGCAGTAGGGAGCCCCAATGACCGGCAGCCCGCATCAGAGCACCGATCAACGGTCCCTGGGTAGGTAAGTATTCAATTTTTTATTTTTTTATTTTTTTTTACACAGTGATCAGCTTGTGTGTCCATTGGACACACAGAGCTGATCACACTGTCGACTCCTCGCACAGCTTTCTCTGCTTATGGGCAGAGAAAGCTATGCAGAAGTACAATCCGCAGTGAGCCCTTTGATTACGCCAGCTGAAGCTGGTGTTATTATCACAGGGCTCACTACAGTGTTTTTGTTTTTGTTTTAGTAAATCTGGTCAGATTGCATTTCCCATTATAAGCAAAAGGAAATGCGATCTTGCTTACTAAAAAAAAAAGTGAATTAAAGAGTTTGGAGCAGTTTTTCATTAGAACTGCTCCAAACAGCCCTTTGATACATTGGAGTAATACTAAAATAATGTTAAAAAATCTGCGCCTTATTGTTAGTTCAACTATTACTCTGGGTTCCCATGTACCCTCCTGTTAGTTGGCTACTTGTCATTTTTGCTTAGCTGCCCAGATTCCCCTTTGATTGTCTGCCCTGACTGAAAATAGCACTGAAGGCTAGATCCCGATGGACTTGGAGGGACCCCTGTACATGGATAATTGGTCTGACATTTGGTTTAATGCTTCTAGGTCCTCTATTTGTGTTTCTATTAAAGAAAATGTCTATAAATTGTAATATTTTTTCCTCTTCTTTCTCCCCAAGTTGGTGGAGTTGCTCAACCACCGGGTCCTTTTTCTGTGTCTTATGGAACTGTCCAGCTCTGCAGACATTTTAGTCAGAAGTTCATTCCCTCCTGGCTTCCCACTTCAACCCTAATACACCTGTCCTTGCCAAGCATGTCCTGTTGGCTGCTACTTGACTCCTTGTTGCTAACTGGAAATCTCTAAACCTCTTCTCCATTGCTTCACTCATTCAAAATTTATGGTTCACCTTTGAGTTGGCAATGATGACAGTCCACAAAATTCAGGACCCCTGGCTTCCATACCAACATGACCCTTCTCTAACCTTTTAAGTGTGCCCCCGCTCATAGTTGAAGGCCACCTTTCTGCTCTCATTTCTTCCTCTGCTATGTATTTGAGGTTTTCCTTCTCTTTTTACCTTCTTCTTTGCCTTCCCTTCCCTCATTCCCCATTTTCTTGTATTTGAAAAAACTGGCATTTTCTATTTGTCACCCTGCCCGGGAATGACTTGCACTTGTCTTGCTGCCTCTGTCCTTGTCCTCTGCATGGAATTATTACTGATGTGTGCTTGACTTTTTTTCTGTTATCATCTGATACCTTAATAAACAGGAAATTATTTTATATGAGAAAATTAAGTTTATAGATTATTCTATATGGTCTAATGTATAATCACTTTAAATATTGTAATATTTGATTATCAGTCCAATAAATATTGACCACATTTTGTGTCTGTTAATAACTTCATACATAATTTATATTATTTACCCTTGGATTATGGTTAAACAAGAAGTATTACCGTTTGTTTTATAATGTGTTTATTGGGAATTTGATTCATGTTTTAAATGTATTGAACGCTTCTCTTGGGGTAATAATATACATTTGTAAGTAAGTGCCACACCTTAATATCTGCTACACTAGCTACATATACCAAAACTCCTACATAGTAAATAGGGACCTGGTCTTGAGTTCAGAAAAGTTATCTAAAACATAATAATAATAACATGGAAACATCATAATAATGTGAAAGAGTGCCAATATGACCACTTGGTGGTGATAGAGAGCTTCACCATTCAATCTGTATATGTACAGTGCTCCCTCTTTATAACACTAGCATAAACAATTCAGGCCAAGACTGGTATTATAGCGAGGTGATACTGTAATGGGATTGACATATAATGATGATATAATAAAGATTCAATACACTTTTGTTTAGAGAAATACCTGGCGGCGAGTAAAGACGGTGTTATTAAATGGGGTTCGTATAAAAAGGGAGTACTACTGTATATTATGCAGAGCCGGCCATAGGCATAGGCAAACTAGGCAATTGCCTAGGGCATTTGATATGCATAGGGGCATCAGCAGCTTCTGCTGATTAAAATGATATGCAGCATGCCTATATTCTGTGTGTGTAGCATTTCATATGCAGATACAGCCACAGTCTCACACAGTATATAGGCATGCTGCATATCATTTTAATCACCAGAAGCTGGTTGTGCATCCTAGCCACATAGCAATGCAAATAAGATGCATTTTCATAAAAAAAGGTGCCGACGTTAGAATTAAGGCAAGATTTCTGAGGACACATCTGTATCCAAGCAGAGGCAGAGGTCACAGTGTTCATGGCAGTGTGAGTGCTGTGTGCATGTGAGTGGGTTGGTTGTGCAGTAGTGTTCGGAATATGTGTAAGGGGCATTATGTGTGTCATGTAAAAATGCATTAATAATGTGCAACATATGTGTAAGGGGCACTATGTGTGTCATTATCTGTATAAGGGCATTAATAATGTGCGGCATATGTGTAACAGGGTAGTACTGTATGTGTGTCATTATGTGTATAGGGGCACTAATAATGTGCAGCAAATGTGTATGGGGCACTATGTGTGTCATTATGTGTATAAGGGAATTAATAATGTGTGGCATATGTGTAAGGGACATTATGTGTAAAAGGGCATTAATAAAGGTTGTCATAATGTGTAAGGTGCATTATGTTTATAAGGACATTAATAATGTATCTCATGTGTAAGGGGCATTACTGTGTGAAATTATGTGTATAAATGCATTACTAATGTGTGGCATTATGTGTATAAGGTGCTCTACTATGTGGCATTGCGTATAGAAAGGGCACTACTGTGTCGTCTAATGTGAATAAAGAGCAATACTGTGTGGTGTAATGGGAATAAGGAGCAATTCAGTGTGATGTAATGTGAATAAGGGGCTCTACTGTGAGGAGTAACGTTTATAAGGTAAAGTGATACTACTGTGGGATGTAATATGAATTATGGACACTATCGCATGATCAAATGTGAATAAAGTTGCAGTACTGTGTGGCGTAATTGGAACTGGGGTTACCATTGTGTGGCCATGCCCCTTGCCAGCAAAAACACCCCCCTTTTTGGGCTGTGCGCCAAATGTGCGAACTGTTCCTATTTAAAATATAGGGGGTACAAATACCAAAATAAGGACTGCTATGGGTGAGGGGTGATGGTGCTGGGAAAGAGGTGCAAGGTCAGAGGCGGAACCAGCGGTGGTGCTAGGGGGCACCAGCCAAAATGTTGCCTAGGGCATCATATTGGTTAGGGCCGGCTCTGATATTATGCAATGCAGTTTGATACTATACGATAGTGGAATTCGGGTATGCTGTGCAATGGACACGTGCATTTATGTATGCTATATATACTTGAAAGGTTTGAGGTGTCATGGGCAGTATGGATGGTGTAATGGTTAGCATTACTGTCTCACAGGCAGCACTAAGGTCATGGGTTTGATTCCCACCATGGCCCTAACTGTGTGGAGTTTGTATATATAAATAATATATATAAATAATAATTTGAGTGAGGTGTATGTTGCAAATCAATGATCCCACTGCACTACAACTTTTCCAATGTTATTCCCTCCTTCCAAAATCATGTGCTCTGTTATTTAAAAAAAACTCATGAGTCTACAACAATTTACTCACTTTAGAGTTCTCTGGAGCCAATTCAGACCCTGATGCTGATGTGCTAAAATCGATATGAAGCGATTTCAGCACATCTGCGCATGCGCGTACGCTGATAAGTGCATGTGCAAGGTCCTAAACTGCGTTCTTTTCTCTTCAGAACGCAGATTAAGACCTGGAGGGGGGGGGGGGGGGGGAGGGGAGTCGATGTCGTGTTTTGTGGGCGTTGATGCTCTGCTAGTCTTCATGTAGAGGCCTACAAAATGTATTCATCAAAGAGTGGCATTGTTCTTTTAAAGCTAGCTGCAGACCACTATCAACCAGATGAGCCATAGAGTAAAATTTCTATCTTGAAAATCCCACCTGGATGCCTCCTGCCAAGACTCCACCATCAAGCCAGGAAAAAAACGCACAGGCATTAAAGTAGTAGCACTCACTCACTCACTCACTCACTCACTCACTCACTCACTCACTCACTCACTCACTCACTCAATCATATAGATAGATGTGCAGTCAGTCAGCAACTGAGTAGTTAGTTGGTAGAAACAACAACTTCTAAAGGGAAAAAAAGAATGCATTATGGATGGATATAGAGAGACTGATCGGCAGAGAAAGTCACATAAAGAGGAGACTGATGAGAATAAAAGAATTAAAGAAATTGACATAGTCAGCAAAAACAAAAGAGTGAAATGTAGAGGAGATCTGTAGAGAAATAAAGTGGACGGAAATAAAGTACCAGCCAACCAGCTCCTGTCATTTTTCAAACCCATCCTGTAACATGGCAGTTGGGAGCTGATTGGCTGGTACTTCCATCCATTTCCATCCACTTTATCTCAATGTAATAAAAAGAGCATTTGCGCACGCCGAAGGCACATGGGGGAAAATAAAGGGGTGTGGCCTAAAAAAGAGGTGTGGTCTTGCAGGAAAAGACTACCTTACATCCCAGTTGTGCCCCTGACACTAAATTATGTCCCACACAATAATGCCCCTTACACATTATGCCCTACAGTTATCCCTCTGACACCATACTATGCCCCACACAGTAATGCCCCTTACACATTATGCCCCACAGTTATGCCCCTGACACCATACTCCTGGCTCCTCAGCACGATCCCGGCACTTCCGGATAGTTATGTGAGTGCCTATGTCTATTCCCTGTTACTAGAGGTCCAGTGTCCAGTAGGACCTCTAGCATGTCTCCTCCCAGGCAGTGGCCATTTTGGCAGGGACATTTTTAGCTGTATTACACACGGACGGCCAGCCTGCATGAGTACAGCTGCAGACAGTGTCCGTGGTGCCCCGTATGATCGCATGGCTTGCCCGGCCCTAGAATCAGCCCTGAAGAGCTGTTTCGTTGGTACAGTACTTTATCTCTACTCAATGCTTTTAAATAGACCACTGAGACACTGAAGAAAGACATTTATACTGTAGATGCTGAAGAGTAAATGTAGTCAGAGAAGTTTTGTCACATACTGTATATAGTGAAGTGATATTGAGAGTTGCACTGACAGAGAGAGTACAAGAGAGAGGATTATTGTCCAAGGAAATCAAAGTAAATAACATGATGAAGTGCAGGTGAGAGAGGAGGACATACATTTTTTGATTTGCTGATGCAAAACCAAAGACATTGGTTTGCAGAGAAAGATGGCTGCGTTTGCTGAGGTGTTGAAAGAAGGAGTTTGCAAAACAATGTTGTTTCTTCCTAAGTAATAAGTGGTTTGCAGAGCAATAGAAAAATTATACGTTATTGAGCTGAGATTATTATAGTGAGATAGTGAAATTTGTGAATGTTCCTTTTCGGGGGGTATCTTGCTTTACGGAAGGGTGCGTAGTCATTATAAACCAGCTCTAAGATGATGGAAACACAGTTTTGTCCTTTTCCTTCAATGAGAAAAATTTGAGACAGACATGTCCCCATACATCATTGCTGAGTTGCTGCAAACAGACCATCTCAGCACTCCAGGTCCTGTGAGACTCTGCTATCGCCTGGCGTCTTTTTTTTTTTTTTTTGCGATAAAATGCATCCTAGCCGCAATGCAATACTCTGCTAATTAATTTGATACAGTATGTGACACTTGTATATCTGTGTGTGAATGAGTCTCTGAATCTGTATATGCAGTGCTACAATGCTGTGGCACACAGATACGCAAGTGTCATATATATCAAATTAAACAGATTATTCTCAGGGAGTCTATCTTTATCTGGAGTCAGACACGTAACCAGGTAATCTGGAGCAATGGTGTGGGGTGTCAATTATTTGTTTTTTTTCTGTAGTACTATAGGGTAAATATTCTGTGGGAAATTTCAGTGGTGTACTATATACTTGGTCATGAATATCACTCTGAAAATGCTCTCAGAACCAGCATTATTTAATAAATAGGAAAAAACCTTGGCGCACCAGGGGTAAAGAAGCGAATGCCAGGGGGGAGTGGTCAGACTGATTCTAAATTTATTTGTACATTTAGGATATATAAAACATGTTCATAAAATAATAAAATTTCATTTAAAGAAAATGGCACATTTTAGCTTAGCATAAACAAAATGAATGCAACAATGTGATAATGATCTATTGTTTTCCACAAATAGTCGTATCAGTGTGCCAATACTCATAAATATAAATATAATTCAATGCTCGCTCCAAAAGGCATGAGAAAAAAGTCCCGAGACCTGTTTATCCCACGTGGATAGTAATAAATGTCCTTTAAAAAGGCAGTTTTCTATTTATTTATATGGGTCTTCCTATATAATTGTACTGCCGTGTATCACCTCATTCCAGCCGCTTAAATTAAGTAGCTGACGGGTTTTTTACAAAGATCACGGTCTAATGTACCCTTCTCCACTGTGGCTGTTTATATTGTAATGATAATTTCCAGGACTCTTCCTTTTTGGACAACACACATATGCAAAATAGTGTTTATCCGGTAGCAGTACCTGTAAACCGTGAGTGTACTGAGTCCTCCGTTCCCTCCTTTCCCACGGGTCCGTAACTGCAGGACCTCTAGTGGGACCGGACAGCCGATTCCCAGAGCTCCGATACAGCACGTATCGTCTGGCCCGCAAGCGTGGAACGCAGGCCAGTCGCTTCCGGTTTCGCGGCTTCCGGCTTCCGGGATTTACGTGTCGTCAGCAAATCAGTGGTGATTAGGGTTGAGATCCGGCTCCTGAAGTTGACATACAGCAATCCAACGCGTTTCTCCCATCTAGGGCTTCGTCAGGGATAGGTGTCATGCAGAAACGGGTGCCTTATATACCTGGTGCTTTCCAATGATTGGACTTTTCTGCAGTAGTCCCATAATATGTATATTAACTCCTTCTTTGCTGGAGCAAAATTTGTCACTATACAGAATGTTTAAAACAGGCTCATTAAATCTATATACTTATAAAAAATTAATTATATAGTGCAACTACCATAATCAAATTAAGACTTTTTGTTTTTTATTTTATTTTATTTTCTGGTGTTTAAAAGAAGCATCTGACCAATAAAAGCAGGGTAAAGAGAAAAGATGGAAATGAGAGGGAGGAAAGAGAGGGGGGAATTTATGAGAGAGGGAAGGTGGAGGATTCTTCCCTATATTTATTACAGGAGGGAACCATATTTGTTTGAGATGAAATGTGGTTTAGATCAATCATCTGAACAGGATATCATTCCAGGAAACTTGCTAAATCAAAGTCGATGTTTAGACCTTTTGGAGTGATGGTATCTATTTGGTAGATCCATTTCGCTTCCTCCTTTGATATTTGGGCCACTGTATCACCTCCTCTCCAGTTATTTTTAATTTTCTTTATACCCAAGAACTTTAGACATGTGGGATCACCATTGTGATGGTGTGCAAAGTGTATTGGGATGTTGTGGGTTTCCATTTTGTTTCTAATATTCCTAATGTGTTCTGAAATGCGATTTTTTAAGGGTCTGATGGTTCGCCCCACGTACTGTAATCCACACGGGCATTCTAAGAGATACACTACTCCTTTTGTATCACATGTTATCTCTTCTTCTATTTTAAATTCTTTCCTATTGGACTTGGAGCAAAAGGTTTGAATGTTCTTGGTGCTGGTATGGTTGGTGCTCTTACAGTTCTGACATCTTAAACAATGGTAGAACCCCTTTGTTATTTTACCCTTCTGCAACCAAGTGAGGTTAGCACTTTCTTCTGTCCTTACTTCCAGTGGGAGGGCACTTTTCACTAGTGATGATTTGATACTTCTCGCTTTCTTGAAAATCACCTTCGGTTTCCTTGGAAGGATTTCACACAATTTTTCATCCTTTAATAGAATAGGCCAATATTTATTTAAAATTCCCTCCATTTTCTTTGATTGTGAACTGTACTGGGTAATGAAGGTTATCTCATTCTTCATTTTTTCCATATTCCCCTTCTTGGACTCTTTTGGGATCATGAGGGTGTTCCGTTCCAGGCTTCGAACTTCTTCATAGTCATTTCTAAGGCTCATTTCATCGTAGCCTTTTTCAGTGAACCTGTTCTTCATTTCCTGTGCTTGCTTCTCGTACTCTTCTATTTTCGAGCAGTTTCTTTTCAACCGCTTGAATTGTCCTTTTGGGATGTTCCGAAGCCAGTTTGGGTGGTGGGCGCTTGTCTTTTCAATGTAGGTGTTACAGTCTACCTCTTTGATGTGTGTTCGTGTTTCAAGAGTATTTCCCTCCACATAGATCTCCAGATCCAAAAAGACGATTTTCTCCTTACTGTGATTTACGGTGAAGTACAGGTTAAGATCGTTCTGGTTCATATACTCAATGAAGTTGCCTAACTCCTCTTCGCTGCCGGACCAGACGAATAGAACATCGTCTATGAATCTTTTCCATAATCCTATTTTTTCCAGCATAGGATTTGAGTTCCATATATTCCGGTTCTCCCACTCCGCTACGAACAAATTTGCATACCCCGGTGCGAATTTAGTGCCCATCGCGGCTCCACGGACTTGTCTGTAATATTCTCCTTCGAACCAGAAGTAGTTGTGGTTTAGTATGAACTGTATTGCCGCCATTAGAAAATTTATTTGGCGGTGATGTATGTCACTGTCCTCACATAAGATTTTTTCCACATATTCACATCCTGCTGTATGTCCGATCACACTGTAGAGGGAGGTGATATCGCAAGTCACCAAAATATACCCTTCTTTCCATTCAAAATCATTCAAGATGCGTAAAACATCCATTGAATCTCTCAAGTAGCTCTTTTGTTTGGCCACTATTGGTTGAAGGAATCCATCGATATATTCTGACAAATTACATGTTAAAGAATTTATTCCTGCCACTATTGGCCTGCCTGGTGGATTCGCTTTATTTTTATGTATTTTCGGCAGGATATAAAATACCGGCAGTGTTGGATGTTCCATGTTTATATAGTCAAACTCTTTTCTATCCAGGATTCCTATAAAGAGTGCCTCTTTCAATAACTCCTCCATTTCCAACTTGTACTCTTTTACGGGGTCTCTAACTAATCGTTCGTAGGTTGTGGTGTCTTGTAATATTCTGGTTGCTTCCCTCACATACTGTGGCCTGTCCATCACCACAAGGGCTCCTCCTTTGTCGGCCGGCTTGATACAGATCTCTTTATTAGCTTCCAGTTCTTTCAATGCTTCGGACTCCTTCTTGGACAGGTTGTACTGTGTGTTTTTAGTACTCATCTCCTCTATTTCTTTTTCCACCATTCGTTGAAATGTTTCCACAAAGGGGCCTTTTTGATGGCTTGGATAGAACTTTGATTTTTTCCTTAGGCTTGTATGTTGATATATTGACTCATTTGTCTCTTTGTCCTTAGTCGTTTTTATTCCCAAGTAGTGTTTTTTCAGAGTCAATTTGCGTATAAATTTATGGAGGCTTATATACGTTTCAAATTTATTGAGATTTTTTCTTGGGGCATATTTCAGCCCTTTACTTAGCACTCTTTCTTGTTCTTTTGTTAGTATCACTTTACTGATGTTATGTATTCCTTCTGTTTTTACTTCAGTATGTGAGGGAAGCAACCAGAATATTACAAGACACCACAACCTACGAACGATTAGTTAGAGACCCCGTAAAAGAGTACAAGTTGGAAATGGAGGAGTTATTGAAAGAGGCACTCTTTATAGGAATCCTGGATAGAAAAGAGTTTGACTATATAAACATGGAACATCCAACACTGCCGATATTTTATATCCTGCCGAAAATACATAAAAATAAAGCGAATCCACCAGGCAGGCCAATAGTGGCAGGAATAAATTCTTTAACATGTAATTTGTCAGAATATATCGATGGATTCCTTCAACCAATAGTGGCCAAACAAAAGAGCTACTTGAGAGATTCAATGGATGTTTTACGCATCTTGAATGATTTTGAATGGAAAGAAGGGTATATTTTGGTGACTTGCGATATCACCTCCCTCTACAGTGTGATCGGACATACAGCAGGATGTGAATATGTGGAAAAAATCTTATGTGAGGACAGTGACATACATCACCGCCAAATAAATTTTCTAATGGCGGCAATACAGTTCATACTAAACCACAACTACTTCTGGTTCGAAGGAGAATATTACAGACAAGTCCGTGGAACCGCGATGGGCACTAAATTCGCACCGGGGTATGCAAATTTGTTCGTAGCGGAGTGGGAGAACCGGAATATATGGAACTCAAATCCTATGCTGGAAAAAATAGGATTATGGAAAAGATTCATAGACGATGTTCTATTCGTCTGGTCCGGCAGCGAAGAGGAGTTAGGCAACTTCATTGAGTATATGAACCAGAACGATCTTAACCTGTACTTCACCGTAAATCACAGTAAGGAGAAAATCGTCTTTTTGGATCTGGAGATCTATGTGGAGGGAAATACTCTTGAAACACGAACACACATCAAAGAGGTAGACTGTAACACCTACATTGAAAAGACAAGCGCCCACCACCCAAACTGGCTTCGGAACATCCCAAAAGGACAATTCAAGCGGTTGAAAAGAAACTGCTCGAAAATAGAAGAGTACGAGAAGCAAGCACAGGAAATGAAGAACAGGTTCACTGAAAAAGGCTACGATGAAATGAGCCTTAGAAATGACTATGAAGAAGTTCGAAGCCTGGAACGGAACACCCTCATGATCCCAAAAGAGTCCAAGAAGGGGAATATGGAAAAAATGAATAATGAGATAACCTTCATTACCCAGTACAGTTCACAATCAAAGAAAATGGAGGGAATTTTAAATAAATATTGGCCTATTCTATTAAAGGATGAAAAATTGTGTGAAATCCTTCCAAGGAAACCGAAGGTGATTTTCAAGAAAGCGAGAAGTATCAAATCATCACTAGTGAAAAGTGCCCTCCCACTGGAAGTAAAGACAGAAGAAAGTGCTAACCTCACTTGGTTGCAGAAGGGTAAAATAACAAAGGGGTTCTACCATTGTTTAAGATGTCAGAACTGTAAGAGCACCAACCATACCAGCACCAAGAACATTCAAACCTTTTGCTCCAAGTCCAATAGGAAAGAATTTAAAATAGAAGAAGAGATAACATGTGATACAAAAGGAGTAGTGTATCTCTTAGAATGCCCGTGTGGATTACAGTACGTGGGGCGAACCATCAGACCCTTAAAAAATCGCATTTCAGAACACATTAGGAATATTAGAAACAAAATGGAAACCCACAACATCCCAATACACTTTGCACACCATCACAATGGTGATCCCACATGTCTAAAGTTCTTGGGTATAAAGAAAATTAAAAATAACTGGAGAGGAGGTGATACAGTGGCCCAAATATCAAAGGAGGAAGCGAAATGGATCTACCAAATAGATACCATCACTCCAAAAGGTCTAAACATCGACTTTGATTTAGCAAGTTTCCTGGAATGATATCCTGTTCAGATGATTGATCTAAACCACATTTCATCTCAAACAAATATGGTTCCCTCCTGTAATAAATATAGGGAAGAATCCTCCACCTTCCCTCTCTCATAAATTCCCCCCTCTCTTTCCTCCCTCTCATTTCCATCTTTTCTCTTTACCCTGCTTTTATTGGTCAGATGCTTCTTTTAAACACCAGAAAATAAAATAAAATAAAAAACAAAAAGTCTTAATTTGATTATGGTAGTTGCACTATATAATTAATTTTTTATAAGTATATAGATTTAATGAGCCTGTTTTAAACATTCTGTATAGTGACAAATTTTGCTCCAGCAAAGAAGGAGTTAATATACATATTATGGGACTACTGCAGAAAAGTCCAATCATTGGAAAGCACCAGGTATATAAGGCACCCGTTTCTGCATGACACCTATCCCTGACGAAGCCCTAGATGGGAGAAACGCGTTGGATTGCTGTATGTCAACTTCAGGAGCCGGATCTCAACCCTAATCACCACTGATTTGCTGACGACACGTAAATCCCGGAAGCCGCGAAACCGGAAGCGACTGGCCTGCGTTCCACGCTTGCGGGCCAGACGATACGTGCTGTATCGGAGCTCTGGGAATCGGCTGTCCGGTCCCACTAGAGGTCCTGCAGTTACGGACCCGTGGGAAAGGAGGGAACGGAGGACTCAGTACACTCACGGTTTACAGGTACTGCTACCGGATAAACACTATTTTGCATATGTGTGTTGTACAAAAAGGAAGAGTCCTGGAAATTATCATTACAATATAAACAGCCACAGTGGAGAAGGGTACATTAGACCGTGATCTTTGTAAAAAACCCGTCAGCTACTTAATTTAAGCGGCTGGAATGAGGTGATACACGGCAGTACAATTATATAGGAAGACCCATATAAATAAATAGAAAACTGCCTTTTTAAAGGACATTTATTACTATCCACGTGGGATAAACAGGTCTCGGGACTTTTTTCTCATGCCTTTTGGAACGAGCATTGAATTATATTTATATTTATGAGTATTGGCACACTGATACGACTATTTGTGGAAAACAATAGATCATTATCACATTGTTGCATTCATTTTGTTTATGCTAAGCTAAAATGTGCCATTTTCTTTAAATGAAATTTTATTATTTTATGAACATGTTTTATATATCCTAAATGTACAAATAAATTTAGAATCAGTCTGACCACTCCCCCCTGGCATTCGCTTCTTTACCCCTGGTGCGCCAAGGTTTTTTCCTATTTATTCAGTCTATACTAGTAAGGGTACTAGTTTACCTATTGGCTGCACCATTCTCCACTAATCCAACTATACCCTATATCTTTCTCATTTTCTTCTCTGTCTTTTCACACCATTATTTCTCCCTATCTTTTTCAAATTAACGTCCTAATAAACCTAAAGGGGTTGCGCAGATAGTATTTGTCCTTATAGAACCAGCATTATTTAACATTATACTACGATACATGAGTAATTTACCTAAATTATCCTAAAAACAGTCACTATTCAAATATATGTAAACAAAAATGATCCATAAAAAAATTAATAAACTATTGTGACATAGATTGTTTGAGTGTTTGTTCATTGAACAGATAGACAGTTATTCATGGTCCCTGAATTCCCAAGCATCTTTCAGTTGAGGAATTCACAAACAGTGCAGGCACTGAAGATGTTAAAGTGAGTTTGATTGTATACGCTGAATGGTGTGAAGACATTCTGAAAGAATGCAAATGACTCTTTTGTAAACTGCTTACATAGCACTGTGTATTAATTTAAGTAAACATTTCTGAGCACAAATGCTGCAGCATAACTGTTCCCAGCTGCGTGGACAATTTTTTCCCCTCTTAGTAATTAGATTTGTTGGTAATCAGGTCTCCATCTACAGAAAGCAAAAAGCATGGAACATTTTCCATATCCAGTCATTTGTTATTACCGTCACAACGTTACATCGCTATGCTTCTAAAAAGTACCTTTTGTAAGGGCACAACCCTGCTGTTTATTTAAGGAAGGTGAAAATAAAGGAAAGTGGAATTAACTTGAAAATTGCCACTATAACAAATGTACGGCAAAGCTACATTATCTATTACATTTACAGGTATGCTACTACTAGACATAGGTATAGGAACACCATTCAGCAGATTGCCATTCCATATAGTAAATGTAAATTTGCATTTCGCACAATAAAGGAAGCTGGGACAGTGACGTTCAGTTTGTGTTGCTATGTGGTGTGATTGGGATAGGACTGATAACACATAAAGCCATAGTTCACCTCTAATAAACAATTTGGATGTACTAGGCACAGTCAACATTACAACCAACCATTAAATCTACCCCATTGATGTATACTTATCTACTCTCCCAGAAGTTGCGGGAGGCTCCTGATTTTACGGGTAGTCCCCAACATCCGCAGAAAAGTGGATACTCCTCCCACATCCCACCCATTTCCTAGTGAAGTGGTCAGGATAGGGAGATAATGCCGGAAATTGGGAGACCACTGGGGGGCGGGGTGAGACCAAAAGGAAGCAAATCTCCGTCATTTTAGCCATGTCCTCAATGATCTATGATTTGCGAGACTTACTGTGATGGGGTGAGGCCTAATTACATAAAACTCCATCCCCCGAAGTGCCCAGCTGTTTCTCCTGGAGAGGAGTCTTAAAAGGTAGTCAAGTATGCATTGATGGCAAAATAACTGACCACTGGTGGCAAGCCATCAATGGTTGCTAACTATCGATGGTTACTGGCCACTCCTATCATAGCCTATACACACATGGATAGCACTTGGATTCCTCTGTACTAGTTATAATTAAACCAATATTATTTTAAGTCAGGGTGGTCAAAGGAGGTGCTCTACAAATCTTATTTTTTCCAATGCAATGCTGTTCATGATATTTTCTGCCCATGGTATATTTACCTATGGAAAAACTAAGGTACAGTAGCATATAGCATAGCACATCAGGGATGTTCAGGCTATGCAAGACTATCAGTGGCGGATCCAGGGGGGGGGGCACTCGGGCCCGTGCCCCCACTGTCATTTGAGGCCTCTGTCCGCGGTGTCCTCCCCCCGGCGTCGGCACCGCACAGGGAGATGACGGGCGCCCACTGAGATTGTGTTACCAGCGGGCGCCCGTCTCCCTGCACAGCGACAGCCAGAGGCAGGAGCTCAGTACTGAGCTCTGGCATCCGGCGCTGTCACTGTGCGGCGTGCGCTATGGGAGAGACGTCAGTCATGACATCTCTCTCATAGTACTGAGGAGAGGACGCCAAGAGGAGGACTGCATCTGTCTGGAAGCGGGAACGGGGCTTGGTAAGTATATTCTGTTTTCTCTTCCTTAATGCAGCGGGGGCATCTACTGGGGGCAAACTACGGGGGGACATTACTACTGGGGGGCATCAACAAGGGGCATTACTAATGGGGGGGCATAACTACTGGGGGCATTATTACTGGGGGGCATCTACTGGGGGCATTACTACTGGGGGGTCATCTATTGGAGGCATTACTACTGGGGGCATTATTACTGGGGGCCATCTACTGGGGGCATTATTACTGGGGGGTATCTACTGGGGGCATTACTACTGGGGGGTCATCTATTGGGGGCATTACTACTGGGGGCAGCTACTGGGGGAAAACTACTGGAGGACATTATTACTGGGGGGCATCTACTGGGTGCAAAATACTGGGGGACATTATTACTGGGGGGCATCTACTGGGGCAAACTACTGGGGGACATTATTACTGGGGGTCAACTACAAAGGGGCTAACTACTGGGGGCATACTACAAGAGGGCATTACTACTGGTGGCGTAACTACAGGGGCATTACTACTGGCGGCTTAACTACAGGGGGGCCAGACTACTGGGGGCATAACTACAGGGGCCAAACTTCCGGGGAATAACTACAGGGGACAAACTACTGGGGGCATTACTACTGGGGGCTAAACTACAAGGGGGGCATAACTACAGGGGCTAAACTACAATGGGGCAAACTACAGGGGTGCATTACTACTGGTGGCTAAACTACAAGCAGGCAAACTACTGGGGGCATTACCACTGGGAGGCTAAACTAAAGGGGGCAGGGGTAAACTACTGGGGTCATAACTGCAGGGGCATTACCACTGGGGGCATAACTACTAGGGTGCTAAATGATTGGGGGCATTACTACAGGCAACATTACTACTGGGGGCAATACGAGCATTGCATAAGGGGCACCACTACTATGGGGTTTATATAAGGGGCACTAACAGTACAGTGGACATTGCATAATGAGCGCTACAACTGTGGGCATTGCATAAGAAGCGCCACCTCACATGCACCGAAGCAGCACGCAAATGTACTTGCCCCTTTCATGGTGCCCCCCCTATCATTTTCTTCTGGATCCGCCCCTGAAGACTAGTGTTAATGGCACGAAGGACTCTACAAAGAGCGGCAGAATCGGCTGAACATGGCTGAGGACTGCCCCTATGTGCGGCCTATGCGGCTGCATCATTCACTTAAACAGTATTTGTGATACAGGCGTCTGTAGTCTATGGAATCAGTGTAGGACCAAAACAGTCTCAGTGAGATTTGGGGGTCTGGAGAGGTGAGTGTCCTGATCCTATCATAGGGGGTAATTCCAAGTTGATCGCAGCAGAAATTTTGTTAGCAGTTGGGCAAAACCATGTGCACTGCAGGGGAGGCAGATTTAACATGTGCAGAGAGAGTTAGATTTGGGTGTGGTGTGTTCAATCTGCAATCTAATTTGCAGTGTAAAAATAAAGCAGACAGTATTTACCCTGCACAGAAACAATATAACCACCCAAATCTAACTCTTTCTGCACATGTTATATCTGCCTCCCCTGCAGTGCACATGGTTTTGCCCAACTGCTAACAAAATTCCTGCTGCGATCAACTTGGAATTACCCCCCATAGTTTCCAAGAGACCTGGAGGCAGTGCCCTTTAAACCGCATTGTAGGCCCTGGACAAAGCAATGCAATGGGGCCCCTACACACCTATTCACGGTAACCAATAGAAACAATTTAACAAGTCCCTCCTGCTGTCCTGCATCATCTCTCCACATGCTACCTTAGAGTGATTGGCTATCAGCACTCTTATAGATGGATAGCTCCAGCCTTCCATCAAACGGCATGCTGACAGCCATTCAATGTCTACTGCAGGCTGGAGGCAGGTATACATTAAACATTACGTGGCCCTGCCTGGATGGACTATGCAGACCTTGCCACTTACCTGCTAAAGCTTGTTCAGGAGCGAAAAGATGTGGAGGGAGCCCAATGTCACTACAAAAAATGTATCTGTACAGCACTGGCGTATCTATAATGGGTGCAGTGTGTGTGGTGCACACGGGCCCCTGGGTCCAGAGAGGGCCCACACCGCACACACTGCACCCATTTCTTCTATACTCACCTTTCTGGCATCCATCGGTGACTGTGTGTGGGCCCCCTCCTCTCCCGTAGCCGGCACCGCCGCTGCTACGCTGCTAGCACACTGAGCACTAGAGACTCTGGCACAGTGCCAGAGGCTACAGCGCATGCGCAGGAGTCCGAAAAAATGGCACGCCGCCATTTTTTCGGAGTCCTGCGCATGCACTGTAGACTGTGCCAGAGTCTCAGTGCTGAGAGTACTAACAGCGGCGGTGACCGCTACAGGAGAGGAGGGGGCCCACATACGAAGACTGCACACGGATCCCCTCCTCTCTGGAAATGCCTCTGCTGTACAGTCAAGTATACTGAGCTTGTATATGGGAACTGGAGTAGGAAAGTGTCATTGTCAGGACAGTATGTCAGCCAGGTGGAGGATATTGTGACCCCGATTTTAGAGGAGCTTCAGATATGCTACCAGCAGTGGTGTCGAGAGAGGGGGGGGGGGGGGGGAGGGTGCAAATGACCTGGGCCCAGGTCTGATAGAGGGGCCCAGGTCCACACCACCTTTGATTAGACCATGCCCCCCTTAAAAGTACCGGGGACCAGCCAGTCTGTCTACTGCCCTGGATGGGAGGCATGCCATTAGAGCCAGCGCTACCCGCTCAGCAGCTCCTGCAAAGCAGGGAGGCACTGGTCGGAAGAGGCACTCTCCCCACTCTGCTGTTTCTGCTGCTGGCTCCCGGCTGCCGCTGCTTCTGTCACACTGTATGACAGACGCAGACAGGGTGAAGTGCGGTTCCGGCTCGGCCCCTCCGGCTCCCTCCCGCCGGTTTCCACCCCCTCCTCCCCACTGCACTTTAGGCAGCGGCGCCAGCAGCACTCTTCAACACAGCAGCGTGAAGTGCAGCTCTGGCTCGGTCCCTCCCTCCTCCCCACTGCACTTTAGGCAGCGGCACCAGCAGCACTCTCCACGGATCTGTGTGCGGTAAGTACCGCAAACCACCTCTATCTCCTCCCCTCCGGTTGACTTCAGTGTAAGGGGCATTAATTATTGCACTACTTCTGTGGGCATTCTGTGTGGCACTAGTACTGTGGACGTTCTGTGTGGCACTAGTACTGTGGGTGCTCTGTGGGTCACTACTGCTATGGGCATTATGTGTGGCACGTCTGCTGTGGGTGTTCTGTGGGTCACTACTGCTGTGGGCGCTCTGTGTGACATGACTACTGTGGGTGCTCTGTGTGGCACGACTACTGTAGGCATTTTGTGTGGCACGACTACTGTAGGCATTCTGTGTGGCATGACTACTGTGGGCACTCGGTGTGGCACGACTACTGTGGGTGCTCTGTGTGGCACGACTACTGTGGGTGTTCTGTGTGGCATCACTACTATGGGCGTTCTGTGTGGCAGTACTGCTGTGGGCATTCTGTGTGGCATGACTACCGTGAGCATTATGTATTAGGCACACTATCATTGTGGGCATTTTGTGTGGCACTACTACTGCGGATGTTATTTGTATAAGGGACACTACTGTGGGTATTGTGTATAAGGAGCAGTACTGTGTGTCATAATGTGAATTAGGTACACAACTATTTGGTGCAATATGAATCAGGGGCACTACGTGTGGTATAATGTGAATACGATTGTGATACTGTGTGGCGTAATTTGAATTGGGGACACTATTGTGTGGCCACGCCCCTTCCATGTGAGACCACGTCCCTTTGGCAAGCACTGTCCCTTTATTACATATGGGAGGGAGGGCGCAAATGTATTGTTTGCATGGGGGCGCCGGACAAGCTAGCACCGGCCCTGCATGCTATGCTCCTGTGAGTAGATGCTTCTGATGTGCTAGACACGCCCCCAAAAAGGAATGGCCATGCCCTCAGCATGATGTGGTCACACGCTCTCCAGTGGGGGCAGTGGTCCCCAGGAAGTTGTTGTACTGGGGGCCCAGGATTTCTCTTGGCAGCCCTGGCTACCAGTATCCTTCTTTGTCATTCTTGGTATCTACGAGTATATTACTACTAGCCCCAGGGGGTATTTCAGAGCTGGATTAAGTACTTTAAAGGCACCAGCCTAGGCTGAAAAGTTGTGGGGGCCCCCCGGAATGGGAGTTAAATGGTCCGATAAGAAAGAATATTATCCTTAAATTGGGCAAGTCATTATATGTATTTTGTCACCTAGATGAAATTGAGAAAAGGAAACATAATTCATTTTTAAGTTCAGATCAGTAGCAAATGCAGGATTTCTGGAGGGAGGTTTCCAAATGTTTGATCCTAGAGCAATTGTCACAAGCCCATGAAGGATGCATAATTAGCTTACAACAAGCTATAGGGCCTCATTCAGGTTGCGATCCAATCGCAAAAAAATATGAAAAAGATTAGGGTGCACGCGCAGCGCCTGTCCTGCGCATGCACCCGCATTTTCTGCAGCTGTCGCGGGGCCGGGGGGGGGGGGGGGGGGGCGGCAATGCTCCGTTTCCAGGGTGGAGATGGAGCGTTGCAATTTCTGCTTGTTGAAGGGGGGGGGGGGAGGTGGCGGTCAGCATGCTGGGCGGCCTTGCCCTGCGATGGGCGGCCCTCAGCATGCTAACAAAAGGATTGCAAATTCTGCTAATTAGCAGAATTTGCAATCCTTACTGGATTAGGCCCATAGTCTGCCCCTAACAAAGTGCAGTTTATGTAGTTTATGCAGTGCAGTACGTCAGACATATGCAGGCCCAATGGTCACAGTAAGCCACTTCTCTCCCTGGTGCACTGATTGAGCACTCAGAGCCACAGACACACATACACACACACACACACACACACACACACACACACACACACACGGTAGGAAATTCTGCTGCTACTTGGCATATGATGCAGCTCCATTCTGCCCTTTATACTGCATGTAGTGACCGCTGCCCAGGCTGTGTGAAAGAGGGGTTCTGGACAACTGCCCCCCTCCGGCATTTTCCTATGCAAATATTTGTTTTTTACATCTTCTGACTGTACACGTACATTTGTTTCATAATGAAAGAGATAAAATAGCAATGGTGTTGATACTCTGGAATTTTCCTTGGCTTGCAATGTTGAACGTCTGGCACTCAAAGAGCAAACCATTGCCTACTCCTGGTGTATAATGTCTTCATTGTCATCCAGAGAGTCTTCTAAATTTTGAATCTCCTGGTAGTGTGACTTGAGCTTCCGGTACAATGGTTAGAAATTCAATGAATACTCATGTGTAGGTCATTACCAGTGGCATAACTACTTTCGGTGCAGGGGTCGCGATTGTTATGGGGCCAAACTGCCTCCAGGGCCTGCCTTCCCCCTGCACCCAATCACATACCATAATGTGGCCTCCGCTGCCCACCAACCTCCCTCCACTACTCTGCACTGCGGCTGCCTGGCATTTCCTCCTGACATGCCCCACCCAATCACGCTACAGAGTCCATCCCAGCTGCTTGTCCTACTGGGATGGACATCAGTGCAATGTATGTAAGTTGGAGGTGAGCTGGTGGTATTGTAAAAGTGAGGACCTGGTAGGTTGGGGCAGCTGGGGGCATAACAGAAGTTGGGTTGGGGAGCTGGTGGCATAGCAGACGTCAGGGACTAGGGGATTGGGGGAGTTGGCAGCATAGCAGAAGTCAGGACTCGGGGAGGTTGGGGAGGCTGGTAGCATAGCAAAGTGTGTGTGTGGGGGTGGGTCTGGGTTGGCATTTTGCAGTGGGGCCTGGCAGCTTATAGTTATGCCCCTGGTCATTAATATTATTACTATACAGCAGCCTTTTTCAACCAGTGTGCCAGTTGCAAGGTGTGCCGCGGAGCCAGATTAGCTTCCTGTACCTTCAGAGTGAACTGTTGGCCCGGGATCTTCTTAGAGGTTCAGTCATGCTCCGGCCGTGACCTATGCCTTGATGGCGCGGCAGTGTGATATCATAGGTCACGGCCGCCGCGTCTCACCACCCAGCCAGCCCACCCGCCTGTATACACATCTTCCAGTTCCCACTTGCATCCACAGCTTTCCTTGCCCACCCACATCCACACCTGCCCGACCGTCCGCTGCTGAGTATTCGCAGCACCCCACTATGAACAACCCCCGCCACTGAGGGACAGGGAAGAGGACAGCTGACAGGAAGGGGCTAATATTTGTTATGTTATTTCTCCTGTGGGGAGCAATAGGATTTATGGATTTATGGGGGAACAATGTGAATAATTCATGTAGGGAGCAATAGGGTTTATGTGGGGAGAAATGTGATTGATTTATGTGTGAGCAACATGATTTATATGGGGAGCAATGTGATTGCTTTATGTGGGGAGCAATAGGATTTATGTAGGGAGCAACGTGATTTATGTAGGGAGCAATGTGATTGATTTATGTGGGGAGCAATGGGATTTATGTAGGGAGCAACATGAATTATGTGGGGAGCAATGTGATTGTTTTTCCTGTGTAGGCCAATGTATGTGTGGATTCTTTTTTTACTGTGAGGGTCAATGTGTGTTTTTTTGTTTTTTTTCTGTGGGGAACTGATTGTGTGCCTTTGCAATTTTAAAATATTGTTCGGTGTGCCGCGAGTAAAAAAAAAGGTAGAAAATCACTGCTATACAGTATCTGGAATATGCTGACATTTTACTGAGCATTGTTGAATAAGTAAAACATTATAAATGTAAATAAGATTTTGCAGAAGCTGCGTGTGAGAATTTATAGCATGGGCATGTCCAATTAGGTGCTGGATTTCGCGCCCAGAGCTATTCAATTATTTTTAATTTTCCCTGCATGATAGCCCACAGATTCCATGTAAAATGCTGTTCTGTGGGTTTCCTAGTGTGCATTTTAACACTGAGCTAACGGGGCTTAACGCATGGTGGCTACAGGACCTGAACCCCATGGCTAATTGGATATGCCCCTAAATGTATTAAGCAAACCAAAAGAGTGACATAAATGCAAAAATGTATCCATACATGGTAGTATTTTGAGTTGTGTATATTACGATATGTGCAACATTAATTCTAGCCAGTAGATTTGTCCAGAGCAAAACTGCTTTCTTCATCATCTCACTAACTTGTAATATGCCTATAGTACACGCAAATATATACCTCCTAAAGCATTGGGTATGGTATACCTTGTGGGCTCGGTGGCTCGCTATGCTTGCCACAGGTTCTAATTCTACTCTATGGGTGTCATGGACACCCACGAGTAGGACTAGCCCTTTATCCGGAATTCTGGCTGTAGGCATTGTCAGTGGTCGGGATTCCGGCATCGGTATACTGACCACCGAGATCCCAACTGCCAGTAATGTAACCGCATACCCTCCTAAAAGGCATATCTTCAGGGTCAACACAAAGGCTGTCCGAGCAGAGTGGCTGCAAGGGGGTGCCACACCATAGGGGCCGCAGTGTGGTCACTACTGGGGCATGAAATCAATCTGACGGCATCCGCCAGCCACTGATAGCACCTCATCTGCATTTCATAATGCCTACAACTAACTTCTAGCCCGGCCAGCACTGTGCTTATCTTCCAGGAGGCTCAAATGTGGCACAGGCTGTAACCTACAAACGTTGATGAGGTGGCCACATGGCGCATAGTACACTTCAGGGGCTGACTCACTGTGGCTACCACATGCTGTGGTAGGTTCCTCTACTGCAAGTTCTGCAATGCCAACATCTACTACGAAAACTCTGACATAAAGTGTCTTCAGGTCAGTCTTTGTGGGGACAATGAATGTATGTTTTATTATTTTTCCTGTGGGGGCAGTGAATATGTGTTTTATTTTTTCCCATAGAAACAAATAATGTGTGTTTTCCATTTTTTCATGTGGGGGCAATGAATGTATGTTATATATATTTTTTTCCTGCGGGGGCTAAAGTGTGTTTTATTTCCTGTGGGGGCTAATCAGTCTTCATTTTAAGGTTTTTGAAACATGATGCTTTTTGTTACTTGCTGATTGGCTTCTTTGCATTCAGTGCAATGATATTGGCGTGATATTATTAAGCGTTTATCAAACTCAGTACTCAAGTGATCTAAACAGTCCAGATTTTAAGACTATCCATGCCTGAGCACATATGGTTAAATCAAACTGCAGTACTAATTAAGGGCCTGATTCAGAGAAATCTGATCTGGGCCCATAATTATGCTCAGTGCGGGTCAAGAGATTTACAGTTTGGGGGAGGGGGGCGGCAAAGGCAGCCATTTCACAATTCAGAGATGTGTCTCCTCTGTTTTGTGGGAGTGTCAAGGCCAGGATCTCTGTCTTCCAATGGAGATTTCCTGGCCTCATGCAAGGAGCTGCGGCACCCTGCTTGCGTAACTTCATTCGTCATTCAGCCAGCCGATGGTGTCACAAGTGATCCAATGCTGTGTCCTTGGACGCAGCACTGGCTCACAAATGCATGCAGGAGGTGTCTACGTATATCAGACGGGTTCACTATGGTATGCCGGCGGTCGGGCTCCCGGCGACCAGCATACCGGCGCCGGGAGGCCAACCGCCGGCTTACCGACAGTGTGGCGAGCGCAAATGAGCCCCTTGCGGGCTCGCTGCGCTCGCCACACTACGGGCACGGTGGCGTGCTATGCGCGCCACGCTATTTTATTCTCCCTCCAGGGGGGTCGTGGACCCCCACGAGGGAGAATAAGTGTCGCTATGCCGGCTGTCGGGATTCCGGCTCCGGTATAATGTGCGCCGGGATCCCGTCAGTCGGCATACTGAAGACCACCCATATGAGACGCCTCCTGCTGCATTGCCATATCTGAGCAACACTGCTGCTCAATCCAACCACATGTGAATCAAGCCCACTGTTATTTGCTCTCTCTTACTTTATTCCCAAATTAGAATCAGACCCTGAGTTTGCGCAATCCTGCTCTTATTGTGTGAATTTCGACCTATTCTTAGACTTACCATACTATACGGATACTCATAAATTACACAGGTTCTCTAGCTGGTTAAAACCTGGTAATGCAGACTTGAAGTCAGCTAGCCACAGAGCCTGCGTAATTCATGAGTGTCCTGGCTGGGATAGTATGTCCTGCATATTTTGCATTTGAATCACTGGTAGTTGAAATTTGATTTCAGAAACAGAATATAGCAATCAGGACATTTAATCATTAATTTTGAATAGATAACAACAAGGATACACAAAGTAATATAGACACTTGGCACGCTAAGGGGTAAATTTACTAAGATGGGAGTTCTATTTAAGATGGGATGTTGCCCATAGCAACCAACCAGATTCCAGGCATTATCTTCTAGAAGGTGCTATATAAATAAGAATTAGTATCTGATTGGTTGCTATGGGCAGCATCCCATCTTAAATAGAACTCCCATCGTAGTAAATTTACCCCTAAAAGTCCAGAGCTGTGCAATTTTGCCACTGACGATTTTGTGAATTGCTTACAGATGTGATTGCAGTGTACTGAGATACGCCCAAGGACTGAATTGCATCCTGTGTTCCCAACAGTTATACTGAATGACCAATAGACATTTTTAGGCTCTGATATTTGCCGAGATAGTTTTCATTCTGCTAAACAACGTCATATTGTTCCAATTTGTGAATCACACAATCCTAACTCAATGCCTAATTGATTTTGAAATTTTTGTTTTCCGTCGCCACTTTTCTCTGAAGTGCCTTGAACATTTTCTCTAAACATTGTTTGTTTACTGATGCAGAATCACTACCAAATAAATTCCACTGCAAATGCTTCTATTGTTGAATTCTTTAAGGATGCAGAATCACATTCTTCCCAACATGACCCTCTCCAGTAGGGACAAAATACTCTTCCTAGACTTCCCTCTTAAGTTAGGATTGCCGTCACCTGTTTTGAACAGGTTAATTGGTACCAAAGGTGTTTCAAACCAGGTGATGGCAATCCTAAATTGAGAATGAAGTCCAGGAGCAGAGCATTCTGTCCCGCCTGGAACAGGTTATGTTGGGCGGTATGGAACCATTGCTGCAAGTATGGCGGTATGGGGGCGGTATGGCATACCGGTAAGAAATTCCCAGCCGGTACGCCGTACTGCTGTACCGTCCACCATACCTGCATCCCGCTGGCTGCTATGTGAGGGGAGGAGAGCGCAATGCAGTGCCTCTCCTGCTCCTCAATTCTCTGTGATGTCCGGTCTCCGACAGCGGCGGGGTGAATCTCAATGAGGCACTGGTTTGCTAGCCAATCAGAGCTCGCGGACCGACAATTGATTGGCGGCCAGTCCGCGAGCTCTGATTGGCTAACGAACCAGCGCCTCATATGAGACACCCGCCGGAGACCGGACTTCACGAGCATTGCAGGGCAGGAGAGGCGCATTTGTGTATGTGGCACTCTGGGGCAATGTGTATGTGGCACTCTGGGGCAATGTATATCTGGCACTGTGGGGCAATGTATATCTGGCACTGTGGGGCAACATGTATCTGGCACTGTGGGGCAACGTGTATCTGGCACTATTGGGGTCATATGTGTATCTGGCCCCCTATATGTGTATCACACCCCTATTTTCATTGGCAATGCCCCATGTGGCATTTGGCCACGCCCATCTTTGGCGCGCACACACAGTACCTATAAGGCATTTTTTCTAGTTGCACTGTATGGAATCATTACAACTTAAATGTCATACACACTATAAGATTATCTGTCCAATCTTTCTGGTTGGAAAGAAAATCTGGTAATGTATGGGAGCAAATGACAAGTGGTCACCTGCTCCCAACCACTTGAAAACATGGAAAACAGACAAAAATGGATGCTCAGACAAAGTGGTTAAATCCATTTGAATCAACCAATTTATCTGAATGACCATTTTTTCCCATTTTCTGACTTTTAGAATCAAATGGTTGATTGTCATGTGCTCCGATACACTGCCAGATTTTCGTTCCAACCAGAAAGATTGGACAGATAATCTTAAAGTGTGTACATCCATCTAACTGCAAATGCATAGTGGCATAGTGGATAGCATTCCTGCCTCACAACACCATATGGGTTTTCCACTTCATACTCTGGTCTTCTTTCACAAACACATACTGATAGGTATATTGGCTTCTGTCACAATGTGGCAGGAACTGATGTGAATGACTAGAATACTATCTGCAAAGTGCTGATTGATGTGTTAATAAATACATGTTTTTATTTTCCAATTACTGACGCAGAATTACTACAACGTGAATTCCACAAAAATTGCTTCTATAATCAAATCATTCCCTTGGCCTGAAAGTTGTAAAATATTTACAAGGTTTAAAGTTATGTCTATGAGCTTTGCTTTTTAGGGAAAAAAACTTGTAAGTGATCCAGGTCTATATTTGCTAATAAATCACAAACAAATTTGATCTGCACCCAACTAAGCACAAATCAACAGTAGTATTGAGAAACTACTGTAAAATGGAATATTTATGTACATTTCAACTTCTGCAATTAATAGTTGTATGCAGTTTCTCTGTCCACTATAATCATCTGTGACTGCCAAGTTAGTTCCTGCAATATGATATTTATGAAAGATTCTTGTTAAGGGCTCAGAATCTGCGGCATGAGCACAGGTGGTTATATCATTAGCAGGGAATGATTCCCCCTCTGATTTATGCACACAAGGTCATGCTAAAGGATCCTATGAACTGCACAGTTGGGATGAGGAAGGAAGACAGGTTGGGACCCACACAGTTCACAAAACCAGCATTGGATTTTAAAGTATGTGTTTAAATGTAAACAATAAAGTAACTAAATATCACCTTATTGTTAAAAAAAAATGGTAAGGTTTATTTACGTATCACAAAAATATTAACATTTAATTTTGTGCAACTGTTCCCATCTGCCCTAGAGAATATGATAATGCACACCAAATGGACTTTGATATCATTTATGTGCTTGTGGATCCACGGAGACTTTAGGTGGGCCCAGGTTCTAGGGTGAGTGTGGCTGCTGGAGGGGGCGCAGATGAGCCATCTTGTTGTATACTTGTTTGTGGCATTGCAGGGGGACAAGGTTATGCCTCCTCTGCACTCCATGGCCCCACAGCTGCTCAGGCCTGAGTATTCTGTATCCTCACTTTCCTCTCAGCCCTCCTGTGTGGATCTAGATGGAAATGTGCCTGGTAAAAAAAAAAAAAAAAATTGACATTACAAGCCTTGAGAGGAAATGAGAAATCAAAATTTCCCCAGTGGCACCTACATCATACTTGCCTACTCTTCCGGAAAGGCCGGAAAGCACTCCCGGCCCCCAGGGGAAGTGGGCAAGTAGCCCACTCTTCCCGACGCACCCTCCAGCTCACTGCTAGGGATGACCATAAATGATTCAAAATCATTGATGGTTTATGGTCAATGTTGAAAACGTTTCCATCTATGGCAGAGAACCATTGAAGGTATAGAACCATCTGAAATTTCTCACCCGTCACAGAGTGCAGAGACATGGAACATAGCTCCGTCCCTGACTCTCGCCCCCAGCTACTGATTGGCCCTCAGACCAGTCACTGAAAATACAGGCATGACCATCGGGTTGTGCAACCATCAATGGTCATCTAGTGAATAGTATGCATCCATCGATGATGGTGACCAGGGGAGTGGGGCTACAATAATGTGATCGCATCACAACGCCCCCATGCCTTCACGCCCCCCTTCTGTGAGACCTGGCTGCTCCCTCCAGGAGTGAGCAGCCAAAAAGTAAGCAACTATGACCTACATTTGGCTAGAAGAATGCTGGAAATGGCATCCTGCAGCTTTGACAGCTGCCACAGAGCTTTCTCGTGCATCATTAGGATGCTCTGGGTGCTCAGCTTTCTTCAGGTCTGGCAGCAGCCCCACCCCTTTGTTGTGACATCACATATGTGGGGGGGGCAGCTAAAATGTTTTATTTCTTATGTCTTATTTCATATATTTTATTCTGCATTTTTATCACTTCCATTAATATTAGAAGGTGATATGGGGCTTTATTAAATCATTATGATACACAGAGATAAATATTAAAAGCCTATTAGAACTTAAACGGAGTTAAAACAATTATTTATGTATGCATATTACTTCCAATATTTTCCTAGATTCTGCATCTATATGTAGTTCTTGAATCAGTAACACTAATGAAATCAACACATGTTCAGATGACATTGAAAAGCCAGAATTCATTGTATTGTAAAAAAGCATTGCTATATGTGTGTGCCCAATGGACTTTTTTAACGCTTGGCTTTGATACTCCATGTTTAGTCCATGTGGAAACCAGATATTTGATATGGTTAGATCTAAATGTGTGCTGGACCACAATATAAGACAAGGAATTCCACTTGTACGTGTGCCAATCTTCCCTACCACCAACAACCATGAAATCAAAGCCAGACAGAAGTTATGAGCTGTATCACCTAATTTATCTATAGCTCGCCTCCACCATTAATGGTACAGTATTGCCACATTTACGTCATTTGTGGCTGTTGAAAATGAGCCTTGTATTGACCAAAACTGTTTTCTCAGTCACTTCCACATTCAAACTGAGTTAAGCGTTTGAACTGAGTCCAACCACAAATTCCTCCATTTAAAGCAAATCAAGTAACAACACACAACATAAGCATCCTGGAAGTCAACGTCTTTCAGTCTTACCAAAGCCCCAAAAATTGGGTGTTTCTGGGTAATGTAAGTTATAGTACTGTAGTTAACTAGTTTTTACTCATAGTGTATTTTTTCTTTTCCACCCACACTAAATAATTTCCAAGGAAAACCTGAAAATATAGAGTCTTTATTTGCTTTAAATACCCTTATAAAACAGCAAAAGCAAACCTATGTTTTTAAAACACCTAAGTGCTTTTTAGTTGTGGGTTAAACCTATGAACACTAAAAAAAAAAAATACATTTTAAGCCTCTAATGTGGTTTGCCGTGGCATATGGTTTCAAATGTATAGAAAAAAATTAAATATCTATTTATCATGAAACTGCAACTAAAACTAATCATTAACTTGGACAGCAGTCACTCAGCACTAGCTTACGTTTCTATTTCGTTGAAAAACAATAAGTTTGACAAAGCAGTCTGAAACCTATATTTTATAGAAACTGTGTGCGGAGATAATTGCAGAGTCTGAGTTACAACCTCAAATGGTTTTTTGTCTTTGATATACTGTAGTTACTTCCTTATACACCAAATATGTTATTTACTGTCTTCCTAACATCTGATAGTATATCTTTAGAGCAGGTGGTGAAATCTCTGAACATTTCCCTAAGCCTGTGTGTGTTTCTGTCCCTGCGTGTTTGTAAATGTGTGTGGTCAATAAACTATGAATCCCAGTGCCCACCCAAGTAGATGTCTTAAAACATACAGTGAGCACATATTATCTTGAATGTACTTTTTGTGCTTAACCTGGCCAAATGTAGTTTTTTGTTTTTTAAATCAAGTTTACAAATATGCATTTGAATAGCATTCAAAGCGCAACAGAATATGCTGCGCTATATAAGAAACTGTTAATAAATAAATAAATAATAAATAAATACATTTGAATATGTTGCTTGGTTGGAATTTGGAGCATCTCTGTTACAGAACAGCACGACTGTTGCCGGTGTCATTCTTTATGAATCAGGGCTAAGCAATGGTCTTCCCACTGTTAGGTTATCACTTTCAGCTGTGTTTGCAGTGGCATCAGTGAGGATTAATGAATGTAAGGACCACAAGAAGGAAACTGGATGCTGGCTATAGCTTGTATGAGATATTATTGACATGATTTGGGGTGGGAAAGGGGAGCAAGCACCAGTCTGCCAAAGAAGAGATGAAGCCAGTATAGCTTTAAGCTTGTCACAGAATAGGCCCTACAGATGCTGCCTCAGCTTTTGTTTGTTGCGTGACAACTGTATTTCAGAAGGCAAAACACTCTCCTCACACATTGGGTGGGATGTACTAACAGGAAAAAGTGGAAAAACCCCTGTTTTCAGGGTATTACCGCATTTTCCCTATATACTATAAACCGAGCTTCAGATACAGAGGATAATGCCAGTTTTTTATAGAAGCCTATGGGTTCTCTCAACATAGGTGCTGTCAGAGGAATCCAATCAGATCCCTCCGAGCATTCCCTGCAGCTGCTGCATGCTTGTGCAGACAGACTCCCGGGTCATAAACCCGGAAGTCCAGGGACCGGTGGCCATCACAAAGGGCAGCTGTTATCGGGAAAGAGCTGCCCTTTGCGGTACTAATTGCATATGTTAGTAAATACAGTATGTATGTAAGTATCGGCGCTGTAAGTGGCGGATGTAGCTCAAGAGGTTGCTACATCGCACCCACTAAGGGTACAGGATACAGGAAATCAGTGTTGTAATATTTTCTGGGAATGTTTCTTTACTCATAGTTGAAAATATAGTTATTGTACTCACACCAGTTTTCTGGAAAACAATTGATGTAAAATAGGAATGAGAGTGAGACCAAATAGCTAGCACAGGCTAATTACATTTTTCTTCTCCAGTCCCAAAATCTTCCAATGTAAAACTACCAATGCAGTCTGAGCTAACAGCTTCCTAACAGAAGCTGGTATGACTGAAGCAAACTCTGACCCAGCGGTGTCTCCTACCTTGTTGGAGGAGGAGAGCTGCCACTGGCAATGCTGACAGGTCTCCCCCTCCTTTACCGCGCTGCCGCCTGGGTCCTGGAACCTCTGCTATGTACAGTTTCCAGACCCAGCGCAGTTGCGGCGATGGTACTGCGCATGCGCAAAACCACGCTTCTGTGGACTGCATCTGTTGCAGCCCATAGAAGCTGGCTAGGGCTGAGGAGGCAGCCTCAGCCCGGTCTGGCAGTACCGGAAGGTGGAAACACCTCCCAAAGGGACTGCCTGTAGTTTCAATAGGAAGTCACTGCCAGTGACAGTGAAGCCAGTGCAGTCTTACCCACTGCATCTGGCTTCATGGACAGTGAGCTGGGTGGCGGATTTTACCTGGGGAGGCTGCAGTCCTGCAGTTCATAGGTAAAGACCACCACTGCTCTGACCACTATTTCACTTAAAAGATTTTACGTAGTATTCCATTTTCAGTTTAAGGATGATATAATGCAGACACCTAGCTTAGACAGGCAGGCTATCACCGTTGGTAACCCAGTGAATAATAGTGTGAATGGTTTAGGATGCTACCCGCACAGTCCTGGGTTTTCATTCAAGTCTGCAGTCCTGGGAGAGACACTCAGATGTGGTCAATCTGGATTTCAATCCTTGACCATAAGGCACTCCAGTTGCTGGACTTGTAGACTGCTGGTTCTCTCCACTATTCAAGATGCTCTAAAGCCTGGTCGGCACAGGTTCAAGACATCCTCTGTACACTTAGACTCTGCTGGACAAAGAACAGAACAACCTCTGTACATATGGAAACTATTGAACACTAAAACCGTGAACACAATGGCCAACTGGACACCTTTCCTTGATCCTCCTTTCTCAGCCTCCATATTACTGAGAACCAAGATGTGGACTCCTCTTTCCTTTTTCCCCCAGCACATAGCTCGCTGTGGGAAGTGGTCTCTGCATTTCCAGGTCAGCCAGAGTTTTCCCCGGATGGCCAGCATCTCTTCTTCTGTGTGCTCGGTGACTAGAGATCCCCCCAGCCTGCTAAGGAGCAGCGATTGCACAGAACTTCGAATTCATTTCTGTTAAAACGATAACACCATTAGTAGCAAAGTGACACTACCAAACTGATAATTATAATACTTCAAATATTAATAATAACAATGATTAATAGCTGTCCCTGAATTCCTTGATAAGAACGCAGGCAAGTTTCCTGTAATTATCTTGTGTACTGCTGTCAATAAATCTATTCTGTGATTACAGATCGCAGTAACAAGACACATTCAGGTAATGGCATCTGCTGTTGAATCAGGAGATAATGTTTTAATCCTGACAGTGTAGAAAGGCGCTGCATTCCAGTCTCTGTCAGCGATAATGCCGAGGTGATACCGATTGGCCCTATGTTCCAGTACACTAACTAGGCATATAATGATGATTTTGTAATGTTTGTTTATACTAATAAAAGAGCATATCAAAGAGATTACAGAGTGTGTGGTCCACAAAAGAGGCCACCAATGAAGATTTGCATGATTCATCCTGAAAAAATAAAGCATGTTTCAATGGTGCTTTCTCAAGCATAGGTGCCTTAAGTCAGCAGAGACATTTCTTATATTATTAATCGGGGAGGATTTTCCCGGTATTATTGGAGTAATTAAATTACATTGTTTACTTTTAATCCCACATACCTGCATTCATATCCCATGGAATAAATACATTATTGCGTGTTCTTACTGGAAGGAAAAAAACTCACAGAAATTTTGGAAAATGATTTATAGTTTTAAATTGTCCATATATGATGTTTCTAGTTATTAATATGGAAAATTATGAAATGTATATATGAATCAATCATATGTAATATTTCACCGCAATAAATTAATAGAATTACAGCGGCTGATTCAGACCTGATCGGTGCTGTGCGTTTTCGCTAGCAGTATGGGAGAGCGGAGGGTAGGAACAGCTGCAGACCCTGCGGCCTATCCAGTGGCATCCTATAAGGTAAGAGGTACCCAGGAAGATGTCTGTCTGTCTGTCTGTGTATATGTTAGAGATGAGCGGGTTCGGTTTCTCTGAATCCGAACCCGCCAGAACTTCATGTTTTTTTTCACGGGTCCGAGCGACTCGGATCTTCCCGCCTTGCTCGGTTAACCCGAGCGCGCCCGAACGTCATCATGACGCTGTCGGATTCTCGCGAGGCTCGGATTCTATCGCGAGACTCGGATTCTATATAAGGAGCCGCGCGTCGCCGCCATTTTCACACGTGCATTGAGATTGATAGGGAGAGGACGTGGCTGGCGTCCTCTCCGTTTAGAATTAGAATAGATTAGAGAGACACTTGATTTACTAATTTTGGGGAGCATTAGGAGTACTCAGTAGTGTACAGTGCAGAGTTTTGCTGATAGTGACCAGTGACCACCACTTTTATTTATAATCCGTTCTCTGCCTGAAAAAAGCGATACACAGCACACAGTGACTCAGTCGCATACCATATCTGTGTGCACTGCTCAGGCTCAGGCCAGTGTGCTGCATCATCTATAATCTATATATAATATTATATATATCTGTCTGACTGCTCAGCTCACACAGCTTATAATTGTGGGGGAGACTGGGGAGCACTACTGCAGTGCCAGTTATAGGTTATAGCAGGAGCCAGGAGTACATAATATAATCCGTTCTCTGCCTGAAAAAAGCGATACACAGCACACAGTGACTCAGTCACATACCATATCTGTGTGCACTGCTCAGGCTCAGGCCAGTGTGCTGCATCATCTATTATCTATATATAATATTATATATATCTGTCTGACTGCTCAGCTCACACAGCTTATAATTGTGGGGGAGACTGGGGAGCACTACTGCAGTGCCAGTTATAGGTTATAGCAGGAGCCAGGAGTACATAATATATTATATAGTGAGTGACCACCAGACACACAGTGCAGTTTATTTAATATATCCGTTCTCTGCCTGAAAAAAGCGATACACACAGTGACTCAGTCAGTCACATACCATATCTGTGTGCACTGCTCAGGCTCAGGCCAGTGTGCTGCATCATCTATATATATTATATATCTGTCTGACTGCTCAGCTCACACAGCTTATAATTGTGGGGGAGACTGGGGAGCACTACTGCAGTGCCAGTTATAGGTTATAGCAGGAGCCAGGAGTACATAATATTATATTAAAATTAAACAGTGCACACTTTTGCTGCAGGAGTGCCACTGCCAGTGTGACTAGTGACCAGTGACCTGACCACCAGTATATAATATTAGTAGTATACTATCTCTTTATCAACCAGTCTATATTAGCAGCAGACACAGTACAGTGCGGTAGTTCACGGCTGTGGCTACCTCTGTGTCGGCACTCGGCAGCCCGTCCATAATTGTATATACAACCTAACCGTGGTTTTTTTTTCTTTCTTTATACATACATACTAGTTACGAGTATACTATCTCTTTATCAACCAGTCTATATATTAGCAGCAGACACAGTACAGTGCGGTAGTTCACGGCTGTGGCTACCTCTGTGTCGGCACTCGGCAGCCCGTCCATAATTGTATACTAGTATCCAATCCATCCATCTCCATTGTTTACCTGAGGTGCCTTTTAGTTGTGCCTATTAAAATATGGAGAACAAAAATGTTGAGGTTCCAAAATTAGGGAAAGATCAAGATCCACTTCCACCTCGTGCTGAAGCTGCTGCCACTAGTCATGGCCGAGACGATGAAATGCCAGCAACGTCGTCTGCCAAGGCCGATGCCCAATGGCATAGTACAGAGCATGTCAAAACCAAAACACCAAATATCAGTAAAAAAAGGACTCCAAAACCTAAAATAAAATTGTCGGAGGAGAAGCGTAAACTTGCCAATATGCCATTTACCACACGGAGTGGCAAGGAACGGCTGAGGCCCTGGCCTATGTTCATGGCTAGTGGTTCAGCTTCACATGAGGATGGAAGCACTCAGCCTCTCGCTAGAAAACTGAAAAGACTCAAGCTGGCAAAAGCACCGCAAAGAACTGTGCGTTCTTTGAAATCCCAAATCCACAAGGAGAGTCCAATTGTGTCGGTTGCGATGCCTGACCTTCCCAACACTGGACGTGAAGAGCATGCGCCTTCCACCATTTGCACGCCCCCTGCAAGTGCTGGAAGGAGCACCCGCAGTCCAGTTCCTGATAGTCAGATTGAAGATGTCAGTGTTGAAGTACACCAGGATGAGGAGGATATGGGTGTTGCTGGCGCTGGGGAGGAAATTGACCAGGAGGATTCTGATGGTGAGGTGGTTTGTTTAAGTCAGGCACCCGGGGAGACACCTGTTGTCCGTGGGAGGAATATGGCCGTTGACATGCCAGGTGAAAATACCAAAAAAATCAGCTCTTCGGTGTGGAGGTATTTCACCAGAAATGCGGACAACAGGTGTCAAGCCGTGTGTTCCCTTTGTCAAGCTGTAATAAGTAGGGGTAAGGACGTTAACCACCTCGGAACATCCTCCCTTATATGTCACCTGCAGCGCATTCATAATAAGTCAGTGACAAGTTCAAAAACTTTGGGTGACAGCGGAAGCAGTCCACTGACCAGTAAATCCCTTCCTCTTGTAACCAAGCTCACGCAAACCACCCCACCAACTCCCTCAGTGTCAATTTCCTCCTTCCCCAGGAATGCCAATAGTCCTGCAGGCCATGTCACTGGCAATTCTGACGAGTCCTCTCCTGCCTGGGATTCCTCCGATGCATCCTTGCGTGTAACGCCTACTGCTGCTGGCGCTGCTGTTGTTGCCGCTGGGAGTCGATGGTCATCCCAGAGGGGAAGTCGTAAGCCCACTTGTACTACTTCCAGTAAGCAATTGACTGTTCAACAGTCCTTTGCGAGGAAGATGAAATATCACAGCAGTCATCCTACTGCAAAGCGGATAACTGAGTCCTTGACAACTATGTTGGTGTTAGACGTGCGTCCGGTATCCGCCGTTAGTTCACAGGGAACTAGACAATTTATTGAGGCAGTGTGCCCCCGTTACCAAATACCATCTAGGTTCCACTTCTCTAGGCAGGCGATACCGAGAATGTACACGGACGTCAGAAAAAGACTCACCAGTGTCCTAAAAAATGCAGTTGTACCCAATGTCCACTTAACCACGGACATGTGGACAAGTGGAGCAGGGCAGGGTCAGGACTATATGACTGTGACAGCCCACTGGGTAGATGTATGGACTCCCGCCGCAAGAACAGCAGCGGCGGCACCAGTAGCAGCATCTCGCAAACGCCAACTCTTTCCTAGGCAGGCTACGCTTTGTATCACCGCTTTCCAGAATACGCACACAGCTGAAAACCTCTTACGGCAACTGAGGAAGATCATCGCGGAATGGCTTACCCCAATTGGACTCTCCTGTGGATTTGTGGCATCGGACAACGCCAGCAATATTGTGTGTGCATTAAATATGGGCAAATTCCAGCACGTCCCATGTTTTGCACATACCTTGAATTTGGTGGTGCAGAATTTTTTAAAAAACGACAGGGGCGTGCAAGAGATGCTTTCGGTGGCCAGAAAAATTGCGGGACACTTTCGGCGTACAGGCACCACGTACAGAAGACTGGAGCACCACCAAAAACTACTGAACCTGCCCTGCCATCATCTGAAGCAAGAAGTGGTAACGAGGTGGAATTCAACCCTCTATATGCTTCAGAGGTTGGAGGAGCAGCAAAAGGCCATTCAAGCCTATACAATTGAGCACGATATAGTAGGTGGAATGCACCTGTCTCAAGTGCAGTGGAGAATGATTTCAACGTTGTGCAAGGTTCTGATGCCCTTTGAACTTGCCACACGTGAAGTCAGTTCAGACACTGCCAGCCTGAGTCAGGTCATTCCCCTCATCAGGCTTTTGCAGAAGAAGCTGGAGGCATTGAAGAAGGAGCTAAAAGGGAGCGATTCCGCTAGGCATGTGGGACTTGTGGATGCAGCCCTTAATTCGCTTAACAAGGATTCACGGGTGGTCAATCTGTTGAAATCAGAGCACTACATTTTGGCCACCGTGCTCGATCCTAGATTTAAAGCCTACCTTGGATCTCTCTTTCCGGCAGACACAGGTCTGCTGGGGTTGAAAGACCTGCTGGTGACAAAATTGTCAAGTCAAGCGGAACGCGACCTGTCAACATCTCCTCCTTCACATTCTCCCGCAACTGGGGGTGCGAGGAAAAGGCTCAGAATTCCGAGCCCACCCGCTGGCGGTGATGCAGGGCAGTCTGGAGCGACTGCTGATGCTGACATCTGGTCCGGACTGAAGGACCTGACAACGATTACGGACATGTCGTCTACTGTCACTGCTTATGATTCTCTCAACATTGATAGAATGGTGGAGGATTATATGAGTGACCGCATCCAAGTAGGCACGTCACACAGTCCGTACTTATACTGGCAGGAAAAAGAGGCAATTTGGAGGCCCTTGCACAAACTGGCTTTATTCTACCTAAGTTGCCCTCCCACAAGTGTGTACTCCGAAAGAGTGTTTAGTGCCGCCGCTCACCTTGTCAGCAATCGGCGTACGAGGTTACATCCAGAAAATGTGGAGAAGATGATGTTCATTAAAATGAATTATAATCAATTCCTCCGCGGAGACATTGACCAGCAGCAATTGCCTCCACAAAGTACACAGGGAGCTGAGATGGTGGATTCCAGTGGGGACGAATTGATAATCTGTGAGGAGGGGGATGTACACGGTGATATATCGGAGGGTGAAGATGAGGTGGACATCTTGCCTCTGTAGAGCCAGTTTGTGCAAGGAGAGATTAATTGCTTCTTTTTTGGGGGGGGTCCAAACCAACCCGTCATATCAGTCACAGTCGTGTGGCAGACCCTGTCACTGAAATGATGGGTTGGTTAAAGTGTGCATGTCCTGTTTTGTTTATACAACATAAGGGTGGGTGGGAGGGCCCAAGGACAATTCCATCTTGCACCTCTTTTTTCTTTTCTTTTTCTTTGCATCATGTGCTGATTGGGGAGGGTTTTTTGGAAGGGACATCCTGCGTGACACTGCAGTGCCACTCCTAGATGGGCCCGGTGTTTGTGTCGGCCACTAGGGTCGCTAATCTTACTCACACAGTCAGCTACCTCATTGCGCCTCTTTTTTTCTTTGCGTCATGTGCTGTTTGGGGAGGGTTTTTTGGAAGGGACATCCTGCGTGACACTGCAGTGCCACTCCTAGATGGGCCCGGTGTTTGTGTCGGCCACTAGGGTCGCTAATCTTACTCACACAGTCAGCTACCTCATTGCGCCTCTTTTTTTCTTTGCGTCATGTGCTGTTTGGGGAGGGTTTTTTGGAAGGGACATCCTGCGTGACACTGCAGTGCCACTCCTAGATGGGCCCGGTGTTTGTGTCGGCCACTAGGGTCGCTAATCTTACTCACACAGCTACCTCATTGCGCCTCTTTTTTTCTTTGCGTCATGTGCTGTTTGGGGAGGGTTTTTTGGAAGGGACATCCTGCGTGACACTGCAGTGCCACTCCTAGATGGGCCCGGTGTTTGTGTCGGCCACTAGGGTCACTAATCTTACTCACACAGTCAGCTACCTCATTGCGCCTCTTTTTTTCTTTGCGTCATGTGCTGTTTGGGGAGGGTTTTTTGGAAGGGCCATCCTGCGTGACACTGCAGTGCCACTCCTAGATGGGCCCGGTGTTTGTGTCGGCCACTAGGGTCGCTAATCTTACTCACACAGCTACCTCATTGCGCCTCTTTTTTTCTTTGCGTCATGTGCTGTTTGGGGAGGGTTTTTTGGAAGGGCCATCCTGCGTGACACTGCAGTGCCACTCCTAGATGGGCCCGGTGTTTGTGTCGGCCACTAGGGTCGCTAATCTTACTCACACAGCTACCTCATTGCGCCTCTTTTTTTCTTTGCGTCATGTGCTGTTTGGGGAGGGTTTTTTGGAAGGGCCATCCTGCGTGACACTGCAGTGCCACTCCTAGATGGGCCCGGTGTTTGTGTCGGCCACTAGGGTCGCTTATCTTACTCACACAGCGACCTCGGTGCAAATTTTAGGACTAAAAATAATATTGTGAGGTGTGAGGTATTCAGAATAGACTGAAAATGAGTGTAAATTATGGTTTTTGAGGTTAATAATACTTTGGGATCAAAATGACCCCCAAATTCTATGATTTAAGCTGTTTTTTAGTGTTTTTGGAAAAAAACACCCGAATCCAAAACACACCCGAATCCGACAAAAAAAATTCGGTGAGGTTTTGCCAAAACGCGTTCGAACCCAAAACACGGCCGCGGAACCGAAGCCAAAACCAAAACACAAAACCCGAAAAATTTCAGGCGCTCATCTCTAGTATATGTGTGTCAGGGCTGTTTCTAGCCAATTTGGCTCCCAGTGCGAGATTTAAAAATGCGCCCCCCCATGACATAAAAAGTGCGCCCCCCCCCACACACACACACATACACCTAGATGGAGAAAAAAAATTGCGCGGGCACCCGGCAAGGGGGCGTGGCCTCATCTAAATGGGTGTGGCCTCATTTAAATGGGCATGGCCTTGTCTGAAAAGACTACCTCACAATCCAGTTTTTGACCCTGCTCCAACAGATCACGACCACCACAGGAAAAAAAAATTCTACCATATTAAGCCCCACACAGTAATGCCCCCTGCACCATATTATGCCACACACCGCAATGCCGTTGATACATTAAATCCCCACACTACGGCAGGCAAGAGTCCCCATTTCACACATTACGGCAGGTGTCCCCATTTTACACATTGAGAGAGAGAATACTTACAGAGGCGATTACCGCTCTTCGACCCGTCTCACCAGTCGCTCCTCGCGCTGGCCTTTCCCTCTTCCTAACTTGGATCCCCCTCTGTACTCCGCTCGGGGGGGGGGGGAGTTTCGCGGAGTGACTGGGTTGCGTCGTGACGTAACGACGCAACCGCGTCATTCCGTGAAACTCCGCCCCCCAAGCGAGTTACCCGGGGAGAAATACGAGGGGGAAGCAGGGAGCCACAGTTAGTGCCGCGGCGGGCGCCCAGTGCGGTTGCACTGTTCGCCTGCCCCAAGAAACGGCCCTGATGTGTGTGACTGTATAGAGATGTGTCCCTTTACATCCTTGCTGCAATGCGTATGCATCACAGCAGGGACAGAGCAACATAGCGGGGCACGTGCGAGCACGCACTCCCACTATGCCATAGACTTCAATGGGAGCCAGCTTGTGCATGCGCCCGCCTCCCATTCACTTGTACGGGACCCAGCAGCAATGCGAATGAGTGCTACATGCCATGCCGCATTCGCATCGCGGCCCCGCTACAGCATACTGCAAAATGCTGCAAATCTGTTGCGGGACACATCTGTGTGACAGTAGGTATGTATGTGTATAGGAGTGTGACTGTATGTGTGTGCAGGGCCAGTGGGCCAATTGCATACAGTAAACAGCCATGTACAGCGTCAAGCTGTAAGGGTGCTGTTTCCTGCCTTGACACTGGCAGCCACTGCTGTGCTGAATGAAACTGATTAATTCTTGACCTGTCAGTACCACCTGCAACTGCCACTGCCCGCCCGCTTACTGTTCCTCTCTTACTGCTGCTGCAGCTGATCAGAGGAGGAGGACTCAGGAGACTGGCACAGCCGTCAGCTGCTCACACAGTCTCACTGTCACTAGTCTCTTCTGATGGCGATTTGTGGACAGCAGCTACATTCGAGGAGTCATTCGGGGTGTGGGGGAGGTTTTGTGAATGGCACAACTCTGTAATTGGCTGGAGTGTACTAAAGCAAAAACTGCTGTAAAACTTAAAAAAAATCAAATTTTTGGAGGTTTTGCCACATTCCCTTACGAACCATTAGCTTGGACCCAACGGGCAAAGCCGTCTTTGGGTGCTGTTACCTAACAGAAACCTATGGGCTTCTCTTCGCAATTCCCCCGTGGCTGCCGTGTCACTCTGTGCATGCACAGAAGCTCTCCTGGTTCCCAAACCCGGAAGTTCTGTGTTCATAAAGGACTGCGCTTATAGGGAGAGCTATACTGTGCGATTTTAATCGCATGTCTGAGTAGATATGTGATTAGTATGCAAGCATAAGTGGCGAGTACTGCACTACGAATGCAATGCTTAGTACATTGTGAGAGAGAGGAGAGGGCTGTCATTGCTCACTCTCTCTGCATTAGCACCAACGACAAGCAGCCATGTGGAGGATGCCATAGCAGCCCACCACAGCCACAGCCTGGGGCTGAGAGGCAGTAAGTGTGGTCATTGATATTGATTATAACTTTTGATTTTTGTTTGTTTTTCCCCCTTTTCTCTTACATCCTAGGGGATACTGGAAATCCAATTAGTACCATGGGGTATAGACGGGTCTACTTGAAGCCAATGGCACCTTAGAAGGTTGATTACGTGTGCTGGCTCCTTCCTCTATGCCCCCCTACCAGACTCAGTTTAGAAAATGTGCCCGAAGGAGCCGGTCACGTCTCTGGAATCTCCTGAAGAGTTTTCTACATTTATTTTTAATGTTTGTTATTTTCAGGCAGGACATGATGGCACCAGCCTGCCTGCTTCGTGGGGCTTAGGAGGGGGGGGGGGGGGGACAGCCCAAGCCCACTAAGGGTTAATGGTCCTGTTCCCTGCTGACAGGATGCAAGCCCCACCACAGCGAGCGTACATTCCCGCAGCACGCCGTTACCTCTAACAGAGCCAGAAGAATAAAGAGTGGTGAGTACTAAGCCGGCGTCCCGATTAGCGGGTCACCGGCCATTATGGCGGCATGAGGATACGGAGACGCACAGCTTCTGCAAGGGGCGAACTGAGTCTCCTGACTAAGTACACTGTTGTGTACACAGTACCCAGACTGGCACTACACCCATAAAAGGGGAATGTCTCCATTTTATGCACACAGACACATAAAGCCAGTATAGAGAAGAGCGGGTAGACCGGGCGCCATTGAAGGGGTGGGGCTTCACTATGAGCGGATCCAGCAGCTCACAAGCACCTTTTTCCTTACTGCAGCTGACACAGACGCTGACTGACAGGGACGTGCATGCTCCTCCGGAAAGCCTCCAGTTTACCTCAGCGGTACCAGGGGGTTATAGCAGGGGGAGCGGTTTACTAGTGTACTAAGGGGGAGATTTACTAAGCAGAGATAAAAGTGGAGAAGTGAGCCAGTGGAGAAGTTGCCCATGGCAACCAATAAGCATTGACGTAACATTTATCTTTTGCATACTATAAAAGTATACAGAGCAGCTGATTGGTTGCCATGGTCACTTCTCCACTGGCTCACTTCTCCACTTTTATCACTGCTTCGTACATGTCCCCCTAAGTCCCTAATCTAGGTACTTAGTCTGCGACCCGACAAAGCTTAGCATTAGCGATAAGGGCACTGTGTGCTGGTTGCATACTCTCTCTGTGTCTCTCTGGAAGGGCTCTTTGTGGGTTAATTGTGCTTTTAATCTTTTCCTGTGTGTGTGCTGTGACTACTGCAGTATGTCAGGCAAAGAGTGTATTTCATGTAAGGTACAGTGTTCCTCTTCTCCAGGGGGTTCACTAGTGTGTACTCAGTGTAGTATCCCTTCCCAGGCTAGTGGGGCAGAACCAGCATGGCTGGATTCCATTAGGGGAATGATTTCCACCATTTCTACAAAATTTACTCATAATGAGAAGGAGAGTTTATGAAAAAGGACTCAGTACCCAGACCAGCATCTCAGTCCTCTACCATTTGTCCACAAAAACGTACCTTGGCCCATATCCTGCATTCTGACTCTGATAATGGAGGAAGGTGAGGTGGACATAGAGGTAGGGGAGGGTACTCTGTCACAGGGTGTAGAGGCTCTCATAGATGCTATCAGAGAAATTCTAAATATCCTTGATAAGGTGACAGAGGAGAGTGAGGAATCTTACTTTAATATTAAGAAAAAATCCTCAGCAAGTTTTCCTGTGTCAAAGGAACTAAATACCCTGTTTGAAGAACCGTGGGTTAATCCAGATAAGAAGTTTCAAAATCCTAGGCAGTTGTTATCATCTTTTCCTTTTCCTCCTGAGGATAGCAAAAATTGGGAAAATCCACCGATAGGGGATGCGTCAGTCTCCAGGCTCTCATGTAAAATTGTAATACCTGTCCCTGGTGCAGCCTCCCTAAAAGATGCGGCTGATCGCAAGATTGAGACTACACTCAAATCTTTGATACTTCTGCTAAGGTGGCCCAGAGACCCACTATAGCATGTGGGTGGATTACACAAGCCATTGCTAAATGGTCAGGTAATTTAATTGAGGGGTTAGACACCTTACCTCAAGAGGAAATTGTTTTGCTCCTGCAACATATACAAGACTCTGCAAACTTTATGGTGGAAGCCATAAAAGAGATAGGTTTGCTTAATGCACGCACTACAGCTATGGCAGTGTCGGCACGCAGAGTATTGTGGCTACGTCAGTGGACTGCTGATGCGGACTAAAAGGAAATGCGTGGAAGGCCTGACTTTCACAGGAGAGGCCTTATTTGGAGATGAACTCGACAAATGGATCTCCCGAGCTACTACGGGTAAGTCCACATACCTACCTTCTGCAGCTCCGCCAGCTAGGAAGGCCTACTCAGGACCCAATTTACAGTCCTTTTGGACTGCCAAGTTTAGGAGCAAGGCCAGAGGTTCTTCTACTGCCGCCAGAAGTGCTAGAGGTAAACCACGCAAACCAGCGACTGCTGGTTCACAGGAACAGGGCTCAGGCTCTGCTTCCTCAAAACCTTACGCATGATGGTGGACTGCGATGCCTGGAAGACAGGAGGGTGGAAGCCTGGCTAAAATTCTTCAGTAACATCTGGACAGGATCGTGCCAGGATCCCTGGGTCATAGACCTTATATCCCAGGGCTACCACCTTGCAGATTCTTCAAATCAGGCTTACCAGTTTCACAAGAGGCGAGAGTAACCTTACACGACGCTATTCAAAAACTGCTACAGACCCAGGTAATTTTTCCTCAAGATGGAGTCGTTGAGAACGGTGATCTCAGGTCTGAAGGAGGGGGAATTCCTAGCGTCTCTGGCTATCAAGGATGCATACATTCATATTCAGATTTGACCACCTCATCAGGCTTATCTACGGTTTGCACTGCAGGATTGTCACTACCAATTCCAGGCCCTGCCATTTGGTTTCTCCACGGCACCGAGGGTGTTCACCAAGGTGATGGCAGAGATGATGATACTACTCCGCAAGAAAGGAGTGAACATAATTCTGTACCTGGACGATCTTCTGATAAAGGCACTGTCCAGGGAACAGTTGTTGAAAAACATTGCGCTCTCAACCAGACTACTCCTGGATCATGGGTGGATTCTGAACCTACCAAAATCTCACCTAGAACCAATGCAGAGGCTTCATTCCCTGGGAATGATACTGGACACAGAGTCTCAGAAAGTGTTCCTTCCCTTGGAAAAGGCAATGGTAATCCAGTCGATGGTTCAGGCCGTCTTGAAGCCGACCCGAATCTCAGTGCATCTCTGCATACACCTTCTGGGGAAAATGGCGGCTTCTTACGAAGCAATTCAGTATAGAAGGTTTCATGCGAGGCCCTTCCAGCTGTATCTGTTGGACAAATGGTCAGGATCACATCTTCACATGCACCAGTGGATTCGTCTGTCACCAAAAGCCAGGATCTCCCTCCTGTGGTGGCTACAGACTTCTCACCTAGTCGAGGGTCGGAGGTTCGGGATTCAGAATTGGATTCTGCTAACCACAGACGCAAGCCTCAGAGGTTGGGGAGCAGTCACCCAGGGGGTACAGTTTCAGGGAAGATAGTCAAGTCAGGAAGTCATCCTTCCAATAAACATCCTGGAACTCAGGGCTATCTACAACGCCCTTCTGCAGGCCTCATCTCTTCTTCAGAATCAGGCTATTCAGGTCCAGTCCGACAATGTGACAGTGGTAACATACATAAACCGACAGGGCGGAACAAAAAGCAGAGCCGCAATGTCAGAGGTGTCAAGAATTCTCCTCTGGGTGGAAAAACACGCCGTGGCGTTGTTGGCGATCTTCATCCCGGGAGTAGACAACTGGGAAGCAGACTTCCTCAGCAGACACGATCTGCACTCGGGGGAATGGGGCCTCCACCCGGAGGTGTTCCAGTGGTTAACACGTTGGTGGGGGTATCCACAAATCGATATGATGGCCTCTCGACTCAACAAGAAGCTCAAGCGGTATAGTTCCAGGTCGAGGGACCCACAGGCAGTAGCGGTAGACTCACTGACAACTCCGTGGGTTTACCAGCTGGTGTACTTGTTTCCTCCCATTCCCCTGATCCCAAGAATTCTAAAAAGAATAAAAAGGGAAAAGGTTCAAGCAATCCTCATTGCTCCGGACTAGCCACGAAGGTCCAGGTATGCGGATCTTCTCGAGATGCTGATCAAAGATTCGTTGTCTCTGCCTCTTCGAGAGGATCTTCTGCAGCAGGGCCCGTTCGTCTATCAAGACTTACCACGGCTACATTTAACAGCATGGAAGTTGAACGGATGATTCTAGCCAAGAGAGGGATTCCTGACAAGGTCATCCCGACTATGATCCAGGCCAGAAAGGGGGTAACGTCTAAACATTACCATCGTATCTGGAAGAAATATGTCTCTTGGGGTGAGAGCAGACAATATTCTATGGTGGAATTTCATCTGGGACATTTCCTGCTTTTTCTGCAGTCAGGAGTGGATGTGGGACTCCTCCTAGGCTCCATTAAAGTTCAGATTTCGGCCTTGTCTATTTTCTTTCAGAAACAATTGGCTTCTCTCCCTGAGGTCCAGACATTCTTAAAAGGTGTTCTGCACTTATAACCTCCCTTTGTGCCTCCTACGGCACCTTGGGATCTCAATTTGGTACTGCAGTTCCTTCAATCGGACTGGTTTGAACCATTGCAGGAGGTAGACGTAAAGTACCTTACGTTGAGGACTGTCACACTGTTGGCCTTGAATTCAGCAAGACGTGTGTCGGAGTTGGGGGCATTGCCTTATAAGAGCACCTACTTAATTTTCCATGAGGACAAAACTGAACTCAGGACTCGTCAGCAATTTCTTCCTAAGGTGGTGCCCGCATTTCACATCAACCAACCTATTGTGGTTTCCGGTTGTTACGAACACCTCTGCTACTTCAAAGTCTTTAGATGTTGTAAGGGCTTTGAAGATCTATGTGAAGAGAACAGCTCGTCATATGAAATCGGACACCCTGTTTGTTCTCTATTATCCCAATAAGATTGGGTGTCCAACTTCGAAGCAGTCAAATGCACGCTGGATCAGACTTACTATCCAGCATGCTTATTCCACGGCAGGTTTGCTGATTCCGAAATCTGTTCAAGCCCAATCTACAAGGTTGGTGGGCTCCTCTCGGGCAGCTGCCCGGAGTGTCTCGGCTTTACAGCTCTGCCGAGCAGCTACTTGGTCGGGTTCGAACACGTTTGCTAAGTTTTACAAGTTCAATACCTTGGCCTCTGAGGACTCTCAGTTTGCTAAACCAGTTCTGCAGTAACCTCAGCACTCTCCCACCCGGTTTGGGAGCTTTGGTACTTCCTCATGGTACAAAATGGATTCCCAGTATCCCCTAGGACGCAAGAGAAAAGAGGATTTTAATTACCTACCGGTAAATCCTTTTCTCATAATCTTATGGGGATACTGGGCTCCCGCCCGGTGCTTCGCTCTTTCTGCTCTGTTACTTGGTTAAGTAATGTTGTTTGGTTCAGCTGTTGCTGTCCCTGATTGCAAGTTTGGTTAGCATGGCTTTCCTCTTGTTCTGGTTGTGCTGGTTCGAATTCTCACCACTTTCCTTTTCTATATCCTTCTCTCAAAGTATGTCGGTCTCCTCGGGCACAGTTTCCTAGACTGGGTCTGGGAGGAGGGGCATAGAGGGAGGAGCCAGCACACGTAATGAAACTTTCATGGTGTCCATGGCTCCAAGTGGACCCATCTATACCCCATGGTACTAATTGGATTCCCAGTATCCGCTACGGACTGTGAGAAAAGGATTTACCGGTAGGTAATTAAAATCCTATTTTGGTTCCAATGTGTTTTTTATTTTTTATCTGAAACTTATATGAGGGAGATGTACTAAGCCTTGGAGAGTGATAAAGTGAAACGAGATAAAGTACCAGCGAACCAGCTCCTAACTGCCATGGTACAGGCTGTGTTTGAAAGATGACAGCTCAGAGCTGATTGGTTGGTACTTTATCTCTCTCCCAAGACTTAGTACATCAAGTGTTTTTTATATTTTTTCCTGTTTTTACATCTTCCCAATAACTTCTTTGTGAATATGTCAAAGCGCAGAGAAAGAAAAAACTCTGCACTGTCATACCTCCCAACTTTGTAGATTGGTGAAGCGGGACCCTTGAGACACCGTTGGCGCCCACGTGTCTGAAAAGGGGCGGATTTTGGGAAAGGGATGGAGCCTCTGGAAAAGGGGCAGAGCCTCACAGAACTCCCCGAACTTATGACTGTGGCTGTGCGCATGACATGTCATCTATTCTCCTCATCTCCAGCTGCTTTCCATGCAGGGCAGCGATGTGTGCACCCCCTTGCCATTGGACCCTGCCAGCCGTGGGTGGGACAGCCGGACAGTCCCAGGAAAATTGGAATGCGGTATAGTTGTGAGGTATGCACTGTGCCAGAGTATTTGTTCTCTTGTATGCATGCACTATCTTCCCTAATATCACTGGGAAGATGGCAACATAGAGGAGGAGGGGCCCGCTTGCCAACACAAGGTAAATGTACGTGGTGATGGTGAGGCCATGGCAACCAAGATGCAGCTGCAACTGACTGAAATCTCTTGCTCTGAATCTGTGCACATCAGTGGGCATAGGTAATATAGAAAGTACATTGGGGGAAATTCCAAGTTGATCGTAGCAGGAAATTTTTTAGCAGTTGGGCAAAACCATGTGCACTGCAGGGGAGGCAGATATAACATTTGCAGAGAGAGTTAGATTTGGGTGTGGTGTGTTCAATCTGTAATCTAAATTGCAGTGTAAAAGTAAAGCAGCCAGTATTTACCCTGCACAGAAACAAAATAACCCACCCAAATCTAACTCTCTCTGCAAATGTTATATCTGCCCCCCTGCAGTGCACATGGTTTTGCCCAACTGCTAAAAATTTTTCCTGCTGCGATCAACTTGGAATTACCCCCATTGTGCCCAGGACAACACAGTAGGCTGGGCCCTGGATATTGCTTGGGATTCTTCTCCACCGCTGCTTGGAGATGACATCATCTCTAAGTGACAGTGAGCCGGCTCTCCATAGGGTTTGAATGGGACCCAGGTCGGACGACCCATGTTACCCATTCACACTGCCCTGTAACCTGAATACTTCCCCTTTCACAACGAGCCGTGACCTGGATTAACCTGGCAAGACCCTGGATTTTTGTGGCTGTGAAAGGGGTATTAATAGGGGTTTTGAATGTCATTATAACACAATACAATCTTGAAGAAAAATAAACCATATAATAGACAAATCTAATAAGCAATTGTAGTGTGAAAAGGCTTCTCATTGTTTTGCCACATAAGCCAACAATGTATTGCACTTTCCCTCCGTCTCGGCAGGATTTTATGTTTATTGCTTTCATTGTGCTGTCTTCTGTTCATCAAATGTAACCTCCTGTGTCTCAGATATCAATAATGTTATGGATCACGGTGGGAGACTTTTTCTGTAATGTAAAACACATTATACAATATATCTAAAGCTGACTGCCAAGATGATTGCAAAAGAGAACAATCTTTGTATGTAAGTCTGGATTTCTTATGTCTAACAATTGAAATTCGATTTTGATAAAGTTTCCATAAGCTTTTTTTTTTTTTACACACTGTTACAGTTGTGTGTTTTTTTTTAATTACTTTCTTTTACAATATTTCCACAGTACATTCCAACTAGGTCCAGCTGTAGACTCTGAAGTCTACATAAATTACTCTTGTGCTCTCCAGGACCAGTAGGGTTCAGTGCTACTGACAAGAAGAGAATTCACCTGTATGGAATTACTCATTAACAGGAAATGTAACAAAGTACATAGAGAAAAACGAGAATACAGAACCTGTTCGGTAAAATAAAATACCTTTCCCTCCTACATTCATATTAAAGCAATTAAACAATTTTAACCACATCATCTATCTTGACATCACGTTCTTCCTACTCTAGTCTCATACTGTAGAAGCTTTAAATAATTTATGTGTGATGTTTTGTAATCCTACACTTTCTACAGTCTGTGACTTTCCCCTCTTCACATCCCCAACTCCCTATTGTGAATGATGACCCCACTGTGCTGTATTCAGGACATTTGTCCTGATTCATGGTGAGTTTGGAGGTGTTCCACTGGGGCACGATGTGAAGGAAGGTGCCCTGACAAAGTGCAGCATAAAATTTAGATTTTTATGAAAAATTAAAACCAAACAACCATTGTGAGGGTGGCAATGCCTACTGAGGGTAGTGGTATGGTCTTGCCCCTAGTGTGCTGAGATCATGCCCCATCCCACATTGGCGATCTCTAATGTTGGGCGGTACTGCATGCATTATGACACTGCCATTGTCACATTCAGCCCTGACTAGCATGTACAAAGCAATAACAAGTATGTTTGGGGCAGATGTGGTATTGTCCAAGCTGTAAACATAAACTATGGTGCCCACAAGAAGCAGCACACCTGTGCATAAGGTTCCTATCATCAGCCCCGACTGTGGTCACTGATTGTCCCCTAGAGGATTAGCACATTCTTCTCTTGGCATAACCTATGCTGCTGTAAGTGTTCTCTGATGATGCAGTTAGGTACAGGTTTTCTGCGCCCAGCTGCTGTAAAATAGAGCAAACACAGATGATCCAAAGAGGGAGAATGAGGAAAAAAGATGCTCAGACACTAATTAAATGCTCATTAAAGAGCCAGTATTTGTTTGGCAAGCATTAGGAATGACAAGGTCAGCGGCACTTTACTTGGACGATACACTGGCTGGCACTGCAGGTTTTTAGGATCCAAGCCTATCTTCTACCGTCACATGCCTGCCCATGTCCTTTTTTGGCACCATCTTAGTGTGTGGTAGAAAATATTCTAGCACTTATTGACAATGTTTAAGAGCTCTCACAGTTTTTTTTCTCCCAGTTATTATATTTTAGTTATTTGGACAAAAAACAATATTTGATTTTTCCCCCTCTATTGATACTGACAGTTTTCCTGAGGTTTTGGATACACTTTCCCTTCTGGTGGTCTACTCATTGGTTGCCTGTTAGATATTTGAGCACTTTGATTTATACATACTTGGAAGCCCATTACTTTTGGCATCTAGCCAATGTTTTAACCACTGCAGGCACCATATGCTGCACAATATGTATGTGCTTCATGTAAAAATATAATTCTGGCTTCCATTAAAAGTTTGTTTTAGTTGAGCTAAGGTAACAGTACAAATTGTTTTATGTTTGGTGGATGTAATATATGACCTAGGAGATCCACTCAGCCCACAAAACATGTTTTACTAATATGTACTCTAAGACTAGGTCCAGACTTCAATTTGAAAAAGTTTACCTTACAATTCATGACATGATTAACTAACATTTACATAATATGAAAACTTTTGCCAAAGACATTTTAGATATAAGAACAGTTTATTTTGCCTAATGTGTGTAATACAAACATGATGATAGTATTGTTGTAGTGAATTGTTTATAGTGTATTATATTCTTATTATTATACTTGTGCCACTCTCATACTTAGAACTACGAAAACTCCAGTTCTGTTTTAGTGTCCAACACGCACTGTGGACCTAATTCAGAGCTGATCGTAGATGTGAGAAAAAACGCACATCTACGATCAAAATCTCTGACATGCGGGGGGATGTCCAGCAGAGGGATAGTCCGCCCATCATGCCAGGCCCTGCTCCAATCGCAGATGTGCGAAAGCATTGCGCAGCGGTGATGCTTTCACACCTTCCGAGTAGCTCTGTGCTTACACAGCCTAGCTGCGTAGGCAGGCGGCTACCCACCATGTTTAGGGTTGCAGCGGCTGCGTGTGATGTCACACAGCCACCGCGGACCACCCCACAAACGATCTGAACACACCTGTGTTGTCCGGACCGTACCCCGAAAACGTTGCCACCACACCCCATGACCGCCTCTGCCTGTCAATCAGGCAGAGGCGATCGCACAAGTGAGATGCCATCACATCTACCTGTGTGCGCACGTGGAGAGGTGCTGCTGTGCGTGTGGACACAGCACAGGGCTTCAGCCTGCGTATGCTGCCGCTGCAGCAACCAGGTCTGAATTAGGCCCTGTATTTGTGATGTTAAGATAGCACTCCTTATAATCACATTTCAGCACTGTTGCTTAAGAGGGGAGTATACTGTACATAATAGTAACTTTTAATTTCAAAGTATAACTGTGAAGCATTGATGTGTGTGTATGATTGCCCAAGAAGAAAGTTTTCGAGCAGGGGCTAGTTGACGGCTTTTAGCCTGGGGTCAACACAAACCTGTGGCTTTGGATATGCTATCAGCGTGCCACAACTGAAAAATGACCATGACATTAACCATGCAAGCAGGGCTGCCATCAGAAATTAAAGGGCCCGGGACTGTGTCCAGCCAGTGACGTGTCCAGCTGGTACTAACCTTGATGATTACTCCGAGGTGCATACTTGGCTGCCTCCAGCAGGCTGACCTCCTACATTTCCTGCCCAAGGCCATGCTCCAAGCACAGTTTTCAGCCCTTCTGGCCCCTCTGCCAAGGCATTGACTGGTCCACAACTTCCATACCCAAGGGTATGAGGTGGCCGGGGATGATGACTTGGAGGTGGCTCAGTTACCGTGGTGCGACTCTGGTGGGGATTGGGCTCCAGGACAGCTGCTGCAGGTTACACACAGCCAGCCAGATAGCATGCTGGAAACTCTGCTGTTTATGGGGGCCAGACCCAGGGGCTGCATGTGGGGGAGTTTTGTGTGCGGGAGAGTAGATGAGGCTCCTGTGGGCAGGGGAGGGGGTGACTGCCCAACAACCGATGCCCTCACAATAAACGCAGGGAAGTCTTGTTTTTAATAAGTCCTCCCAGCGCATTGGTCCACTCTTGATGTAGCTAGTAGCCAGTGTGGGACCCCTCTCGATCTGGGCCCTGGATTCCAGTCCTGGAAGTCCCTCCCTGATGTCAGCACTCCATGCAGGCCTGGTTTGTTTAATGTGGGTGTGTATATAGTTAAAGAAATACAAGAAAAATGGTGGAACTTCTACTGCCACAGGTTCCTCCAAGTGTCTTGTGGTTTTATACTAGAACAGGGCTGGGGAACCTTTGGCCTTCCAGCTGTTGTTGAACTACACATACCAGCATGCCTTGCTACAGTTTTGCTATTTGGCCATGCTAAAACTGTTGCAGGGCATGCTGGGATGTGTAATTCAACAGCAGCTGGATGGCCGAAGGTTCCCCATCCCTGAACTAGAACAAGCCCAGATTTACACCTCCAGTGCCTCACATTATTAATTCACCCACATCAGGGTTCTCAATAATTATACCTAAACCCGTGCATTCATTTACATTAAGTACTCCAAATGTGTGTACATTTATTCAAAGTACTCCCAAGTCTGAATAAATTAATTCCAAGTTAGACCTTATGCGTGTCACCCCATCAGTGTAACCCCTGTCTGTCTGACCCTCCCCTTTAGAATGTAAGCTCTCACAAGCAGGGACCTCTTCCCTAATGTGCTTTTCCTTATCTTACTTATAGCATCATCTACTCCATACTCCCTTCAACGCCACCTAACCTTCGGTTCTACCACCCTGCTGCTTATTTCAGTATTATGAAACAGAAATGTTTATATACCATATACTTGTCCAGTAAGCAGGCCTGGCACTACCCACTCAGCAAAGGGATGCAGAGCAGGTAGGCGCCAGGCTGGAGAAGCGCTCTCCCTGCTCTGCATCTCTGTTCTTCGCAGCCGTGTCCCCCCTGCTGCTGCCGGCTTTTGTGCCTGTCACACTGTACAGGCAGCAGCGCCGGCAGCTTAAAGCCTCCTCTCCCCCTCCCTGTGACAGCGCATTGTGTGGGACCTTAAAAGGGGGTGTAGCTAGATGGAACTGGGGGGCGGAGCTACACGGGACCAGGCTGCAGCCTGTTACACAGGATGATGATCTGCTACAGCTCCAGCAGCCAGACTTTCTTTGGTGAGTGGATGGAAAGAGAGTTAGTGAGCAAGAGAATATGTGTGTATGTGTGTGTGTGTGTGTGTGTGTGTGTGTGTGTGTGTGTATATGTGCATGTGGTGTGTACATCTGTGTATGTGTGACTGTGGGCATAATGTGTGTAAGCGTCACTACTACAGGGGGCATTGTGTGTTTAAGCGTCACTACTACATGGGGCGTTGTGTGTGTAAGCATCACTATTACAGGGGGCGTTGTGTGTTTAAGCATCACAACTACAGAGGGCGTTGTGTGTGTAAGTGTCACTACTACAGGGGGCGTTGTGTGTCTAAGCATCACTACTACAGGGTGCGTTGTGTGTGTAAGCGTCACTACTACAGGGGGTGTTGTGTTTGTAAGGGTCACTATTACAGGGGGCGTTGTGTGTTTAGGCATCACTACTACAGAGGGCATTGTGTGTCTAAGCGTCACTATTACAGGGGGCATTGTGTGTGTAAGCGTCACTATTACAGGGGGCGTTGTGTGTTTAAGCATCACAACTGCAGAGGGCGTTGTGTGTGTAAGTGTCACTACTACAGGGGGCGTTGTGTGTCTAAGCATCACTACTACAGGGTGCGTTGTGTGTGTAAGGGTCACTACTACAGAGGGCGTTGTGTGTGTAAGTGTCACTACTACAGAGGGTGTTGTGTGTGTAAGTGTCACTACTACAGGGGGCATTGTGTGTTTAGGCATCACTACTACAGAGGGCATTGTGTGTCTAAGCGTCACTACTACAGGGGGCGTTGTGTGTGTAAGCATCACTATTACAGGGGGCATTGTGTGTAAGCGTCACTACTACAGAGCAGGTTGTGTGTCTAAGCATCACTATTACAGGGGGTATTGTGTGTAAGCGTCACTACTACAGAGGGCGTTGTTGGTAAGCGTCACTACTACGGGGGCGTTGTGTGTTTAAGCGTCACCACTACAGGGGGCGTTGTGTGTTTAAGCGTCACTACTACAGGGGGCGTTGTGTGTGTAAGCATCACTACTACAGGGGGCGTTGTGTCTGTAAGCGTCACTACTACATGGGGCGTTGTGTAAGCGTCACTACTACAGGGAGCGTTGTGTGTTTAGGCGTCACTACTACAGAGGGCATTGTGTGTCTAAGCGTCACTACTACAGGGAGCGTTGTGTGTTTAGGCGTCACTACTACAGAGGGCATTGTGTGTCTAAGCGTGACTACTACAGGGGGCGTTGTGTGTGTAAGCATCACCACTACAGGGGGTATTGTGTGTGTAAGCATCACTATTACAGGGGGCGTTGTGTGTTTAAGTGTAACTACTACAGGGGGCGTTGTTTGTTTAAGCATCGCTACTACAGGGGGCATTGTGTGTTTAAGCGTTGCTACTACAGGGGACGTTGTGTGTTTAGGCATCACTACTACAGAAGGCGTTGTGTGTGTAAGTGTCACTACTACAGAGGGAGTTGTGTGTGTAAGTGTCACTACTACAGGGGGCCTTGTGTGTTTAGGCGTCACTACTACAGAGGGCGTTGTGTGTCTAAGCATCACTACTACAGAGGGCGTTGTGTGTGTAAGCGTTACTTTTACAGGGGGAGTTGTGTTTTAAGTGTCACTACTACAGGGGGCGTTGTGTGTTTAAGCGCCGCTACTACAGGGGACGTGGTGTGTTTAGGCGTCACTACTACAGAGGGCATTGTGTGTGTAAGTGTCACTACTACAGCGGGCATTGTGTGCGTAAGCGTCACTACTACAGGGTGTGTTGTGTGCGTAAGCGTCACTACTACAGGGGGCGTTGTGTGTTTAAGCGTCACTACTAGAGGGGTCGTTGTGTGTTTAGGCATCACTACTACAGAGGGCGTTGTGAGCGTAAGTATCACTGTTACAGGGGGGCGTTGTGTATTTAAGCGTCACTGCTAAAGGGGGCGGTGTGTGTTTAAGCGCCACTACTACAGGGGGCATTGTGTGTAAACATCACTACTACAGAGTGCGTTGTGTGTAAGCGTCACTATTACAGGGGGCATTGTGTGTAAGCGTCACTACTACAGAGGGCGTTGTTGGTAAGCGTCACTACTACAGGGGGCGTTGTGTGTTTAAGCGTCACTACTGCAGGGGGCGTTGTGTGTTTAAGCGTCACTACTACAAGGGGCGTTGTGTGTTTAAGCGTTGCTTCTACAGGGGACGTTGTGTGTTTAAGTGTCACTGTTACAGGGGGTGTTGTGTGTTAAAGCATTGCTATTACAGGGGGCGTTGTGTGTTTAAGCGTCACTACTACAGGGGGCGTTGTGTGTTTAAGCGTCACTACTACAGGGGGCGTTGTGTGCGTAAGCATCACTACTACAGGGGGCATTATGTGTAAGCGTCACTACTACAGAGGGCGTTGTGTGTGTAAGCGTTGTCAAAGTCAAAAATATTACATAGAGAGAACATACAAACCACACACACATTTAAGTCGATATACTTGCAAATATGCGCAGCGAGCACAGCAATATATGGAAACACACGCATTTGCTCGGACATGGCACGGAGATGGATTCGGCGCTTGTTTCATACAGTACATGGTTATAATAATGTCAAGCACCAGACATCATGGAGATTTAGAATTGGCTGATTAATTGATGTCATGAATATGTATTATCTGAACAGAACCAGATGCGCCCATCATGTTTGGTATTAAAGCAAGCAGAATGATGTGTGGGTTAGTTTGATGCTGGTTGTGAAGTTGTAGGACATTGCAGCGGATAGTTATGATTGAATGTATAAAAGCTGAGATCACTTTGTTGAGAACAATAAATGATACAGTGAATAGGGAACTCAAGCCAACCCTTTTGGCAGTTTTAAGGGCTGAACCTGATTAGCATATACAAAGGAGAGAGAGAGAGACCCCTCCCCTAGGAACAGACACAGGAGAATAGTTCCTGTCTGGGGGGGGTTGGGGTCAGTGTTGTTGGTTGCCTCAGAGAGCAGATGTGATGTGGCTGCACTCAGAACAGAGGTCTCAGAAGCATGGCTGGATCATCGCCAGGCATCAAAGGCTAAGTACCATAATCTCAATATCTCATGACTGATTGGCATAGAGTAGTTTTAAATGTGTGTTTTGTGGTGGGGTAGTTGTGGAATGATGGGTAAGCATAGAGTGATTGGTTTGGAGAAACAAATGGCTTGGGGATGGTGAGGCTTGCGCAGCTGTGTGATTGTAACTTGTTTGTGCTGAATACTCTGTGAAGTCTGTGATGAAGTGGAACATTAGACAACCTGTAGCATAGCATTTGTGGTATTTGTTTGCCTATGGAGATTTAATAAGATGGTTCTAGGAAGTTGGATTGAAATTGTGAAAGGTGATTTAGATTGTTTGGAATTGTAAAATCAGAACATATGCATTGTTTTGAGGCTTGGACATTTTGGAATAAAATGGAGTCTTGTGTTTTCTGCTATGTGATTGTGGTGTAGTAGAGAGTGCCATGTGTTTGGACCTGCAAATCTAAAATGGCTGCTGCCGGGTATTTTCCCCTCCCCCTTTCAGCCATGTGGTGTAGTCTTTGGAATCAAGTGGAATTTTCCCAAAATGGAGTCTAGCTTCTGCCCCATGCGGCATTGTAGGGACAATTGTGTTGCTGGGTGTTGTGTATATAGGGACAGGCAGCATGGGTAAGCTCAAGTACTTTCTAAACAAAGATTCTCAGCATTGACTGACTGCGCAGCGATTGTTCCTCACATGTGTAAGCTTTCTCTGCAATCATATTTGTCTTCTTGTTATTGTGAGCCATTTCTTTCTCTCTCTCTCTTCTCCTCTTCCCCTCTTATTTTCCCTTAAACGTAATTGTATTGTATTGTATTTCCCGTGTAGTTATCTGGTTAGGTAGGTCTATGTTATATTGTAGTGTATGACTTGTATTGTGTTAAATTCTTTTGCAAGTATATCATTCATAATATATATTTAGGCGTTGGACCCTGAGCACGGTATCTGTGTATTTCTTATAGTATTAAGTAATCTCAGAGCGTCAGTGACGCTCGAACAGCTTTAAAGGTAATAAGGTTATACTGTGTTGCATCTACACTCTCCCACTACACAGAGGTTTACAGTATAAGTACATTCCTTAAGGTATAGTTAAGGGAGTACCCTTGCGGTACTTTTTACGCCAATTGCGTACTGTGTTCTTTAACCTTTAACGTGTTTTTAATAGGACAAATATTATAGACATTGTCAATTGGGGGACTCGTCCTCCAGGATTCACATATCTGCACTAGGTAACTTCAGCAGACATTATCAGGTCAGCAAAGGGCGGAGAAGGTAGAAAGTAGCATCCCTCGTTAAACCGTTTGGAGGTCGGGGATACTGCAGTGCTGACCAGTTAAGCGTCTGCTTCGCTTAGTAAAGGGTGCTGAAGGAATCCGGGAACCGGAGGTAAGAACAACACACGCAGATTGGATGGTTTATCTGTTTAAGTAGGTTTAAAAGTACATTTAAAAGTTGCTGCATAGCCTTGATATAGTTAAAAAAAAAAAAAAAAACTCAGGCCTAGAATAACTTTAGGAGTTTGAATGATGACTTTCTTTGTGACTAGAGGCCGCATGGTCTGTCCACCATTTTGTGTGACCCTTATGGAGGTGAAAGGGGGAGGAGCAGCGGCCATTTTGGGAAGGTCAAAAAAAAATATTTTTTTCCCTAAAATGGCTGATTTTCAAGAAATAATCAGCCATCCACTGTCAAAAAGAAATCATCATTTAATGAGTTTTTTTTCAATGCATTTGTTTAGTCCATATCATAGTCAATTATAAGTAGTTCAGATACAGTTTAATAACAGTTAATAATAAATTAAATATTTGATTTAAGAACGATACACAGATAAAACAAAGTTGTTGTTTTTTTGTTTTTTTTTCTTTTGGTTTCCTTACCACCCTACTCTGCTTGGTGCAGGATGGCCATTGAAATGCAGATGAACCTGTGTGACTGGTTAGGTTCCCTAGCAGTGTTGAAATAAATCGCCTTTTACAGAGTTACTGTAGTTAAAAAGCAATTCATATGCAAATTAGAAGCACTGAATAAGGTCTAAATGTCTATATGTCTGTGCTTACATCAATGTATGTTATTAGATTAAATTTAGAATTGCATTTTCATCTGTGTACTTTCACATATCTCACCTTCCTGTTTGCCAGTTCTATAATTGATAAACGTGCTTAGAGAGATTTGTCGTTATTTTATAGTTTAAGAGTAAAGGTAACATAGTTAAAGTATAGACAAACACACAGTTTTGCCTGGGAGATAAGGTGAAGTCAGTGTGGTGTGCGGTAGATGATCAAGGATCATCTACATTGATAAACATATAAATTGTGTTACGGTGGATCTTTATTTTGCGTACACGTGTCTCTAACAAGGATTGAGATTTGTGCACGCAAACCAAAGGCCGACGCACGCAGCGTAAATTACGCAACGGAGCGTCCGGGTACGCCCACGTAACTCAAAACACAAGTTTTTCTCCTCTCCTCTCAACGCGATAAGTAGCGCCACACGGTAAATAACGCCAGGCGATAAATCGCGCAAATCTATTTTTTTTAAAATTCGAAATTTAAATTAATAGATCCTTCTCCTAATTTGTAACACATCTGGTCTAAAGAGAAATTTCTGCGCAGAAATAGAAATAGAAACAAAAGTGTACATGTGGTGAGTGAGTGTGTTGTATACAATTTTACAGGTTGAACCACAAGAAAAGTCGAGTTCTCGTGAGGTACATGCGTGTAAGTGACGTACATGGTGGCTAGGGAGGCATCCCTGGTTAAAATATACAATTTGAGCATTAGAGTGTAGCAGACCAGGAGGTCATACTGTAACAGACCAGGAGGTCATAACAGACCAGCAAGTTCAGGTACAGCAGACAAGGAAGTCCGCTATACAGTCCACAGGCACAACACCAAGAAAGGGTTGGTGCAACACCCATATAGGCCATATAAGCTCTGGCTGAAGGAATTTGCAGCCGAAATTTTCGATTCCGTTGGTCGCTCAGTACATAAGATTAGTTGCTTGTGCACTAAACGATTGTACCGCACGTAATTGTGTACATTAGTTAGTAATCTGACCTAGTACCATTAGAGTAAAGGGGTCACAAACGCTATTTGTACATTCTAACGTGATTTGTGTAAAAAAAAATTTATTTTAAGGGAAGTTCGCTGCTCACTCAGGAACTATCCAGCAACCAATAGTTACTGGAAAGAGTAAGTGTTCTTCGGATCACCCTCACAGGTTCCAGTAAATAGAGGTTCAGGTCGCAGGGGCCCTAGGTCGAGTACGCCAGCACCATATCGGTGTGATCAGGTCGTATTGGTCGGCGTGGGCGAGTGAGTGGGGTACTCGGTAAACCGCCACCGTCAGCCTATTTTGAACATTTTGGTTTGCGTAAGGGTTGGCTGAATAAAGCAACACTTTCGAACTATGGGGGCCACTTGTTCAGGTAGGGGGCGATCAACCTCGGTTCGGGTTGATTCAGTGAACCGACCAATTGGGTCGGCAAGGTATGTAATGTGTGAGAAATACGGAAGTCACACAGAAAGTTTATGTGATGAATGGGAGAGAATGACTAGACATGACGGGGAGAAATTCCCAAGAGTAGGTAGCTTCAGCCTAGAAGTGTTAACGAATTTAAGGAGAAGGATAGGTCTCATTAAATCAGCAAAGAGACGAATCAAGCATTATGATCATTTGCAGTTATGGCAACAGGAAGGTGAATTGCAAAGAGATTTAATTGACTTATCTGACTCTTAAGGGGGGTACTCACGGAGCGATATTCTAAGCAATCTGACTAGATTGCTTAGAATATCGGCAGGATCGCTCCGTGTGTAGCCCCCTCCGCGATAGCGATGCGTGGCCCCGCACATCGCTATCGCCGCTGCTAGATTGGCCTGCATGCAGGCCAATCTAGCGGGTCGCTCACTTCACCCGCTGGGTGAAGTGAGCGGCCCCCCCGTCTCCCCCCGCACGCTCAGCACAGATCGCGCTGTGCTGAGCGGCAGGAGAGATGTGTGCTGAGCGGTTCGCTCAGCACGCATCTCTCCTTGATCGGCCCGTGAGTACTGGGCTTTATCTTGAGAGGAGAGACATGGCAATGGAGAGGATTATGGTTGCGGAGAAAAGCACAGGGGTGGAAAAAAAAAAAAAACGCTCTTAGCAACTGTAGTATAGATGATAAGAATAAGTGTAATAAATGTAACAATGATAATTGTAATACTGTTAAATGTACAACTATTAACCTATGCAAGTTGCACCCCATGTCAAACTTCCCTCAGGAATACAAACAAGAAAGTGAGCCCAGAACAATGTCGGCACCTCTTCCAGAAGCCATCCTACAAGACATCCAGGTGGACACGACCAAATCGGTAAAGGCAATAATCAAACCCCCTAACGGAGGGTCAGGTGAGGTCGTGTCCACAGGTACGTACAATGTTTTATATCACGCACAAACAAATGTACCCCATATTGTAAGACCAAAACAAGATGATGTAGTTGAGTTTGATCCGGTCAGGGTGATCACAGTCCCCAATGGGAAGACTGACGATCAGGGAATCATTCCCGTCAAGGACAGGGCAATGCGCTGTCTCTGGTCCCGGACAGAATTGAGATCAATCATGTCTGATTACCCAGATCCTAGGAAAGATCTAAGTGTATGATCAAAGATTCACAGAAGGTATATGAACCCCCTAGACAACGACATAATCATGGTATCCAAGGAATCAGGTAGTTACAGGGAAAGCGGTTAATGGCACTGAACATCCAAGCACTAGAGGAGGCATCAAGTCGACCGGAACCCCAGGCCCCTAGCACATGGAGAAAGCCAAGGATTTGTTATCATTGTAGAAGAGAAGGGCATTATGCCAGCAACTGTAATAACCCACATAAAGTCAGACCCCCTAGACCAAGAAATGAGCAAAATTATAATACACACAATTATAATCAGGGATCATATAGGAAGAATTTTGGGCCACACCCATGATATGTGGTCAGGAAAGGTGATCATTAGGACTGATGGTAAGCCTGAGGTAACGGTTAACAAATAGGGAGGTCATTCACTGAAGACACAGGAATGACCAGGTGAAACGTTGTAAATGTATCTGTGAAATGTTTTCTTTTTCTCTCTCCCCACCTCTGACGATTATTGGTAGGATTCAAACATTGCATATATACTTGGTCTTTGCAGAAGTCTACCAAACCCCAGCATGACCTATCCGCATCAATGTATCCTGGCCAGATACAGAAAGTGGAGTATGGTGCTGGGGGGAGGGACTGCGCAAGGAAACCGTTAGACATGTAGATATGACAGCCTGATGATCAGACAATGTTTTAAAATGTTTGAAAAATGTTTTTTTTCTCTTTTCCTATTGATGGCTATTGTTGATTTAAGTAACATACACATGCATATAAATTGTTCTCTCTCTTTGTTTTTTTTTGCTGTTGTTGTTTTCTCTCTCTTCTCACTCATGCTTTCATGTTTTAAAGATGGTATGTCACCCATCAGTTAGACAAATGGTAATGCAAGATTTTTGCTCCTTACAGAAAGATCGCTGGTTTGGAGGGAATATTGCATCACCAGAATGTTCGTTTGGAAGACTGAGAGACAGCACCTTTGAGAAGACAGCAGAACAAGAAGAACAACAAGACGAGAGAACTAATTATCGTAACTAGTTTCTCTCCCCCTCAAACTGATTTTCTGTACCCCATTACAAATTTCTTCTTTTCTCCTCCTGTAAGATGGACTTGCCCCGAGAGACTGTGATATGGATTTTCCTGTTGACCATGACGTTGACCCGAGCAGTCTGTTTCGGTGAGAGTACCAGTGAGGTCGAGAAAGGATCCAGAAAGGTTCCAATGACTAAGACGGAGGTGTAAATTTCCAATAGCAACACAACCACCAAGCAAAGGCGAGTACCGGAAACAATCTAGCAGCCATGTTATTTGTAAACATTGTGAAGGATTGTTAGTTGAAGAAAACTGTATCTGTAGGCTCTGTGACAACGTAGTTGAGGATGGGTGCATTAAGAAATGCCAATCCAGTTTTAATATCCACATGGACCGGCATCCATTGAGTGACTATCACTCCTTAGTGGGTAGTGTGTTAAATAAGACAGATTGTTGGGTATGCTCTCAAGTACCTCAAGGTCATAGCAAATCAGGGCTAGTACCATTTCCTTTAACGGTAGGGGATGTACTTGAGCTAAAGGGTGGGAGGCCGGTGGACAGGAGGTTTAATATCTCTAGTCCTCCTAGTTTGAAGCTCCACCAATATCATGTGGATAGGTCCCTATTATGTTTTAACATCTCCGATCCCCGAAAGCCGGGAAATTGGGAAGTGTCATGGAGTAACCAAACCATGACCTTTTCATATAGAGCAGATAGAATGCCGACAGATACAGAGCTTGTACGCCACATAGCCAGTAGAGGAAAATCTTTCCGGTATAGGTATACCTTAGGAAATAGGATTACGAGAGTTGGAGAGGTATCACCAGGATACTGTGCACATATCGTACAACCTGATACGTGTACTAAGCAGATGGAAGAATTAGGGTTAGGAGATTTCACATGGAAGGTGTGTAATATGGTTATGTCCTACTCCGTCCCATATGTTCTCCCCGATGATGCATATTTCATATGCGGGAGAAAGGCGTATGAGCGGCTTGCCCCAAACTCTGAAGGATTGTGTTATATTGGAAAAGTACTACCTGAGGTAATGAGTCTAAGGAGTGAGGAAACTGTAATCCCAATGGACTTGATTTATGACCCAACGGTAGAAACAATGATGTAATGAAAATGCGATTATACGGTCCGTTTCTTTCACCTGTTTTTCCGTTTTCCTCCAAGGTAAAAAGACCCACTTGGACGAGGAATTTGATGAGCCGATATACAGACAACAGATGGATTAAAGAAGAAGTTTTGACAACCTTATACACAGATTTTTGATGAACTATGCCATGGATCCCCAGTTTCCCTAGAAATTTTAAAATTACGCTAGCCCAACACTTTTGTAAATCTATGGACATTGACAGCTTTTGCTCGCACCTTATGGGCAAAAGCACAAAGAAGACTGCATTCAACAGACACCAAACAAGACCTCAATCGACGAATGTTAATTTACCTGACATAGAATACCACCGCATTTACCGTAATTATGTCTTTTCTTCATTTCTACAACCCTCAGGTAATGACACACATAGTCGATAGGGAATACAGGCACAGATATCAGCAATCACATATCACCCCCATTCATGTATCATCAACTAAAATGTGCTCCCCCATTTTGTTACAACCAAAGCCGAAAAGAGCTCGGTAAAGTTTGACAGCCCATCCACAGACCCGTACCACGGGATAAGAAGGAATTCAAATGTATACTTCGCAATACCTCGAAGCTTGATTTAAAACACGTACGGCACGATGATACATGACCCCCAAGCACGGATTCATACACACATGCTTCTGCTATCTCACTAGGTCATACCCTTTTTCTACCTTCTCCTCTCCTCCCCTACCCAACCATGTAAATGTATTAACCCCTGACATATATTTTTCTCTTTTTGAAATGTTTTAGGAAGTGGCAGTTATTGGTGACTGCCAAAGGGTGGACTGTCAAAGTCAAAAATATTACATAGAGAGAACATACAAACCACACACACATTTAAGTCGATATACTTGCAAATATGCGCAGCGAGCACAGCAATATATGGAAACACACGCATTTGCTCGGACATGGCACGGAGATGGATTCGGCGCTTGTTTCATACAGTACATGGTTATAATAATGTCAAGCACCAGACATCATGGAGATTTAGAATTGGCTGATGAATTGATGTCATGAATATGTATTATCTGAACAGAACCAGATGCGCCCATCATGTTTGGTATTAAAGCAAGCAGAATGATGTGTGGGTTAGTTTGATGCTGGTTGTGAAGTTGTAGGACATTGCAGCGGATAGTTATGATTGAATGTATAAAAGCTGAGATCACTTTGTTGAGAACAATAAATGATACAGTGAATAGGGAACTCAAGCCAACCCTTTTGGCAGTTTTAAGGGCTGAACCTGATTAGCATATACAAAGGAGAGAGAGAGAGACCCCTCCCCTAGGAACAGACACAGGAGAATAGTTCCTGTCTGGGGGGGGTTGGGGTCAGTGTTGTTGGTTGCCTCAGAGAGCAGATGTGATGTGGCTGCACTCAGAACAGAGGTCTCAGAAGCATGGCTGGATCATCGCCAGGCATCAAAGGCTAAGTACCATAATCTCAATATCTCATGGCTGATTGGCATAGAGTAGTTTTAAATGTGTGTTTTGTGGTGGGGTAGTTGTGGAATGATGGGTAAGCATAGAGTGATTGGTTTGGAGAAACAAATGGCTTGGGGATGGTGAGGCTTGCGCAGCTGTGTGATTGTAACTTGTTTGTGCTGAATACTCTGTGAAGTCTGTGATGAAGTGGAACATTAGACAACCTGTAGCATAGCATTTGTGGTATTTGTTTGCCTATGGAGATTTAATAAGATGGTTCTAGGAAGTTGGATTGAAATTGTGAAAGGTGATTTAGATTGTTTGGAATTGTAAAATCAGAACATATGCATTGTTTTGAGGCTTGGACATTTTGGAATAAAATGGAGTCTTGTGTTTTCTGCTATGTGATTGTGGTGTAGTAGAGAGTGCCATGTGTTTGGACCTGCAAATCTAAAATGGCTGCTGCCGGGTATTTTCCCCTCCCCCTTTCAGCCATGTGGTGTAGTCTTTGGAATCAAGTGGAATTTTCCCAAAATGGAGTCTAGCTTCTGCCCCATGCGGCATTGTAGGGACAATTGTGTTGCTGGGTGTTGTGTATATAGGGACAGGCAGCATGGGTAAGCTCAAGTACTTTCTAAACAAAGATTCTCAGCATTGACTGACTGCGCAGCGATTGTTCCTCACATGTGTAAGCTTTCTCTGCAATCATATTTGTCTTCTTGTTATTGTGAGCCATTTCTTTCTCTCTCTCTCTTCTCCTCTTCCCCTCTTATTTTCCCTTAAACGTAATTGTATTGTATTGTATTTCCCGTGTAGTTATCTGGTTAGGTAGTCTATGTTATATTGTAGTGTATGACTTGTATTGTGTTAAATTCTTTTGCAAGTATATCATTCATAATATATATTTAGGCGTTGGACCCTGAGCACGGTATCTGTGTATTTCTTATAGTATTAAGTAATCTCAGAGCGTCAGTGACGCTCGAACAGCTTTAAAGGTAATAAGGTTATACTGTGTTGCATCTACACTCTCCCACTACACAGAGGTTTACAGTATAAGTACATTCCTTAAGGTATAGTTAAGGGAGTACCCTTGCGGTACTTTTTACGCCAATTGCGTACTGTGTTCTTTAACCTTTAACGTGTTTTTAATAGGACAAATATTATAGACATTGTCAGCGTCACATTATGACATTATGGGGGTAATTCTGAGTTGATCGCAGCAGCAAGTTTGTTAGCAATTGGGCAAAACCATGTGCACTGTAGGGGGGGCAGATAAAACATTTGCAGAGAGAGTTAGATTTGGGTGGGTTATATTGTTTCTGTGCAGGGTAAATACTGGCTGCTTAATTTTTACACTGCAATTTAGATTTCAGTTTGAACACACCACACCCAAATCTAACTCTCTCTGCACATGTTATATCTGTCCCCCCTGCAGTGCACATGGTTTTGCCCAACTGCTAAAATATTTGCTGCTGCGATCAACTCAGAATTAGGCCCTATGTGTGCTGTCCCTTTGTAAAGTATGGGAGGGTGCAAATTTATAGTTTGCAGGGGGGCGCCAAACACCCTAGCACCGGCCCTGCCTGTAAGTCACTGTTTCTTGTTGGCTCATTTGCTTATGTACTTTGTTAGGCACTGTGGAACCCTTGTGACATTATATAAACAAAGGATAATAATAATAATAATAATAATAATAGTAAATATTATCTGATATACTGTTTTTATTTATGTTATTGTTAAATCCTCATGAAAGCCAATAAAATAATTTGCCGTAAAGTAAAGCCAGGTACAGACTAGACGATTATATTAAGGATGTGGCCGAATCCCATGACACATCGTCAAAATCGTCTAGTATGTACCCACCGTGGGTCGCTAGCAACATTCCCCGTCGGCTGTGCATGCAGCTCAATATGGGGATGTCGCTAGCGATGCCATGCTGCGGAACGACTTCCCCACCCCTGCGCCGCTGCTCCGTCGCTTCACATATATATGCACTTGCCGATGTCGACACCCTGCCGGGTCCCGTCTCCGCTGATATCACCGGGTACACACACCGTTTAGTGTGTACCCAGCCTAAGAAGTTGGTATGTGCAGGCTGGGTGACTGGTGAAACACTAAGAGCTGCGGGGAAATTGACTAAAGTACATGAGCATTTATCAGGTTTTACCAGCCAGTTTGCCGTACACTGAATGCATCTATTGCAACTTGGAGATTGAAAATCTGCCGGCATTGGGTGTCATTCCAACCCGATCGCTCGCTGCAGTTTAGATCGGGTCAGAACTGCGCATGCGCCGGCGCCGCAGTGTGACGGCGCATGCCAGACGGCTGAAGGCCGTCGTTGCCTAGCGATCGCCTCTGCAGAAGAAAGAGTGAGGACTCTGTAGGAGGTTAACTGTATCTTTAATGAAGAAACAACTGTACACTGATACTTGAAGAATTGAAAGACACGGGAAAAGAACTGGAGTCAATGATTAAACGATTTGAGGAATGGAGCTGAAGATCACCGGTATTTGAGGCACTGAAAAACTGTGGTTTAAGATTGGTAAACAAGGCTGAAGGAGGCTGGGTTTTGGAGAACTGAAAGACTGTGGCTTGTGACTGGTAGACGAGACTGAAGGTGACTGGTTTTGACGAACTGAAAGACTGTGGCTTGAGCTTGGAGAGTGAGGCTGAATAACTCAGATTCTGAAGAAATGAAGACTGTGGCTTGGGCTTGGAAAGTGAGGCTGAAGATCTCAGATTCTGAAGAAACGAAGACTGTGTGGTTTGGGCTAGCGAGATGCCCGCAGGTACCACCGTTTAGCACCCGAAGCCCCTTAATGACCGGGAGCCCATGAGCGCCTTCACGATTGGCGACGGGTTAAGCGACAAGACTTCAGCAGCGATAGGTCACGAACTGAGGATAGCAACCAAAACCGGGGAACCAGTAGCAGCCTGGGAGCACAGAGCTGGAGCACCTTTCACAGGAAATCAACTTGAAGCACTGGCACTCTCTCCCTGAGCCAGCCCCCTTTTATAAGGGAAGACTGCACCGGATTGGCTGGAAGCAGAGTGTGAATTCAGTTGGCAGATCTCTGGTCTCCAACATGGCCGCCCCCAGCACTGGGGACATTCTCAGCTGCAGCACTTTAGCTAACACAGCTCCGGCCCTGACTTCCTGAAACAGTCACTGCCAGAGGGCTCTGATGCAGCGACTACCCACCGCAGCACCTGACTCACCAGGCCCAGGCCCCGGCCCCCGACCTCCGGAAGCCGCACACATGCCCAAGGTCGCAGCCGCACCAACCAACGAGATGGCAACCCCCGGGTGACCGCACCGGAGGTAAGGCTCTGGATACTGACACTGATGGCTGCCCATTCGTGCCTAACCAATGCTTGGAGTTTGTCAGGATTTATGGGTTTTTGTTTGCCTCTTGAGGACAGACCACAAGTTGTCAATGGGATTAACGGCTGGAGAGTTTCCTGGCCATGGACCCCAAAATGTTCATGTTTTGTCTTTTGGCAAAGTGCTCCATTATGCTGGAAAAGGCATTGTTCGTCACCAAACTGTTTTTGGATGGCTGGGAGAAGTTGCTCTTGGAGGATGTTTTGGTAATATTTTTTATTCATGGCTGTGTTCTTAGAAAAAATTGTGAGTGAGCCCACTCCTTTGGCTGAGAAGCAACCCCACACATAAATAGTCTCTGGATGCTTTACTGGTCTCAGGACTGGTGGTAGCGCTCACCTTTCCTTCTCTGGACAAGGGCGGCAAAGAAGCCACTGCTCTCCAGGAAAAACACCAGGGACAGACTGATATTCTGCAAAATGTTGAACTGCTGAAATACTGGGGTAAAGTCATTTTCTCTGATGAATCCCCTTTCAGATTGGTTGAGGCATCTGGAAAAAATGCTTGTCGGAGAAGGAAAGGTGAGCGCTACCATCAGTCCTGTGTCATGCCAACAGTAAAGCATCCTGAGACCATTCATACTGTATGTTTGGTTTCTTATCAGCCAAGGGGGTGGGCTTACTCACAGTTTTGCCTAAGAACATAGCCATAAATAAAGAATAGTTATCACATAATAATAATAATAATAATAATAATAATAATAATAATAATAATAATAATAATTATTATTATTATTATTATTTATTTATTTATTTAAGTACTAGATTTTCCATGGATGTTTTTTATTTCAATACTTTATATGACAAACACAGTAGCTAAAACATATATATCAAGAGGAAAATCAAGATATTATCATATAACATATAACAGGTTGAATATTTTTTTCATTACATTTGTTACAGAAGTTATGTGCTTAGTGAGGCAATTAGTAGTTATTTGTGGCTTGAGATGTTACTAATGTGGTTTAATGCCCTGCAACAGTTGTTTATGCAATCCTGTACTAGACATGTTATCCTAAAGGGATTTGTGGGGTAGTGTTGTAGAAGGACACTTTATACTTATTATATTGTTTAATGGTGCCTGAATACATTCCTTTGCTCTGCTGCAGCCTCAGGCATACATAATTCTGTAGAGTTTGTAATAAATCCTGTTTCATAACCCTGTAGCTGAAAAGTGTCATGTTCCACTTACCAGCATCACAATTGCATTATAAAAAAAATCTCTGTTTAACATCTATGTAGTTGCAGCCAATACGATATTTGCTTTCATAAGTTTAACTTACATTAGGCCGTTACAGTTGATTGGGAATGACTGATATGCAAATTATTATTATTATTATTATAATAACTGTTGTTATTATTATCTTTAATCTCTTAGTCGCCACAAGGTATATGTGGTGCTGTACAAGATATATACTTAAATACAAATACAGTGAACAGCATAAATACAATACACAACAGTGAGCCATCACAGGAGGACAAAGCATAAATTCAATCATTGCAGTAGAGTGACAAGTAAAAAGGAAGGGTTGGGCTACTCGCTGTAACTAGAGACTGCAAGCAGTGCTGAGTTTGAGAGGAAGGTACAACAGCTCCCATTGATCCAGTTCCCATCATATAGGTGAGCAGACAGTACCAGAGTTACGGAAGGGGCAAAGGGGCACTGGTAGTAAAGATAGTGCAACGGAGGAGGGCTCTGAGAGCTTAGATTCTACAAGGAGGGGGTAAACATGTGGAAGGTAAATTGGGAAGGAAACAATGTGGTAGGAGGAGGCAATGCGAGAGGAGTTAAGTGGAGGGCTGGTAGTAGGGTTGGGAATAGAATGAACATATCAGTTCCAATATTCAATGTTTTTCCATCATTGGTGAGGTTTGAATGTTTGCTCACCAATAATGTTTTCCTTGTGATGTCCTCTTCATGGCTTCTGATTGGCAAAGGCACCTGTCAGCCCCCCCGCCTACCCTTTCCATCCATCTTAGGTCTACAGCAGCACTCAGCAGTAGACCATAACTTCTGACACATGCATACTACAGATAAACATTCACACACCCTTCCTGCTTCACCACCTCCTACTCTCCTTTCTGTGTTTTCTCCTTCAATTCTGTGGAACTGGCAGACACAGGCATTGTGTATACAGGGCATTTCCTTAGCTATCCGTACTCTGAGGATTAGGAAACAGTATAGAGCCCATGGATCACTGAAACCCAAGAAGCTTTTTGGGCACAGAGTCTGGTGAGTGAGACTTTATCTAGGGGCACAGTTCCAAAAACAGCAGTGAATTGTAGACATAAGTTGGCTAAGAAACCATTACATTTCACAACTCTCTACCTGTGCAGCTTCTTTCCCAGCAAATTGGGTTCAGGATTCTGTAATAAGTACAGATGGGACATTGAAAGAAAACTTTGATGCTATGTGACCAGTATTCCTGTGTTGTCGCTGCTTTGTTGCCAGTGCTAAATACATTGGTAACATCAACACTGTCTTGCGATGTCCCATCAATAGCTGAAAGGCTTTAGTGAAAAGGTGTGTCTTCAGCAGAAGTTTAAAGCTAGGGAGAGTTGAAGAAAGTTGGACTTTCAGTAGAGGAGTGAGTTATTCATATACTTAAAGAAATAGACATGCATTAAAGGATTGGTATTTAAAACCTTTAATATATAATTCAGACGTTTTTGTTAGCACATGAAGATATTAACATATGGGGGGTATTCAATTAGCTGCAGAGTTTACCCCGTGACTAATTGCAGCACTGGACCTATTCAATTAGCGGGGTTTCCCCAACGCATGAGCCCCCTGCATTCCTATGCGTGAGTCCCCGGGGATGGACTGAACCTTTCAGTTCCAAAAGTCTGCGTAACAAAACTCAAAATTGAGTTGTGCGTAATAAAAAAAAAAGCTGATTCCGCAGTTTGCGTGGAATCAGTGGTGGATGTTGGGTGCGGGAAAAAGGCTATTTTACTGAATAGCTTTTCCCTGTGCAGCAGGTGTTTTTGTCGGTAATTAGTTGCAGGGTGAACCCCGCAACTAAAGGCGGACTGACAAATTTTAGCCAGGGAGACAAACTCATGGCACCGGCCCATGAGCAGCAGCCCATACATATAAATTATTTTAGGTCACATAATAATATTAATAATAACAATAATATTTTAATATTTTCTCCAAAAGAACAGAGGGTGTGATTTGTCAAAGTGTAAAAAAGCCCTTTTACTAGAGAAATTGGGTGTTATCAACTTGCTTTATATATTAATGGGGTTTCTGCACTGGATAGCCTTATTTTTACACTTAAATTTAATTGCATTCAATTGCAAACTAATGTGTATCTATTTTTAGTGCCTAAAATATTATTTACTTAACGGTTTGAGGGTCAATTGAATTCCACCCATTAGATTTCAAAATCTAAAAGTCTTGCAGGTTTACTACTTCCTGATAGAAGCCACCATCAAATGCACCAGTAAAACCTACGGGTGGTTCTGTTATGGGTGCAATGTGTGCGGGCCCACACTGCATCCATGTTTTTTTAATTACTTTTCCGGAGTCCCGCGTTGGAGCTGCAGTCGCGGTAAAAAAAAATCCTGCAAAATGGCCGCCGTGCATGCGTAGTAGGGTTTTAGTCCCTGGAACATGGCGGGTGCCATGTTTCCGGAAACCTCTGAATGCGCAGTAGACAATGTCCTGTGAAGAGGAGGGTGCCCACCCGCAGTCTGCTCACGGGCTCCCTCCTTTGTTAAAATGCCCTTGCTTATGGAAAATAACTAAAAACTGATGGAAACCAACAAAAACCAACAAATATTTCCTGGTGCTTTTCTATTGGTTTTCCATACCACGCAATATTTTTACATTACAAACACCTCAAACGCACTAAACCCCTTAATTACATTGAACGGCTATAGGGTCTAATTCAGATGTGGGTGGAGTGGCTGTCAGTGATAGTGCTGTATGGTGATGTAGCAGGAGACATCTATTACAAGCAGACACCTCCTGCTGCAGTAGTGATCTGACATGCATCCTAGGATGCAGCATTGGATCACTCAGTCACCATTGGGCAACTTGCGGCACCCATGGTGCCATGCAAGCAACCCATCGCAGAGGCCACGGAGATCCCTGACATCTTCCCTCACCCTAAACGGAGGCAACATGCTTCCATTTTCACAAATGGATTTCTTTGCCGCCCTCTTCCCGCCTCCCAGATGGTAGCAGGCTATCAGTCACTAAGAGTCTTCTGCTGCCCTGAGTCGCAGTACCTGTTGGCACATGTGCAGAATGGGCCCTGTGCATGAGCACAGTACCTACTGATAATTGGTACTTTGTGGCACAGGGCGCAACTCCCATAGTTTGGTGGCAGGTGGTTGTTGGAGTTCGGAGTAGGAGTTTATAAAGAGAGAGTTTCTTGCGATGGCTGACTGGTGCTGTAAGTTGTCTTGAGTCATACTTTCTATAGTGTGTTATATTATTATTTCAGTCTTGTCTGTGTTTATTTGTGTGAGGTAGAGTTACTGTATTACGTGTGAGGTAAAACATCTGTATGACCTCAATATCACATACAGCTTTGAGGTTCAACCACCCCCTAAATAACCTAAACTGCTGGTGCTCCTCACCTTCTGCCTCCTCCTAGTCAGCTTGTGGAGTGTTGCATCTAGGAAGGAAAGAAAAGTATTCATTATTGGGGCACAAACTTAAAACAATCATCTTGCATTCACATAATATATTAAAACAGCAAATTATAAAGGCTTTACTGATGAAAAATTAAAACAAAATATATGTATCAGTTACAAAATGGGTGTAATGACCTTTATAGAGATGCAAATATCCAATAACACTGCTCAGCAAATTTTTTTTAAATGATCTGCTTCTGGCATGTGAATGTGTGTTTTTGCCTAATTTAGGGATGCTGAATTCAGTGGAAAAATTTGATTTTCTTTATCACATCACATTTATTAGATATACATAAATAACAAAAGCGGTAATAGCTGTTTCTCAGAAAAGTAAGAGAAGTGAACATTTCTACAGAATTTAAATACAGGTTGAGTATCCCATATCCAAATATTCCAAAATACAGAATATTCCGAAATACGGAATTTTTTCAGTGAGACTGAGATAGTGAAACCTTTGTTTTCTGATAGCTCAGTGTACACAAACTTTGTTTAATACATGAAGTTATTAAAAATATTGTATTAAATGACCTACAGGCTGTGTGTATAAGATGTATATGAAACATAAATGCATTGTGTGAATGTACACACACTTTGTTTAATGCACAAGTTATTAAAAATATTGGCTAAAATAAAATGACCTTCAGGCTGTGTGTACAAGGTGTATATGAAACATAAATGCATTCTGTGCTTAGACTTGGGTCCCATCGCCATGATATCTCATTATGGTACGCAATTATTCCAAAATACGGAATAATCCGATATCCAAAATACTTCTGGTCCCAAGCATTTTGGATAAGGGATACTCAACCTGTATTCTCAACATATTCATTTATAAAATACTGATAACACTACAGAAATGCTTTAAAAACTGCAGAATCTAAACTTCAGAAACTCTTTACAATCCAAATTCGCCATCATATGATTGTTAATAAAAGATCAAATGTAAAGTCACTTTGCTTTAGGGAAATAGGATGTTGACGCTTTCTGTTTGTACAGTGTCTCATTGGTCTTTCTAAAAAGGAACCAGCCGTAGTCCCTCATCATTGCAGGGTCCCAGTGTCCTTTTTGCATAATCATAGTTCTATGGGTATGCAGTTAGATTCCCGGCGGTCGAAATCCTGACGCTGAAATCCCAACAGCCATTTAAATGATGACGGTCGGAATCCCGAACCGCCAGCCAAAAACCCCACTTGGGTGGTGGTGGTGGGGGCTACTCACAAATAAAACGTATTCACCAAATGTATCTACAGGGGACCACATCATATATTGGGGATACAGTATCTGTCGTTATGCCCCGTTATTGATCGCAAAAGCAGCCCCCAGAGAAACCTGCATGTGCTGAATAACACATCCAGACAGTATTTCATTTCTTATTGTCATGAATAGCAGCGATAACAAATTCTAGTTATCAGGTCTGGGACCTGATAATTAATAAATATGCCCCTTAAGAGCCATATACACGGGAGAAATGTGTGCTGAGCGAACCGCTCAGCACACATCTCTCCCGCCGCTCAGCACAGCGCGATCTGTGCTGAGTGTGCGGGGGAAGACGTGGGGGGGGGGGCACTCATTTCACCCAGCGGGTGACATCAGCGACCTGCCAAATTGAGCCCAATCTAGCACCGGCAATAGCGATGCCACGAGTGCTCAAAAGCTAAGCAATCTAGTCAGATTGCTTAGATTTTAAGCATGGGTCTCTCCGTGAGTACCCCCCTTTAGTCACACATTTATCTGTTATGGGTGTAATGCCACCCTATCAATATCTTATATCTGATCAATTAGATTTCCACTCAGGTTTGATATTTCAATGCCTTGTTCAAATTCGAGCAATCCAGAATATTAATTAAATCATGACCCTTTATCTCCCCTTATAAAATTTTCTTGAAGCATATCCATTTTGATTAAACTGGTTAGGATTTGGTAGGCATATACATTTACCCTATGTGCACTGCTATAGTATACCAATGCTATGTCGGCATTAATCAGGGAGTAAATTTGTGTAGCAGTTATTTTAGGTAGAAGATGAATGTACCCACATTGTAGTTAGACAAACAATCATGCTGCCTGCTTAGCATGTCAGTGTATTTATTTACACGGTAACACTGTGTCCAGCCTTTGACAGACAGGTTGTAGTGGTGCCGTCTAGGGTTGAGATTGTGTGCCAGCTGTCACGGCTGTGGTTGGTTGTGACCCCAAACTAGACGGTATTACCAGATTGGGGTCTGAAGTTCCTGGGCTGAAACTGGGAGGTCTTATCTGGTTCTTTCTATTACAGTGATTGGACAAAAATACAGACGAGACAGTACTGGCTTCACGGGTTGGATGCTGGGATGTGGAGCAGTACCAGCTACATAGGATTCCTGGGATATGACCAGCTACTTAAGCTCAGATGCTGGGATGCAGAGCAGTACCATATATTCAGAATTGCTGGGTTACAACCAGCTACTTAGGCTCAGATGCTGGGATGTGGAGCCAGGGTCGGTTCTGGGGCTCTGTGCGCTCCGGGCGGCATTAGGAAGCGTGGCTTCGTAGAGGGGGCGTGGTCATTTACGCCCCATGTACAGACTGAAATGATGTGCGGTGCGCGATGACGTCATCGCGCACCGCACAGCAAAGGTCCTCTCCACGAAGGGAAACTAGAAGCGTAGCGTCTAGTTCCCTTCGTGGAGAGGACCTTTGCTGTGCGGTGTGCGATGACGTCATCGCGCACCGCACAGTAAAGGACCTCTCCACGAAGGGAAACTAGACGTGTACGTGTCTAGTTTCCCTTCACAGCGGCAGCAGGTAGCGAGGGGCACAGCAGCAGCGGATCTTGCCCTGGTGCAGCGCCCTCCGGATGGCGCCCTGCGCCCTCCGGAAGGCGGCGCCCCGGTCACAAGTCCTGCTTGCCCGTGGCAAGATCCGCTACTGTGTGAAGCAGTACCAGCTATACAGGATTGCTGGGTTACAACCAGCTACTTAGACTTGAATGCCGAGATGCAGAACAGTACCACATATACAGGATTGCTGGGTTACGACTAGCTACTTAGACTAAGTTGCGGCAGCTGACACTGGCATGGCACCAGCGATACAGAAATGGATGCGGCAGCTGACACTGGGATGGCACCAGTGAAACAGGAACAACTGCTGCGGCTTTACACTGAGATGGCATCAGCGATTAAGAAGTCAGAGAGCGCTTGATGGAGGTTGCAATGATAGTCTCTAGATGAATGCAGTCAGGAAGATACAAAGTAGCTTACTGCGGCTCTGGAGACAACAAAGCTCTAGCAACCAGGACGTGCCTCTGAAGGATCTTTATATACCCCTGGGATTGGTCAGAGGAGTCATATGACCACTGACTGACTCCTGATTGGATCCTGACGGGTCAGCTGATCCCAGAGCCGGCCCTAACCAATATGATGCCCTAGGCAAAATTTTGGCTGGTGCCCCCTAGCATCACCGCTGGTTCCGCCTCTGACCTTGCACCTCTTTACCAGCACCCTCACCTATAGCAGTCCTTATTTTGGTATTTGTACCCCCTATATTTTAAATAGGAACAGTTCGCACATTTTGGCGCACAGCCCAAAAAGGGGTGTGTTTTTGCTGGCAAGGGGCATGGCCACACAATAGTACCCCCAATTTGAATTACGCCACACAGTACTGCAACTTTATTCACATTTGATCATGCGATAGTGTCCATAATTCATATTAAATCACACAGTATCACTTTACCTTATAAACTTTAATCCTCACAGTAGAGCCCCTTATGCACATTACATCACACTGAATTGCTCCTTATTCACATTACACCACACCTTATTGCTCTTTATTCACATCAGACCACACAGTAGTGCCCTTTCTATACATAATGCCACATAGTAGAGCACCTTATACACATAATGCCACACATTAGTAATGCATTTATACACATAATTCCACACAGTAATGCCCCTTACACATTATGACAACCTTTATTAATGCCCTTTTACACATAATGTCCTTTACATATATGCCGCAAATTATTAATGCCCTTATACACATAATGACACACACAGTGCCTTCTACACATTTGGTGCAGATTATTAATACATTTTTACATGACACACATAATGCTCCTTACACATATTCTGAACACTACTGCACAACCAACCCACTCACATGCACACAGCACTCACACAGCTGTGATCTCTGCTTCTGCTTGGATACAGATGGGTCCTCATAAATCTTGCCTCAATGCTAACGCCGGGCACCTTTTTTTTATGAAAATGCATCTTATTTGCATTGCTATGTGGCTAGGATGCACAAGCAGCATCTGCTGATTAAAATGATATGCAGCATGCCTATATATTGTGTGGGACTGTGGCTCTATCTGCAAACGAAATGCTACACACAGAATATAGGCATGCTGCATATCATTTTAATCAGCAAAAGCTGCTGATGCCCCTAGGCATGTCAAATGCCCTAGGCAATTGCCTAGTTTGCCTATGCCTATGTCCGGCTCTGGCTGATCTGCACTGCTTCCAGGGCCGATTTTGGAGGGAATTCTGGCATTCTGCAAAAGGAAATGGAAACTATACATTCACATTAACTCTGTAGTTCAGGTCTAGCACTTCCACTTGGATACAAACTGCTGTAATCAGGAGTCTTAAGGCTTCAGAGACAGAACTTACAGGTGCACAATTACATACCCTCCAACATTTTACACATAAAAATCAGTACAAAGTAGTAAAACGCCTCTTTTCCTATACTTTCAATGGTAGCTTGAAGAGCTAAAAATCGGTACAGAGCATAAAAAAAAGGTACTGTACCTATTAAAAAGGTACAGTTGGAGGGTATGCAATTAGTCAGCAGCTGGCAATACAGACACATGCTGCAGCTTGTATGCAGATGAGACCTCTCAGGACATTCTGGAATACTCCAGGGCAGATAGCAAGGGTAAGTCATAAGACATTCTGGTAAATTTGGGGAAAAATAGTCAAGAAACTATTTTGGTTTGAATTATCTAATCAATGATCAAGTCTGCTTGTCAAAAGAGTTAATGCACGTGTCTCATCAGGTGCTTTTGTTTCACATGCTTGTGTCCCTTTTTATAGGCTTCATGATGAAGCCTTGACCAGTAATGTGTTTGCACACAGCAACTCACCTCACAGTAGCTAGCCAATTAATTGGGCGGGCTTGATTGATTTTTTTTTTTTTATTGTTGACACTACATACGAGGTTCTATACTTTTAAAAATATCAGTGGTGACCCAATGTCACTTGTATTCTAATGTATGGATTCTTGGCGATTTGGGCTTTACAAATCTGCGGAATGCAATTACAGTGGAAAATCGCTGGTTAACCACTGAAAGTAAAAACTGATGCTTAGTAATATATCCCTAAATCTCTGCACATTTTAAATCTGCCCCACATAATTCAAATTTTATTACAAGACCAGAAGCATTTTTTTTATAAAACCTTTTATATAATCCAGTACTGTTCACATTTTAAAAGAAATGTACTTGTTCATTTTACTAGTGCTTCTGTAGCTTCCCAGCACTGCTCCTTCCCAGGGCAGCCATCAGGGGGGCACTGTGAGGACTGGTGTCCCGGGCCCTTACAGAAATGAGGGCCCACCCCATGCGCCTACCGCCAATACCTGTAGAGCTGCACCTGTCTGTAAATCAGATGCAGTCTGATGCACATGGAGGACTTCTTAAAATAAACCTCGTCTGTGCATCAGCTCTCTGTAAACCGTTCCTGTAGGTCCGCAACACTCCACCTATATATAACATCACACTGTAGGTTATCACATAGTGGTGGAGCAGTGCAGCAGAATAATTTTATTTGGGGGGAGGGAGGGGCCCTGTCTATTTTGTCAGTCTCAGGTCTTCAAATTTTTGATGATTTGAACTGCTGTTTTCAATTCAAATAATGCTATACATTTTTTTTTCTATGGCTTAACCGAAGGAGTTAGGAGTCTATTTACTAAGCCTTGGAGAGAGAGAAAGTACCAACCAACCAGCTCCTGGTCATTTTACAAACACAGCCTGTAACATGGCAGGAAAGAGCTGATTGGCTGGTACTTTGGGTGAGATGTTTGCAGCAGTGAAAAGAGTAGAGAAGTGTGCCAGTGGAGAAGTTGCCCATGGCAACCAATCAGCTGCTACCTACAGTATACTGTTATAGAATGCACTTGATGAATGCTACCTTAAACTAGATTGGTTGCCATTGACAAATTCTCCCTGGGCTCACTTCTCCACTTTTTTTCTCTGCTGTATCTTTCTCCAAGGCGTAGTAAATATTATCCTGCATATGTGCATATTTATTATTTGTAAGCCACTTAAATTAAGCATATTTGCTCCCCATGGCCATGGTATCAGTTTTTAGGTCAAATACAAATACCTGTGGCTATACTACATTAGTATTGTGCAATCTTATTTTGAAGACAAAATGCACCCGATTTGTATCCAATTCAATCTGACCCATGGTCTTAAGAACAAATAAAATTAATATTTCAATGAATCTATGTTTGTTTCAATATTATGCACATTTGTAGAACAACAAAGAAGATCAATAAAGGAATACCAACCAAATAGATAAGAACTAGTATGGTATATTATGTCAGCATTCACCATGTGGACAATTATAATCTCAACATGGTCAGAATGTCGGCAGTAGCTGTGTAAGGAAGACTTACTCAAGACCCCTAATCCCTAACCCTAACCTGAATGATAATGTCAACTTTTTCACAATGTTGACACTTTCCAGGTACCAACATTTTAACTGTTTTGGCCTAAGAGTTATGAACAACTTTTTGAAAGACAACATTTAGAACATCAACTTAGTGACTGCATACCGGTAAGAACAGTCAACAGAGAAAAGCATTTATATCTGTCCAATTCTGAGTTAAATAGGAAAAGTAAAGAAAAAGAAGATTAATTGAATCTATTTAATGCCAGCTAATAACATATAGTACATATGAGGAACAAAATCCGTAAGTCTTCCTCAGAAACATAAACTAGTTGCAGGAATCTCTGTCTAATCTAAAATACCAATGGGCAAATAAGACTGTCTAATGGCCATTTTTGCATGTGCTGTGCTTTTCTTGGATTGTAATCCTGGCTGTTAGACAGCGCTCTGCATAGAATGTACATTCCTGTAATATCCCTTACTGTATACTATGCTAGAAAAGATAGACACTGATAATGTCAAGATATAGGGAAAGAAAACATTCATATACAATTATTTTTTCAAAATGCCAGGAAGAAAACATTGTCGCAACAGGTTTTTCTTTATGTCTATAGAAACATGTATATATGTACACAAAGATTTCACTATTCACCTTGGGCCCATGTGAAACAAATTTGAACAAAGCAACCCAGAAAAGCCAGATGAGTGCTAGTAAATGGATAAAACCTGTGTTTACAGTAAGTGTGGGTGGGCAGCTTCAGTACTGTTTATGTAGCCTGGCCTGTAGAGAAACAACATAGTGCATTCCAACTGCTGTGATTCAGATGAGACGGTGTCTTATAGAGCATGTTTCTCCTGCAGTTATCAGCCTCTTGGCTTTCAGTGCAACCTATTTTTTAAATCTAAATTATTTCATATGAAATAATATTAAATAAGAAAGAAGAACCTAAGGCCCTATTCATTATGGATTGCATCTGAGATGCAGTCGCATACTGATGATTTTCGGGCCACTGCACACAAGTAGCACTCGTTCTGCACGTACGCGGCCAGGGAGATGCGTTTGCATCTCAGTGATGCGAACGCCTCTCCTGATTGGCAGTCAGAGGCGTTCACGGAGCAGTCGGGGGTGGGGTGCTGCGCAGGCAGCGGGGCATCCCTTTATTTTTTTCGCATCGCTGGTGGCCATTTGTATGCTGGGCAGCCTTGCGCCTTGTGCTGGGCAGCCTCCAGCATGCGATCGCAAGCAGTTGCAGTTTTGCTAATTTTTGCTGAATGAGAACCATAGTTCAACAGGGCAAGTAAACAAACTTGTAGCATCTTAATTCTTTTCTGTTAAAATGTGTTTGTAAAACATACTTGCCACTCTCCCGGAATGACTGTAAGACTTACTAATTACAGAGGGGATGGCATCGGGATCCTGGCGCTTGGAATGCCGACACTCAGAATACCCATACCTCCCAACCTTTAGGAGTGCAGACCCTGGGACTCCTATGAGCGGCGAAGCCACAGCAACACGAAAAGGTGGGATGGCTTAGGTAAAAGAGGGCGTGGATATGCAGGAATGCCGTGGCCACACACCCATTTTCCACCACTGAGGGGGCATGCCCAGTGCTCTGTGAGTTGCTGGCATGCCCCTAGCCCTTCTGTCTCCTGTGAATAGACGCTGTGTGCTGTGCCCATACCGTCAGCAGCATAATGACGCTCAGGATCCTGACATCAATTTGGTAAGTGATCTACCCCTAACCCAGGGCAAAAACTAGGATTTGTCACCAAAGGCAAGGCATTAAGTTGGCACCCGCCTTCCCCGCCCCTGCCTGTATGTAACTATATGTGTACATGTTTGATATGTGTGTGTGTGTGTGTACATATCAACAAAGGGCTGGTAGGTACTGTAAAGCTTCTTGGGAAAGGGTTGGCTCATCATTTTCATACTTTTCACTTATTTGGGCGTGATGCATTTGGCATCCCGGCTGTCAGGATGCCGGCAGTCATGTGACCGACGCAATCCCGACACCACTCAGGACACCAGCACTGGAACACAGACAGCCGGCATCCCGAAGGAGAGTATCGGGGTTAGGGTTAGTGCCCGGTGGTGGGGGGGTTAGGGTTAGGCACTTGGGGGGGTGGTTAGCCATAGCCGCCAGCCCCCAAGGATTAGCTGTAGCTGCCACCTCCGAAGGGTTAGCCATAGTCGCCACGCCCACTGGGTTAGGGTAGGGGTAGAATATTTAACCCCATCCGGTCCCGGGATGCCGCTGTCAGTCATGTGACCATCCGCATTTCGACCACTGGGATAACATACCCCACCCATTTGGGCTGTAGGTGAAGAAAAAATAAAATAACCCATTCATACATGCATACATACATACATAAAATCACACACCTATACATACATACATACATACATACATGCATACACACACACATACAGTATAATCACACACATAGCCACACACCTATACACATACATACATACTATCACACTCTTGAACACATACTGTCACACATCTAAACACATACATACATACATACATGCATTCTCTCACATAAATACATGGTCACACACCTGTATACATTCACATACAGTCACATGCATACATTCATAGACACACATACTATATATAGTAATCACACATATAAGACCATAGAGTGCCCCTTCCCACAATCACACTCACCATTTAGGCTGGCTCAGGCTGATGCTGGATAGTGAGGTCTCCACTCTTCTCCACTTCTCCCCTTCTCTCTCCCATGTGGGCTGGCCATGTAGCCCTGTCCCTTTTTGGACTACACCTCCGGCTGCACTGTGACTGCTGGCTGATTAAAGGCTTAGGGGCCTGGGGAAGGGGGGGGCTGAGGTAACTTGCTCCCTGTGACCCCTCTTAATTTGGCTCTGCCAAATGCACTGCTGTGAATAATAAACTGAAAGGGCTGCTGGGAACTGTAGTTTATTTTAAGTTTCTTCACTGCAGTGTGCCCGACTCCTTGCAACTGCAGCCGCAGAGAGAGTGGGTGTTAGGGGGATTAACGTGTCTGTCCTGTGTCAGGAATCGACTTACCACAGCTGCATCTGTCCGTCGGTGCGGTCTCCGTCCGGGATCCCTACGTCTCGCTGTCACTGGTCGCCTTGTCGCCGGACGTCATCTTGGGCCTAGGAACACTCGCCGCGTTCCCGCCGGGCAGCGGCATGGGCGCCGCCATGACAGTTTCCATCAGACTACCGCATCAGCCAATCCGGAGCTTGGCCGCACCTCCTCATTCACTTCCCACCAATACCTACAGACCGGGGGGTATATCAGGAGCAGCAGGGTGAGTCAGTACTTGTCCTGGACTTCGTGTCACTCCTATGACCTGTGTCTCTGGCTCTGTTCTCCAGTTCCTCCGTTTACCTGCTTTGCCTTCCAGTTTGATCCTGTACTACCGTGGAACCACAAGCACCAGCAATCCTTGTACTTGAGATCAAGCTTCACACCTTAACCAGCTACAGTGTGCTCCAGCCCTCTGCAGTAGAAATTCTCCTCCAGGTGCATCTCATCATCTACACCTGTTCATCAGCCTGCAAGCTGCCAGTGTTATTTCAAACTGCACTGAGAACTTTAACACTTGTCTCCTGCAATTGCTACCAGGTTTGCTATTCCCACCAACATCTCTGCTGGCTCCACGGTCCAACAACTATCGGTTTCCATACCGACACATCAATCCCCTGATCGATTGAACTTACCATACAGACTTTGCCATAGACTCTCAGCTTCCACACTGCACATTCACAATTGCATTTGTTACTGTTATTATCAAGTATTCCTGCTGCCATATTGTTTAAACCTACTGTTCAATAAACAACGTTGCGCACATGCGCAGGAATCCAATCCGGCCTCCTCACTTCTTCCATCCTACCTCCACTGACCCACTAGCGCCCCCTCCGGGGACACAAACTAAACAGAACCTGACATCCTGGTGCCCCCTCTGATCCAGCACCTGGGTCACATGCCCCTCTAGCCCCCCTAGTTGCAGCCCTGCCTAACCGCCAATTGCTCCTGAAGTTGTTGCCAGCTAGAGATTATTGGTACATAGGAAGGTCCAGCCAAAGAAAGACTCTGAAAGCAGGAGAGTCAAAATGCCAGAAAAGATAATATAAGATCAGCAGCAGCTGCAGGAACCAGGAGTCAGGACTTGAGGTGAGACCTTACCCACTATTGAACCCTCATCCATAGCACTGTCCAAAATATAAGCAACAAGAGGCACTTTTGCCCACGCACGAGAATGCCTCGTTCTCCTCACGTGGATCTTTACATATAGGTTATATCATACTACTACAAAAGTGTCAGTTTTCCTATATATGCACCTCCCACAGTGTAACCTTCCTAGTACGCCAACATGGCTGCCTCATCTGGTACGCTTGTGGATGGGATGAAAAATACATGGACCAAACGGTTTTGTTGGGCCCCTACTTTGAGCATTAGGACGCTGCAGTCACCCCATTTTGTGTCATGTTTTCTAGGGGTAGCATAATCCGACCAGGGTAATCCTGCACAGGGCGCCTAAGAGGGCTGCCTCACCTGGTACCTTGTGAGGGTGGAATACACAACCCGAGGAAGTTATTACCCAATAACACCAATCCTGCATTATACTTATGCGCTCTAGATTTTTCTTTTTTATGTCTGTGTGGCTTGTGTATTGCTGTATTACTCTATACTTCTGTATTATGGCCCTCATTCCGAGTTTTTCGCTTGCTAACAGTTTTTAGCAGCCGCCTCCCACTGGGAGTGTATTTTAGCTTAGCAGAAGTGCGAACAAAAGGATCGCAGAGCGGCTGCAAAATAATTTTGTGCAGTTTCAGAGTAGCTTCAGACCTACTCAGCGCTTGCGATCACTTCAGACTATTTAGTTCCTGTTTTGACGTCACGAACACGCTCTGCATTCGCCCAGCCACGCCTGCGTTTTTCCTGGCACGCCTGCGTTTTCCCGAACACTCCCTGAAAACGGTCAGTTGACACCCAGAGACACCCACTTCATGTCAATCACTCTGCGGCCAGCAGTGAGACGGAAAAGCTTCGCTAGACCTTGTGTGAAACTACATCGTTCGTTGTATTAGAACGACGTGCGTGCGCATTGCGCCGCATACGCATGCGCAGAAGTGCCGTTTTTTTGCCTGATCACTGCGCAGCGAACGAAAGCAGCTAGCGTTCAACTCGGAATGACCCCCCATGTGCGTTGTTTTTGATGTTTGTAAAGCACCTTGAATCCTGTTGGAGAAAGAGCGCTATATAAATAAAATGATTATTATTATTATTATTATGTAAAGCGTGTACTTTAATTAAACAAAATATTTTCTTGTGTTGACACACTGAAGCCATGATACTGTATATGTGTTCAGTAAGTCAACCATTGTGTAAACTGTTTAATGCTTTATATAGAGTGAGTCAGCTTCAAAACCTAGTTTTACATAGAATAAACTCTTTAATATCTAATAATTTAGACCACCAAGTCAGATTTAGAGTTTATCCTAATGGGAGATAATAAGTAATAAATATACTTAATATGTAACATTATGGAAGACCTTGACTCAAATAGCTTTGGTTAAGGGCAGCCCTAACCTTAAATTCTTATATTGAAAATTATTGCTGTTCTGCTTCTGGATTGATTTCCGTAGCCAAAAAATACAGCATGTTATTTGCTTGGCAATCTAGGAGCTGTAATGACTATAATTTTTCTTGTACAGTATGTTTATTAATGTCCTACAACTTCCTTCCCACTCTTCTCTCTGACGTGCTGACCTACATAAAGTGCTCCAATTCATGCAGCAGAATCTTACTTATATATAATGCGCTTATACTATGGACTATTGTGTAACAAGGGATGCGTTTATGTGACCGGCGGTCAGGAGACCACCAGTCACAATACCGACCACCGGGGTCCCGGCATCTGAAAACCCCTACGATCGGCATGGCGACCAACAGGGACTATTCCCACTCTGTGGGTGTCCACGCCATCCATTAGTGTGGGAATAGAACCTGTGGCAAGCGCAGCGAGCCCGCTGCGTGCCATCCAAAAGTTGGGATCCTGACCGCCGGTCACACATACCCAACCCCAGCACAATATATTAATACATAATTTCCTTTTGTTCATCATAAACTAAAAATTAATAATTACAATACAAACATTGTACTTTGATTTATATATATATATATATATATATATATATATATAAAAAGAGGCACTCAATCATCATAATCATATTGAAAAAGTCTTGCGCATCATGTCAACGCCACCTTCCACAATCCAGAGCCATCTGCAAGCCAATATATATATATATATATATATATATATATATATAGCAAGTCCTCAAAAACACCATCAGCCACGCTGAGTGAATCGAAGAGATCAGCACAACCAAAAATTAGAAATTTATTCCACCAATGCAAAAGTGATTCCATAAATGCTCAAACAGGTAAGTCAAAACATATTTCTTAAGTAGCAGCGTTTAGAAGCATGTTACCACTCTTGGAGACATTCCTCCGTTACCCCTGACAGCCGTTTCGGTGTCTACACACCTTTCTCAAAGGATGTATACCAATAATAGCGGAGAGAGCATTTAAATAGAGAAAATCAAGCTGTCTCACCTGCGTTTGAAATGTAATCTCCACCCCTCAGCCACACCGCGTCCTCTCGCTACTCCCGCCAGCATCCCCAGTCGCGGCACCGGCGCCTCCGTCATGACGTCCGCATCCGGAACCTGCGTGTAGGGATGTGTTGTAAGGAAGCCGCTGAAGGTTCCCGGGTGCCAGAAGTCAGTGGGCGGGAGCCAAGGTAACCATAGCTCCCTATATACACACGGCGCTGTAAATAACACAATGGCGCACATCAGATAAGAAACCATTATACAAACTACGATCAATCCTGAGACATGGCTTAATTTATAACATATAATAATGAAACCCACATTACAAATGATTCATCTTAGGGTATTGTAAATATTACAGTTGCCATAGCCACCTTGATGCGATCTTAGTCACCAACATTGAAGAATTAACCACAAATTTATTGTGGGATAAATTTACCCATCTTACAGCGAAAAAAAGAAAATAAAAGTAAGCAAAGAAAACAACACAAACACAATAAATAGATCTGGAATTCAGGGCCGAATATTGTACTAATGTGTATCAATGCATATACCTGGGTCTGATAACTAGCACAAAAAAACTGACATATTGAACTCTTCATTGAGACCCATTGGGGACGGGTCATAGATTGTAGATCATAGATCCACTGGCACTCACGTTTGATTAATAATTTATGTCTGTCACCGCCTCTTCGTAATGGGGGGATATGATCAATTGGCATGAAGCTGAAATCTTTAGCAGTATGTCCTGCTGAAGCAAAGTGTTTGGCAACAGGTGGTGTATTGGTTTCAAGTTTCACGAATGCTTTCTTTAATGAAGAACGGTGCATACCAATTCTTTCTTTCATCATGCGTACTGTTTTGCCCACATAGATACGTTTGCATGGGCATAAAATCATGTAGACAACATATTTTGTCTTACAGTTCATGCTATGCTTCAAATGGTATGTACGGCCTGTCAGGGGATGTTGAAAACTGGTTCCTGTTTGAATAAACCGGCAATTGACACAGCCAGAACACTTGTAAGAGCCTTTGGTGGTAGTTAACCAATTCCTGCCTTGTGAAACTTTAGGACTGATATCTGAATATGTCACTTGCTGTTTCAAATTGTTACTCCTTTTGTAGCAGAATAATGGTTTCTCTCCACACAGCTCGCCAATCACTGGATCTGATCTAATGATGTGCCAAAGATTCAAAATGGCTGATCTTAATGCACCAGATGTTATTGAATAGGTTATGCCAAACATCATTCTATCATGCCTTTGCTTTTTACTGTCATTTTTGGAAGTGAGAAGATCTTCCCTTTTCAATCTTAGACATTTTTGCTTTGCGGCTTCAATCTCTTTAGGATCATATCCCCGATCTAGGAAGTCATTCCCCATTCTAGTCAATGACTGTTGTAGTTCAATTGGATTATATGTAATCCTCACAGCTCGAACTAATTGTGAAAAGGGGAGTCCCTTCTTTAGCGGCTGCGGATGAAAACTCGATGCATTATATATTTGTGACTTTGCATAAACTTATGAGGTCCTCTATATTACATATAGAGGACCTAATTCTGAGTTGTATATAATGCGAACACAACTCCATACACCGACTATATACCTCCCAACTTTTATAAGATTAGATACTGAACTGCTTGTGCTTGCCTAAGGAGCAAGTATGAAAGGTATGTGGCCTCATGCTTGCTGCAACACTCCCCTGTTGCGTGTCGCTTTAGGACGTGACCAGATGTCATGGCCGCATGTTTTTGTCATGTTAGGGGCAAGACTAGCACTCCGGCAGCTGCTTGGCTGTCCCCAGCCTTTACACAGGTACTATATGGACGAAGCTTACATGTGAAAGGCATCCATTCCCCACCGCTGCTCTACACTAGCAGTGGTGACAGTGACACCCTCCCCCCCCCCCCCCCCCCCATCCTCGGGATACTGCAGCCCACTGGTAGGACAGTGCCTAAAAAGCGGGACTGTCCTGCTGAAAATGGGATGGTTGGGATCTTGCGTCGGATCTATACTGCAGTGATTCAAGCATCTTTTCACACAGGATTTTGGACAGAGAGCATTTCCACTAGACTGTCAGGGCTTTATAGCAATATTTACCCCTTAGGACCTTTACTGGTGCACTGCACACAGCCCAGAGCTCCTCCTAAGGGCAGCATTATTATAATTTTTTTAAATGCCATCATTTTTTAACCCTTTATTGGTCGGTCACAATGGTGCTGTAACTGTCTGCGGACACAGCATTAACCTTTGGTGCATACTGGTGTTGTTTTTTTGTCACTTGCATACAGTGCAGCCCAGAACTCCTAATACAGAGCTCCTAATACAGGGCAGCATTAACCTTTTGCTGGTGCACACTGATAATGTAACTGCCCACAGTGCAGCCCAGAGCTACTAATAGTAATACAGGGGCTCTTTAACCTTTTTTTTTTACATTTTCTTTATTCAGAGCATAATAGGACTTATCACAAAATATCCCATACATCAAAAGTAATAAACACATGGATACAGTGGGTTGTTTGAACCAAGTTTTAACAATTATGTGAAAACTTTACTATTTAAACACTAAAGTTCAATATAGAGCCTGTAGGGCCCCCATCCAGGCATGGTCGGTAGTCATAAAGATATTGTGTTTCCCCCTCCCATCAGTCTAGCAAGCAATAAATCTAGGGAGTTGGACCAGTCATTTGAAGACAGAACCCGAATCAATGAGCTCACATAGTGTTGTGCTTGGTGAATCGCCAAAAGATGAGATTGGGGTAATTTATATGTAGTTAAGATTTCTTCAATTTGTAGAGGTCTACGATCTTTGATGTTAATCAATGCACGAACATACGGAACCCCAATATCCGCCCATCTTGTGAACGGGACAGAGGCAGTGCCATTTTGAAATTCCAGGTTTAAAACAAACAGAAGAAAAAGAGAGCGATGACAATTTAAATTACTTTGTTTCCGTGTATGGTGCCAAATTCGCCATGTCACCATGAGCAAGGGATTTCCAACAACCTCATCCGCCAATTCTTCTTTGTGGAAGTGTAAAAAAGTCAAAAGGTGTTGTTCAGGTAAAAATGATTGGTCTAAAAGGGAGTTAGTATAAAAATCTATCTTATGCAACCAGTCTCTAATATATCGCAAAACTCCTGAATGGCTATACAGTTTTAAATTGGGCAGATTAACCCCTTCATTTTCTCGAGTCTGAAGTTTCAGTAAACCTATCCTAGGACGTCCAGATTTCCAAATGAAATCTCTGTAAGATTTGTAAAGGAACTTTTCGTCAGCTGTGTTTAACAGAATAGACAACATTTGTAACGGATATAGCAATTTTGGAAATGAAATAATCTTCAACAGATGAATTCTACCTAGATATGATAATAGCAAGTGCTGCCATCGAGACAATACCTCGACCACTTCTCCAATCAACCAACGCATGTTAAGGTCATATAGGTCTTCAATATGATGTGGTAAATGTATTCCCAAATATTTAAGGGATTTGACAACTCAAAACGATGGGATATTTACCATAGGTCCCAAGTATAATGCTTCTGACTTATCCGGATTTATCTTAAATCCCGAAACCCGAGCATATTCCGTCAATTTCTCCAAGATCCGAGGTAGGGTGCTCTCAGGATTCGAGATAAAAAGAAGTAAATAGTCAGCAAAAGCTTGAAGTTTAAATTCCTGGGATCAAACCAAAATCCCCCTGAATTTGGACCAGGATTGTAGGATCTGTAACAATGGATCCAGCGCGATATTAAATAATAGAGGTGACATCCTTGTCTTGTACCACGTGACATGTAGATTGGGGAGCTACAAGCGCCATTAATGACCAGAGTAGTAGCCGGAGAATCATATAGGAACTTAAAAAAATTGCGCAAAAGGCCTGCCAAACTCACGTATCACAAAAATCTTCAATAAATAACTCCAAGACACAGTATCAAAGGCCTTCTCCGCATCCAAGCTCAAAAGCACAGTTGGAGAAGCATCTTGAAGATTGGAGCGGTACACAATCGCAGCCAAAGCAGCTCTAACCCCTTTTACTCAAAATCTAACATGAGTAAACCCATATTGATGATGTGTTAAGATATTAGGTAAAATATTTTGAAGACGGTTGGCCATTAACTTTGTTAATAATTTAAAATCTTGGTTCAGTGATGTAATAGGTCTGTATGAAGTTACCAATTCAGGATCACGGGAGGGTTTTGGTAAAACAATGGTATATCCGTTTTCAAAATTCGGGTAATGATTATGGCCTTTCAAAATACCCTGAAACAGCTGAGTGAGGAATGGCACCAATTGCGGTTGCAACAATTTGTAATACTCCCCGGAAAAACCATCTGGGCCCAGAGATTTGTTAGTATGAAGTTGTGAGATCACCTTGTGCTTCTTCTAATAAAGTGTGATGGAGATGAGGGAGTTTGGGAAAGGCTGTGTACAAGGGCCCTCATTCCGAGTTGTTCGCTAAGTTTTTCGTTCGCACAACTTATTAGTAAAGTTGCGTTAATGTAGTAAATTTGCGAACATCCGCCCCCAACGTATTTTTGCTCATTCGCACACATTATTACACAAAGTGGGCGTACGCCAAATGACATCGCAGCAATGCGAAATCGTCGCAGCAATGCGAACCCATCGCATTAACACATACTTCTTCGTAAAAAAACTAAGTTGTAGTAGATTTACACATTTTTCAGTTAAAGTGCTCACTTTTGCAGAGAAACGCAGCTGAATTTGTTTTTTTACTATTTCGTGGACTAACACCTTCCAATTAAAAGTCCACAAGCCCTCATCAATAACAAATCCAATTAGTGAATGAATTGAAATGTTCATGATCAATTAAGTATTTGTTTAAATACCTGAAGAACACTTTGTAGCCATAAAAGAGCCTCCTTTTATTAACATGTTTAATATAAATATAGATGTTTGCAATGTGCTTGTTCTAATGTGTTTTCTGAATTTATTAAAGTTGAGTTTTTGTATGTGAATGAAGGTGTTTGCATGTTTATTTAGCCAATAACATGTTTTAGTTGGTCTTTTAAAATAACTTACGTTAGTTGTTTGAAATGTTTAAGGTAAGAAATGTTTGTTATGCAATCTGGTGTTCCTTTATTGCATTAATAAATAATAAGGAGTCGCAAAAGTATTTAAATGTAATAGTTTATTTTTTTTCTAAAGTTGAATAATGTTAATTTTTTTTTTTAAAAACAAACAATTAACATATTTTTTCCATGTCGTCAACAAGTGCCAACAAGGCCTGGAGATGGTGCCTCATATTTGTAAAAATATACTGTAACGATGTGGGATCTCCAACGGCAACATCTGAAATTAAGAGATAACATAAACATTACTAACTTACTCACATTGCTTATTATCCAAGCAAGGCACAAAGCACACTTTAATGCATGCAGGTCCAAACTGCATTCCTCCTGCTTGTGTGAAACTACATATACCAGCATGCGTTGACTCAGTTTTGGGGCCAGGGAATGCCAAACCTGTGTAAGGGCATGCTGGGATGTGTAGTTTTTCCACAGTTGCAGTTGCGCAGTTTGGACAGGCCTGCTTAATGGCAAAGTTGATACATCATGACTGTTTTATGGTACAATCATTAGCATAAAAAAACGCAAGCCTGCTCAGTCTTTTTTTGTTACTTATTCCAATTTTAAAGACCATGGGCTACATTTACTACTATGTGAGTTAATTTTAAGATGTAGCGTTGCCCATAGCAAACAAGCCAAAATAAAATTATTATCTTGTAGAAGTGGTTCCCCAATTGTAAAGATTAATTGTATTGGTTGTTATGGGCGACATCCCATGTTAAAGTTATGTTCCATCTTCGTCACTGTTACACCATGTTGGCATTCATTACCATCTTTTTGTTTTTTGTTTATTTTAAAGGGGTTTGGTCCTGCCTCCTCACACTGCATATCAACATCTTCCGAAGGCCAACATATCATAGCATTCCCACACTCCCTGAAAGCTGCCCTTACTAAATAAGTGCAAACAGGTTTGACTAGAACAATTAGTCATTTTGTGAATGTAACTTTCACACAACAAATCAGTGTGTCATTAGGCTGCATAACAAAGTGAAGCATGTGATTTGTAAGTGCAAATATTCAGACTACACAGGCCCAAGTGTAAAAGGCCAACAACATACTAAACTCCACTCAGGTCTAACTGTTTACCATAAAAACTAACACATATAAACCCTGTTGTCCTGGCAACCCTGGCTACCTAATGAGTGTCAACCTAGAGTGGACACACAAAACATTGCACACATACACACTGTACATATAATGACACTCACAAATATGTAAAGGCAACATGTACACCATGATGAAAATAACAAATATTTGTCCAGGGTCCAAGAATTCAAACAGTACAACACTGCATGTTTTGGCATTGTAAGTGTAAGTGGGTAATCATTTTTAAAAATCAAAAAATAAACTTACTTTCCACGGCAACATCAAGACTCCCTGAACGGTCTTCAGGGGCTTCCTCTGCCCATTCACTGGGTGGGGATGTTGGCTGGATGGGGGAAGGCGGCTGGATGGGGGAAGGAGGAGGGATTGGGGAAGGAGGAGGGATTGGGGAAGGAGGAGGGATTGGGGCAGGAGGCTGGATGGGGGAAGGAGGCTGGATTTGGGCGCAAATTTCAGAGGGGGGGTCTGATTGAGAGGGCGAGGGGGGCGGAGAGAAAGTTAAGGCAATAGAGGGTGAGGGGGGTTCAGATGGGGATGTAGAAGTTGAAGGAGAAGGGGTATGGGAAGGAGGAGAAGGGGTCCCAGAAAGAGATGGAGAGGTGTGGTGAGAAGGGGAATGGAAAGTGGAGTGGGCCAGGGAAGCTGAGGGGGACTGGGAAGATGAGGGGGACTGGGAAGATGAGGGGGACTGGGAAGATGAGGTGGACTGGGAAGCTGAGGGGGACTGGGAAGCTGAGGGGGAGTGAGAAGGGGAGGGGGAGTGAGAAGGGGAGGGGGAGTGAGAAGGGGAGTGGGAGTGGGAAGGGGAAGGGGGCGGACAGTTGTGCCGTTGTTGTCCTAGAATGATATTATTGACAACATTTTTTTTACATGAGAAATTACATAGTATTCAATTTGTTTTTTCAATGTTCTGTTCCATGTTAAATTCATTGTTTTTTTTTAAAGAAAAGCAAACATGTTAAGATCCTCTTCATGTTGGCCACAGCAAACAAAATGAGTCCAAACTTTTACTTTGAAGCTCATTCCTTAATCTAGTCCATTGAGTCATCGTGATTGGTCTAGGCAACATCACCAGATTACTATTCAAGGCACCTTATTATATAGCCAGCACTGATCAAGTATTTTGGTCCAGTTTCCTGGCTGCTTCTTATTTCTTGAAAACATGCACTTGTTTGGTGTCACTTTGCTACAGTCAGTACTGTTTTCCCTAACCACACACACTGTCCTAATTTCCAAAAAAGGACACTGAAGGTTGCAATTAGCCTACCACTTACTGTAAAATGTGGGTAATTCCAAGGGGATTACAGCAGGAATTTAGTTTGCAATTGGCCAAAAGCATGTGCACTGCAGGGGTGGCAGATATAACATGTGCAGAGAGAGTTAGATTTTGGTGGGTTTTGAAATTATGGGCAGGGTAAATACAGGCTGCTTTATTTTAACACTGCAAATTATTTTGCAGATTTAACACACCCCACCCAAATCTTACTCTCTCTGCACATGTTACATATGCTTCCCCTGCAGTGCACATGGTTTTGCCCAATTGTTCAATAAATTCCGGCAGCACAAAACTTGGAAATTCAGCCATTAGCACAATTTATGCAAATAATCTTATGTAATGTAACTTACTTCGTGTATGCAGAGCACGGATTTGCTGGCGGATCTCCGCCAACAAATCGGGAGTCCTCCTGCGGAGATCACTCCACCTCCTCTCAAGCTGGATGATTGTCCGCCTGCTGCGGACGCGAGTCCGCAGCAGGCGGCGGACCTCCGCGTAGGCCTCGCGCTTCACCCGATTGGGGATGAAGCGCCCAACGCGGCCTACGCGGCGGTCCATCACCGCAACCAGCACGCGGAGCTCCCGCCTGGTGAACGGTGCTGCACGCATCATGGCAATGGCGTTTTCCTTATTTGGGCATATATTTATAGTGTCTGTTAGCATGTGATTGGTCCAAAATCTATGTTGTCATTTCTAATAACTTTATTGATCTTTGCAATGCTGTGAAGAGCAGAGTGTTATTTCGCACGAGCGGAAATTCGCATTAGCAGAAGCGAAAATTTTTATAAAACCACATTTAAAAAAAAAAACACACACAGAGACACAGAGTTTATTTAAAATTACTATACATATCTGTGTACTCACCACAGTTCGTGTGATCATTCAGCTGGACAGTCACAAAGTGTGAAACATTGAGTATCATTTGTTTGTGTGTTTGGTTACATAATCAGGATTTGAGGATATAAAACAAATAAGGACACTATTTAGCAACATTACAGTATTTTAATTTCTAACTAAACATTGTAAGCTTAACGTGTTTTTGGATTTTGAAGAAAAAAACAATTACCCATTCCAACACAACAAAAGCCTTACCCAATCACTTTACAATATCATACAAAATGACATCATTGTTTAAAAAACATAAGCATACTGTGTTGTATTATTTGTTCAAATAGAAAATATAAAAACACTATACCTGAAATATTCGGCAACAATTCTTGCCCTCACTTGGCTCCCCCTCCGTGTCACACTCCCCCCACCGAAGCGTCGACCAACCCCTGGCTCCTCATCAGGCAATTCCTCTGCCTGAGGAAGCTCTACACTACTCCTTACCGCGATATTATGTAGTATTGCGCACAGGACCACTATTTTACTTGCCATCTCCGGCGAATACATGATGTCGCCACCAGTGCGGTGGAGCACACGAAACCGCCCTTTAAGGACACCAATTGTGCGCTCCACCAGCTGCCTAGTGGCAGTAAGCGCAGAGTTAAATGCCATCTGTGGTCCTGGCCTGGGATTACGGTAAGGAGTCATGAGCCAGGGGGTGCAAGGATATCCACGGTCTCCTGTTGGAAGAAAAGCCAAAATTTTGAAATATTAAATTTGTCAAGTTACTTTTTTTTAAAAAAAATATTTGAGCAACAACTCACCCAATAACCACATGTCTGCTCGTTGACTTGATCTTAATCTCTGCCATATCCCTGATTGTCTAATGACATATGCATCATGTGAACTTCCAGTAAATTTTGCATTCAGGGAAAGGATCTGGAGGGATGGCCCACAAACAACCATTACATTCAGAGAATGAAACAGTTTCCTGTTTCTATAAATTTCTTCATTATGTCTTGGTGGCTGAATAGCAACATGTGTGCCATCCACAACCCCAATAACATGTGGGAAGCGACTACCATCTTCCTCAAATTGCCGCTTCACCACATCTAGGGCACCAACATCCAAAGGCATATCAATGAATTGCTTCACCCGCTTTAGGAAAGCCTGGCAGACACGCCGCAGGACCTTACTGAACTGGCCCTGCGACATGCCAACCAGGTCTCCCACAACATGCTGATATGAGGCTGTAGCCAAAAAATGTAACACTGCAAGGAATTGTGTCAATGGTGGTATTGCTGTAGGATACCGAATTTCAGACTCCAGATCACTCTCTATTATGGAGAGAGTGTCTAGGATTAGATGTGGTGGCAGCCTGTATCTACGCACCACCACATCATCTGGCATACCAAAAAGTAGGACACGGGTTCGGAAAATTGGTGGCCTAGCACGCCTCCGTTGCCTTGGTTGATGAGGAGCCGGCTGTGGTTGTGGGGCTGGCGGTTGGGGTGGGAGTGCTGGTGTGGGTTGGGGAGGTAGGGCTTCTGCAGCAATAAATATTGACATAACACACTTTTTTGAAAAAGAAAAAAAACGAGGTGAAAAATACAAAAACAACTTATAAAAAATATTCAAACAATAAATGTTGTAAAAAATGTTGGGGAAACTTACTGCAGGAGCGTACATTTTTTCTGTGTTGAATTCATGGCCAAAATGTGAAATTAATAAAAAAAAAAAAAAATATGTTATTTTTACAATTCAAAAAAAAAAATAATTATACATTTCTGAGCATCAAATACATCACAAACACCAATTAAAAAAACAAAAAACAAAAACAAAAGCATTTAGTAGCTAGTCCAGGAAAGACAAACACTACTTTGCAGATCAATCCTGGTAAACAAAAATTCTATTTTAGACAAAATGGAAAACAAACAGAATCACCACACTTTTAAGAAACACAAACAGCAACCCAAAACACAGGCCAAGGGCACTTACCTGCTCCAAAAAAAATAAAGACTTGGTGTTCAGTAGCACACCCAGAAAATAAATTAAACCAGGGATATTTCTCCCAAAAGCAAACACCTACAAGAGAACACAAATGACAGTCAAAAAACAGCATACAGACCATTAAAACAAACAGGCACCAACACAGGCCAAGGGCACTTACCTGCTCCAAAAAAAAAGAAAGAATTGGTGTTCAGTAGCACACCCAGAAAATAAATTAAACCAGGGATATTTCTCCCAAAAGCAAACACCTACAAGAGAACACAAATGACAGTCAAAAAACAGCATACAGACCATTAAAACAAACAGGCACCAACACAGGCCAAGGGCACTTACCTGCTCCTAAAAAAATGAAAGACTTGGTGTTCAGTAGCACACCCAGAAAATAAATTAAACCAGGGATATTTCTCCCAAAAGCAAACACCTACAAGAGAACACAAATGACAGTCAAAACAAAGAAGCACAGGTTTATTTTCACAAATGGACTTGCAAAATAGTTATGTTTTTAAAATCTTTAAAACAATAAATTTTTAATAAAAAATTTTAACAAAACAAAAAAAAAAAAAGAATCAAGAATACTCACAAACGAAAAAACGCATAACAAATGCAACACTGTCTAGATTCAAAACGCAAACAAAATGACAAAGGTATGCTTGACAATTACTCACTCTGCAAATTCCACAAGCACCTTCACGCACAAGCCAACAAACAACTGAAACTCCAAACTACCTACACTCACAGCGTGCAAAGTAGGCCCTTAAATAAGCAGTGCAATCATTAACCAGAATAACAGTGTACAGCTGTGTGAATTAACGATTCGCACGTAGGTATATAAGCACACACCTCGGCGTACACACGTCATCACAAACATGGCTTCTCGTGAGCAAATCGCAGCAGAGATGGACCGCATTGCAGAGCAGGAGATGGCATTGCGGAAAAGACGCATAGATTGCCAACGGCGCATGCTGGAATACGCCTCTGCGGATGTTGAAGAGGCAGGACCTAGTACTCTGCAAATGTCTGCTTCTGAACCACAACAATTGACTGGGGATACTCTGCCACACACACAAAGTGACCAAACTGAGGGAGAATTGGCTTTAGCCACACAAACACAACAGACAGAAGCTGCTAGTGAGGAGGAAGATGGTGATGAACAACAAGAAACCTCACAGGCTACCTCCAGACGGAAGAAAAGACAGCCTGCATTCACTAAGAGGGAGTTGCGTGTCTTGGTCACGCAGGCCATGTCCAAAATCCATAGAGGGCCAAAAAACATGGGGGCTGCTTCAAAAGAACGAATCTGGAGAGACATCACAAAATCTGTGAATGAAGTTGGCTCTGTCGTCAGAACATCACAGGAAGTGAGACGACGGTAAGTGCATATTGACAGTCCTTTTTCTGTGCTAAGTTGACTAAAAAATGTAGTTACATGTGATGTTATGTCTAGCAAACACAAGCAGAACACGTGTCCTATATATTAGCTTAGACAAATAATAAGACTCTACTTTGTCCCTCTTTCACAATACATATGTAGGTGGGCCGACTTCAAATCCCGCCTGAAGGCAAAGAGGGCTGCGGAGTGGAATGCCTCAAGGGCTACAGGTGGAGGAGCACCTGTCGCTGTGGAGTATACTGACTTGGAGGAGATGGCGATGCCCTGTGTCAGTTATGAGGAGGGCCAAGGGGTGTCTCATATGGACACGGACCTGCCTGAGATCCTGACGGGACATGACTTGGAAGGTAAGTTTACACATTTAGTTGTCTGTAATTTTGACAGTATTTATAATAATAAACTAATTTTGTATCCTACTTTTTTCCCACACATTCTTCTATTTGCTTGCCACAAAACACAGCACAGGGGGGTGATCCGTTTGAGTCACAGGACGGTTATGTGGTTGAGGCTGAGGTGGAGGGACCTAGTGAGTCTGGCAGTGTGGGCCAACAAATCCCACCTCTGCAGGTTCCTACTGGCCCCCCCACCCAACCCTCTGCTATCCCGGAGATCCTGCTTGAAATCGCTAGGTATGGTGAGAGCCTAAATCGGTTTCAAGACGGGGTCATCCGGGAGGTAAGCCAGATAGCTGTCCGGCTCACTGAGCACCGAACCTGTGTTGAGCAAGGTGTTGCTCAACTCTGCCAAGGTCTGGCAGAGATCAGGCAGGGCCAAGAACAACTTGCCTCCTCATTCCAAACCCTTGCAAATAACATCTTGCAAGGGCTCCAGGCCATCGCTGTCTCCCTTGCCCACAGTGGCAGAGAGCCACCCACATCGGCTCCCTCCCCTGCCCCTGCCCAGGAAGAACAGCCCACTGGGCAGGCCCAACGAAGGTCGCTCCGCAGACCTTCCAAAGAAGAACAGCCTCAGGCGGGGAGAAAAAGAAGAAAATGATGTCTCTCCAGATGGGCAGCACCCATGTTTTTGATGTTGCCTCTCTGTATTTTTGGAGTTGGCTTGTGTGACCAGAATGGATAACTCCCTCTTAGTGAAATGTATTCTTTCTGTTTGGATGTATTGTAGCCTGTGAGTTTATGTGTATAAACACCAGAGCCATCTTCCTCTTACTAGTGTGCTATGTATTGTTGTGTTTGTGTGGTGGATCCTAATTCTTTCTCATTTGGTTTAAAATGTGTGTGTGGCAGGGTGTGTCATGTTTTATTTATGCTTTAAAAATATACTTTTGTCAGAAGCAGACTTTTGCAGAGTACTGAGTTCTGCTATCTAATGATTGTCAGTGCCATCTGCTTGCTGCTTGGTCCATCTCTGCCTGTGCGACTCATGTGGAGCCATGTTTAAATGTTGTCAAAAAATTATATAGTAATAAAAAATATATTTCAAAAATTTGAGCAGTTTCTTCCAGGTAATGCAGTTCCAGAAAGATTAGGTCAGCATATAGACACTTGTAGACCAATCTGCTAATTCTCCTTAAAAATTTAAAAAAAAAAAAAAAAAAGGTATGCTTTGCACCACACTTTAATGTCCATATTAAGTAAACAGACACGACGCTTTTTATAAATATCTAGGGTCAACAGGACATCATTTCAAACATTGTCAGATATTATAATCAAATATTATTGTGACTTTTAAGCCTAAATTAAAGTGTATGCTGCATTATGTTGGTGTTGGTTTATTTTTAAACAATTATGCAGATTTCAAACACTTTCACAAAAATTTTCATTTGCTTGTATTTGGGAGTCTTACACACATTAAAACAAGTTTTAAAAAGGCTTACACAACAATTTCCAAAAAAAAAACAAACCCTTATTTGGCAGTGTGTGAGATTTCTATGTGAGTAGACTAAACATGTAATGTGTGTTCAGACAATTGCTGGTTGGTAACTTTCATCTGCTCATTAATTAACAAGTAATTGGACATCAGATGAATGTGATATCCAATTAACTGCTAATTACTGCATACACACTTGTACCAGTACTTCGCAAATGTAGAGTAACTGCAGACCTACTCTGCTGCTGCGTGAATGTTGCTACGGTTTCCTATGTTAGTTTTAACAGCGACAATGTTTATTTGCTAAAAACACGCCCATTGCGAGTTGCATACTCCCACACTGTACGCCCACTTTCACGCCCATGTCGGAGCATTGCGAAGTCGCGCCTCCGCAACGCCCACGCCACTCCTCATTTTCGGTTGCCAGTTACGGCTTTTTTTTTTCTAAGTAATTTTGCACAGTTGTCGTACGTATGTACTCGCGCATGCGTAATCACGCATTTGCGCATGCGCAGATACTTACATTTCGTACATTTGCGATGCGATGACTCTTAGCGAACAACTCGGAATGAGGGCCAAGATCTGGTAATACTTTTGGAAAATGTAAACCATGTTTGGGGTGGACAAAACCCTATTCATTGTATCAGGGTGTTTTAAAGCCTTAATAAAATGACGTGGGTGGTGTAGTTTGGCCATGTTGGCCAGCAAAAGACCAGATCTGTTACCCCATCTATAATACCGATTGCTCATAAAATCCATCTGGGTTCGTGCATTAGCCAACAAGAAACTCTCAAGAAGTTGGTGGTGACATTTGTACACCTCCAAGGTCTCCACAGAAGGACTGGATTCATAAGAAACAAATGCCTCGCCCATTGCCTTATATAAACTGTCATGTTTCTTATGATAGTCCTGTCTCTTCCCGGCCAAATAGGCTATGATATGGCCTCTCATGACGGCCTTGGAAGTTTCCCAAAAGGGGACCAAATCCTCCCAGTGTTCCAAATTATTGTCCACAAATTCCATCCATTTGGAAGTGAGGAATTGTTTAAAATGGTCCGATTGGCCATGAAAAGACGGGAATTTCCAGGTTTTGTGTGAGAGCCCAGGGGATTGAATATCTACAGAAATGGGGGCATGATCAGATATCAGTATATGATAGATGTCAGAAGCTATCACCGATGGGACCAAACCATCCGCAGTCAAAATATAATCAATCCTAGAAAAAGAGTTATGAACTCCAGAGTTATGGGTATGTGACCGGTCTGTTGGGTTAAATAACCTCCATACATCACACAGGCCATGGAGCGTATTCAGTAACCGTATTCCCCCCGTACCCACAGGAGATGCGGAAGAAGAAGGTCCACTGCGGTCTAATGCAACGTCAGCTACACTATTGAAATCGCCCCCCACCAACAGGTTCGAGTGGATCGACTAAGCAGTAAGTTGGCGATAAAGCGAAAAAATTCCATATTCGGTGAACTTGGGGCATAAAGATTTAGTAAGGTAAATGGCTTGCCTCGTATTATAACATCTAGCAACAGATAACGACCATCAGGGTCATATTCCGAGCCCACTATAGAATAGTCAAGATGTCTATTAAATACTACCGCAACCCCCCCGTTTTTTAGTTACAAATGAAGAGGCCACACATTCCCCTATCCAGGAACCTCGGAGTGTCATATTATCCGATGCCTTCCAGTGAGTTTCCTGAATAAATGCTATATCTGTTTTCAAATGACGAAGATGGGAGGTCACCCTACGTCTCTTTAATGGTGAATTTAAGCCACAAACATTCCATGAAACAATACGTATATTGTTATGAACAATAGTAGAAGGGGTAGGATCATTTATTGCAGCCATCTATAGTGTCCAGTTTAAAAGAAAAAATAACAAGAGAGAGTCTAAACCACCACGCCCCCCTCCCATCCCAGCGAGTAGGAGAGGCAGCAAACAAGGAAACGTGTTCCCACAGACCATGCCCATATTTTTCTGTTAACCCATCACAGATGTAATGGAAAAAGCAAAATATAAACCAATAATTATGTACAAGTAAAACTGCACCATATGCTCTGAGTAACTCCATTTTCTAACATTTTCCTCCAAAAACAAAATAAGGTACACATGTTTTGAAAGACATGCACCGAAAACAAGTAAACTGAGACTACAAACATGACTAAAAAAATCAGGAAAGAGTGAGGCCCAAAAACTTGGCCATCATCTGTCCTGACACATGAACAAGCAATACAAATATAACAGAGCTGGTCCCTCTATTACAAGGTAAACACAATATAGTAAAAGGAACCGTAAATCTATAACCCAGAACTCTGTGTGTCTGAAGCAAGGATAGATTGTACATAATTTTTAGCTTTGAAAGGGTCATCAAACATATGAACCGTGTCATTTACCGTAATCTTTAGTTTTGCAGGGAAAAGTAGTGCAAATTGTATGTGGTTGTCAAATAAGACTTTACACACTGGGGAGAACTCTTTTCTCCATTGAGACACAGCAGCCAAGAAATCTTGGAATACTAGGAGAGAGTGGCCATCGATCACAAGAGAGTTTGCATGTCTATAAGAGCGGAGAACAAGCTCCTTATCGCTAAAGTTGAGGTATTTAGCAATGACAGGACGTGGATGAGAGGCATTATTAGAGCGCTCCGGTCCCAGCCTATGGGCCCTCTTAATCACCATTGGGGAGATCGATGGGGCAATCCCCCAAGGCAGCTGGCACGGTGGATTGTAAATACTCTAAAACATAGGTTCTCAAACTCAGTCCTCAGGACCCCACACAGTGCATGTTTTGTAGGTCTCCTCACCGAATCGCCAGTGAAATAATTAGCTCCACCTGTGGACCTTTTACAATGTGTCAGTGAGTAATTAATACACCTGTGCACCTGCTGGGTTACCTACAAAACATGCACTGTGTGGGGTCCTGAGGATCGAGTTTGAGAACCTGTGCTCTAAAAGACCTGTACCTTTTACATATTCCGGGATTCCAATAAATCTGGGATTACTTCTATGGTTCCTATTCTCAAGATCATCTATCTTATCAAGCAGGAATTGGATAGTATAACCCTGAGACGTAGAAGAAGACTGAAGGGAAGTAACTGTATCTTCTGCGTCACTAGTACATTGTTCAATGGCATCAAGCCGTTTGGTATGGGACTCTATTTGGGAGGCCACTGAGGTGAGAGTTTTGTGGAATTCTTTAAATTGTTGCTCCATTATAGGTTTAATAACTAACAACATTTCTTGTGCCGCTGCAGCGGCCGATGGAGCAGCCAGAGGGACCAAAATTTATGTATCACTCATAGAGTCCAGAGGTGGAGTGGCCGGGGGGGATACTGAGTGGCACGGGGAAGAGGGGGAGGTAGACGGCTGAGTGGATGACGGGTGCGTCTGAGAGATTTTTGTTTTACTGGATTTTCTAGTCATGGTAAAGTATTTATTTTTGCAGCAGCAGGTCTTCGTATAGTGAGGGGGGCAGACAGTACCAGGGAGAAATGGTATGCAGCGGTTTCAAACTACCCCATAAAAAGTCGAGGAAGAGCCAGGCTAGAGCCTCGTACCTCGAGACAAAGCCTCAGGCAGTCTCTAACCAGCCGGTCAGGGGAGATTAAATGCACTGCATAGCAAAGATCCAAGGGGAAGCGCAGCCACCCAGTCCAGGATGAGGTTCCAATCGATGGAGACCCAGTAGCTTCTAAAACCCCTCAATGGCACAAGCAGAGCAGCAGCCTGTCAGTAGTGTAGTTTCCAAGTGGGCAGCAGCACAGGATCCCAACGAGGGATGGGGATCTCTCCGTCTAGTCAGACCTGTAGATGCAACAGCCTGGGGACCCCAACTGAATCCCGTTAACCCAGCAAAGACATCAGGTCACAGCAGCCAGTAGCTCCAGGGGCCACTCAGCTGGCAGCCCGCAAAGACCCCCCAGTAGGCTGGAAGCATATAACACAGCTAAGTAGTTTCATAGAGGGGGGAAGCAGGCTAAAGGCACAAGGGGCATGGGTGGCCTGTGGCTTCAGAGTGCCCCAGCAGTAACGGCTCCCACCAGCGGGGTGAAGAAAGTATCCTCACGGATCTGACAGCCAGGAGGAGAACAGACCCCAGTTCAGAAGGTCAGCGCCCCGCTCGTCACAGCCCGCAGTGCCGGTCAAGACAATCATCCAGGGTCTCCCCACCAGCGGGGAGAGCAGCGTTCGTCCGGAGACCACCGCAGCTCCGCCGCATCACTCGCAGACACAGCTGGGACCGATAAGCCCGCCAGCCAGTCCTGCCAGAGGACAGATCACGGCCCGGACCAGGTAAGCAGCACTGGGAAACGTGAGCAGTGGCAGCAAGCCGGGGCAGAGAGTACCTTTACGGTAGGCAGGGAGACGATCGCCAGAACACCGCAGCAGTTCCAATGGACGGCAACCCGCTTTGTCATGGACCCTCAGTACGGGTCGTCCGTATCCCCCGAAAGCTTCTGATACACCGCAACAGTTCCAGTCGCGTTCCACGAGGCCAAGATGGTGGACAGGAGAGCGTGCTCAGCTCCGTGAGCAGCACTCCAGGGAAGGGTATTCGGGAGGACAAAGTGGCAGTTATATCACTCCCTGCAGGGTCTCCACGGCATCCAGCGCCGATATATTATCCTGTATCTCCAATCAATGCCCCAACAGAGCCTTCAAAGGGATCAGGAGTCAGGAGCCCAGCTAAAACGCGGCCATATACATGGCCCGCCCACCGGAAGTCCTTTTACTTTTTTTATGGTGCAGTGATTTGCAATAGTGTGTAGAAAAATAAATATAAAAAAGAAAAAAGTAGTATTCATGGCAAGGTAGGGCAATTGTGTTACAATAGCACCCAGTAGGTGCTGTGCCACTGCACTGATAATATAAGCGCTGTGAGAGTCACAGTGAGAAGTTATGGGCCGGGGTGTAATGGGAGCCGAGTTTGTAAAATGTCCGATTTTCTTGCTAAAGTCAGACATTTTGCAAATTCGGCCAATGTAATAGCGTCTCAGTTCATGAAAAGTAGGATATTTTCTAATCAGAACAAGAGCGCCCGGTAAAAAGTTGGATCCAGATATTTTCCCCATGTTAAGCATACAACTCTGGCAGATGTAATGGAAAAGTTGCACATTATAATGTACGAGTTTGTGCGACTTTTTCCTGGAAGGTAAATCTGGCTGCCCTTATATCCCGCCCATTGTGTCACTTGTGTGGCAATGATTCATAGATATGCTAGAAACTGCCATGTGTTTGTGCCGCTGCTCTGTCGCTTAGTAACCAGCCAACTCACTGCAGCTTTTGGCCTAAACAATATTGTGAGCTGTGAGGTGCTCAAAAAGTTACTGTAAATTACTGAAAATGAATGTTATTGAGGTTAATAATACTCTAGGAACAACCATTATAAATAAAAGTACACAGTCACATATTTTAAAAGATTTAAGTTAAATTAAATAAGACTCCAAATTTGTTCACCTCTGAATATAAAATTTTCTCTCTTAGGGGTCTATTTACTAAGCCTTGGATGGAGATAAAGTCGCTGGAGATAAAATACCAGCCAATCAGCTTCTAACTGTCATTTTTCAAACACAGCCTGTGGCATGGCAGTTAGGAGCCTTAGTCCTCCGTAATAATCCCCTCAGTCTTCCGCTATAATCCAATGATTTTTTATTCTGTAAACCAAATGGTGGAACAACAAACCCGCTAAAAAACAAAAAACAAAAAAAACAAACAACAGCTAATAGAGTAAAAGTGAAACTCCATAAAACCAGATGCAGGGAGTTCTTAGTGAGGAGTAGGACACAATGCTGTACGACTATAAACTGACTGAGTGACTGAGTCAGAATTTAGTTGCCTGCTAGCTAATCACAAGTGGCCACTATGGGAAAATGCTTTTGATTAGCTCAGCAGCTATTGTGACTCTTGATCATTCTACAGTAGGTCCACATCATTACACAGTGCATACGCAATTGTGAGTTGTCTAGTGTGTTTTTTATTATTATTATTATTATTATTATTATTATTAGATATTTTATTAATAATAATAATAATATTAATAATATTTATTTAGAAAGTTCCAAAAATTGTACACAGCACCATACAGAGTAAACATAGAAAAAAATAACGAGTTTTATGGTAAGAACTTACCTTTGTTAAAACTCTGCGAGGTACACTGGGCTCCACAAGGATTGGACAATGGGGTGTAGAGTAGGATCTTGATCTGAGGCACCAACAGGCTCAAAGCTTTGACTGTTCCCAGAATGCACAGCGCCGCCTCCTATATCACCCCGCCTCCCAGCACAGGAGCTCAGTTATAAGTTAACCAGCCCAATGCAGTAGCAGGAAAAGAGACGATAACAGTTAGTAGCCACATACACGACACTCTCACGACAAGAGAAGTGTCAGCGGCTAATGCCATACCAACCCAAAGAAGCTAAGTGCGTCAGGGTGGGCGCCTTGTGGAGCCCAGTGTACCTCGCAGAAAGAGTTTTAACAAAGGTAAGTTCTTACCATAAAACTCATTTTCTGCTGCGGGGTACACTGGGCTCCACAAGGATTGGACAATGGGGATGTCCTAAAGCAGTTCCTTATGGGAGGGGACGCACTGTAGCGGGCACAAGAACCCGGCGTCCAAAGGAAGCATCCTGGGAAGTGGCAGTATCAAAGGCATAGAACCATCTTGGGAAGTGGCAGTATCAAAGGCATAGAACCTTATGAACGTTTTCCCGGAAGACCATGTAGCCACCTTGCACAATTGTTCAAGGGTCGCACCACGTTGGGCCGCCCAAGAAGGTCCAACAGACCGAGTAGAATGGGCCTTAATGTGAACAGGAGCAGAGAGACCAGCCTTCACACAAGCATGTGCAATCACCATTCTAATCCATCTGGCCAGGGTCTGCTTGTGAGCAGGCCAGCCACGTTTGTGAAATCCAAACAAAACAAAGAGAGAATCAGATTTTCGGATAGAAGCAGTTCTCTACACAGACATACGGAGAGCCCGTACCACATCCAAAGACCGCTCTTTGGGAGACAAATCAGGAGAGACAAATGCCGAAACCACAATCTCCTGATTAAGGCGAAACGAAGAAACCACCTTAGGTAAATATCCGGGACGAGTCCTAAGAACCGCCCGATCACGGTGAAAAATCAGATATGGGGAACTACAAGACAAGGCACCCAGATCCGACACTCTTCTAGCAGAGGCAATAGCCAGCAAGAACACCACCTTAAGGGAAAGCCACTTAAGGTCAGCTGAACCAAGGGGTTCAAACGGAGGCTCCTGCAACGCCTCCAAAACCACCGACAAGTCCCAAGGAGCCACAGGCGGGACATAGGGAGGTTGGATACGCAACACACCCTTAGTGAAAGTATGAACATCAGGCAAAGTCGCAATTTTTCTCTGAAACCACACCGACAAGGCAGAAATATGAACCTTTAGGGAGGCCAGACGCAGGCCCAACTCTAGGCCTTGCTGCAGAAAAGCCAAACGCTTGTCTGTACTAAACTTGGATGCGTCATAATTGTTAGATGCGCACCAAACAAAGTAGGAATGCCAGACCCTGTTGTAAATCCGAGCAGAAGCCGGTTTCCGGGCCCGCAACATAGTTTTAATTACCTTTTCAGAAAAACTCTTAGCCCTCAAGATGGAAGCTTCAAGAGCCACGCCATCAAAGACAGCCGGGCTAGGTCCTGGTAGACACAGGGGCCCTGAACGAGGAGGTCTGGGCGTTGTGGAAGTAGAATTGGACGCTCTGATGATAGGCCCTGAAGGTCTGAGAACCAGTGCCGTCTGGGCCACGCCGAAGCTATGAGAAGCAGATTTCCTTTTTGCTTGAACTTCCGAATTACCCTGGGCAGGAGTGACACTGGAGGGAACACATACGGCAGCCGAAACCTCCACGGCACCGCCAGCGCATACATGAATACTGCTTGAGGATCCCTTGTCCTTGCTCCGAAGACCGGAATCTTGTGATTGTGTCGAGACGCCATCAGATCCACGTCTGGAAGACCCCACTTTTCCACGAGGAGTTGAAACACTTGGCCCCACTCGCCGGCATGCACGTCCTGACGACTGAGAAAGTCTGCTTCCCAATTCAGGACTCCCGGAATGAATATTGTCGATATGGCCGGTAGATGGCGTTCCGCCCAACGTAGAATCCGTGAGACTTCCTTCATTGCCAAATGGCTTTGAGTGCCGCCTTGATGATTTATGTAAGCCACTGTGGTGACGTTGTCCGACTGTACTTGAACAGGACGGTTCTGAATTAAATGCTGGGCCAGGTTCAACGCATTGAAGACCGCCCGCAATTCCAGAATGTTGATCGAGAGGAGAGATTCCTCCTTGGTCCACCGACCCTGAAGGGAGTGTTGCTCCAGCACCGCACCCCAACCTTTTAGACTGGCATCTGTCATCAACAGGACCCAGTTGGATATCCAGAAGGGACGACCCCTGCACAATTGTTGGCCCCGGTGCCACCAGTGTAGCGACAGACGGACCTCCAGAGTCAAGAAGATCATTTGAGATCTGATCCGGTGAGGCAGGCCGTCCCACTTGGCTAGAATAAGCCGCTGGATGGGGCGAGAATGGAATTGAGCATACTCCACCATGTCGAATGCTGATACCATTAGGCCCAGCACCTGCATTGCCAAATGTATCGACACTTGCGGACGAGAAAGGAAGCAACGAATCCTGTCCTGAAGCTTCAGGACTTTCTCCTGAGACAAAAACAACCTCTGGTTGTGAGTGTCCAACAACGCTCCCAGGTGCACCATGCTCTAAGCAGGGACCAGGGAGGATTTCTTCCAGTTGATGAGCCACCCGTGGGCTTGTAGAAACCGGACCGTCATATCCAGATGACGTAGGAGAAGATCTGGGGAATTTGCCAGGATTAACAAGTCGTCCAGATATGGCAGTATCCTGACCCCTTGACGACGGAGTACCACCGTCATCACCGCCATAACTTTGGTGAAGACTCGCGGAGCCGTTGTTAAACCAAAAGGTAACGCCTGAAACTGGTAATGTAGGTTGCCAATAGCGAACCTCAGGTATTGTTGATGTGACACTGCTATAGGAATATGCAGGTAAGCATCCTGTATGCCCAGGGAGACCATGAAGTCCCCAGGTTCCAAGGCCAGAACTATAGAGCGAAGGGTTTCCATACGGAACTTGGAAACCTTCACAAACCTGTTCAATGCCTTGAGGTTGAGAATGGTCCGGGAGGACCCATTCGGTTTCGGGACTAGAAACAGCGGAGAATAGTACCCCCGGCCCCTCTGAGCAAGAGGCACCTGTACTACGACTCCTGTATCCAGGAGGGTCTGTACCACCGAGTGTAGAGTTTTTGCCTTTGTCTGGTCCAAAGGGACGTCTGTCTGGCAAAATCGATGAGGGGGTCGGTATTTGAAGGCTATGGCGTAACCTCGAGTGTCGACTTCCCGTACCCAGGCATCTAAAATGGTCTTCAACCATTCCTGGGTATACCCTAGAAGCTGGCCCCCCACCCTGGGATCACCATGGGGGAGGCCCGCCCCGTCATGTGGCAGGCTTAACGGTCTTGGCAGCTGGCTGACGGGCAGCCCAGGCTCTTTTGGGCTTCGGCTTACCAGGTTTGGAAGTGCGGGCCTGCTTATGGCATGCCTGACATTTTGCTTTACCTGAAGGACGAAAGGGGCGAAAGGACGTACCTTTAGCCTTCGACACAGAAGGAGCGGTATTAGGCAGACAGGCAGTTTTGGCAGTAGCCAAGTCAGCCACTATCTTATTTAAGTCCTCCCCAAACAGAATATCTCCCTTGAAAGGGAGTACCTCCAGGGTTTTTCTCGAGTCCAGATCCACAGACCAGGATCTCAGCCACAATATCCGGCGAGCCAGGACTGACTTAGTAGAGGCCTTGGCTGCTAGGATACCGGCATCAGAAGTCGCCTCTTTAATATATCGAGAAGCTATGACAATATATGACAAGCATTGTCTAGCATGGTCAGAAGAGATTTCAGCTTCTAACTCCAAGGCCCATGCTTCAATAGCCTCTGCAGCCCATGTAGCTGCAATAGTGGGCCTTTGTGCAGCACCCGTGAGGGTGTAAATCGCTTTCAGACAACCCTCCACACGTTTATCCGTAGGCTCTTTTAGGGACGTGACGGTAGTGACAGGTAGAGCTGAGGAAACCACCATCCTAGCCACATGTGAGTCCACTGGAGGAGGCGTTTCCCAATTTTTAGACAGCTCTGGCGTGAGGGGATAGTGAGCCAGCATCTTCTTTTGAGGCACAAACTTCGTACCCGGGTTTTCCCACGGTTCCTGACGTATATGCACTAGGTGGTCAGAGTGAGGTAAAACTTGCTTAACCACCTTCTGACGCTTGAACCTATCTGGTTTCTTAGGAGGGACGGATGGCTCGGGATCATCCGTAATCTGCAGAATTAACTTAATAGCCGCCAAAAGATCAGGAACATCCACATGTGAACTACCCTCCCCATCAGCCGTATCTGAGTCAGAACCTGTGGGGTCAGTGTAAGTGCCGTCTTCATCAGACGAGGTGTCAGTGACAGCAGTGGATTGTGAGGAGATAAGCGATCGCTTAGAGGACCTCTTGGACTTAGGCGAGCGTTGGTCAGACTTTTTAGTAGTCAAGGACTGGTTCAACTTCTTTAATTGAGCAGATAAATCGTCCGCCCACGGCGGGTTAGCTGCAGGGACCACATACGGTTGTACCGGCATTGGGGGTCCCATAGGGGGAGTTAGTTTATGAACTAGCGTATGCAGAAGCGTGGAAAAAGCGGCCCACGGTGGGTCAGTATGTGCCTCCGTTGCCACAGTCCCACTGGAGGGCAAGGAGCCCCCAGAACCAGAGCCCACAGCTGCTATATTCTCCTCATATGGCCCCGTTGCGTCAGCAACACCGGCAGTGTGTTCAGCCCCAGAACGGTTACCCTCAGAAGCAGACATGATATAACTTGCAGTATGAGGTTAACACAGTACAATTATCAGCAGCACTATACCTCTAAACCCAAACCCCTGCGCAGTGTAGTCAGCACTAGCAGAGATAAAGGAGAGATATGGTGACTAAATCACAGAGAAAAATACGTAATACAGTATATCTTTGTCAAAATCCTATATTAGATAACACCTGACGCACCAAGCCCCCTCAGGTTATAGAATATAGGGATAGCAGGTTGAGTGAAAGACACGAAATGGACACCACTCAGCTATCAAATGCACACACAGAAAGTCACAGTTTGTACAATGCAGAGGTTATTACTGACAATAATACTGCACTGGTCTAGCTTACACAGCTATATAACAATAGATATAACAGTACACAGTAAGAACTGGATGTATATCACGGGGTAATTGTACTATAAAACCCTGACTAAATGCACTCTTTCTTAACTATCACTGTCTAAAAAGGCAGGTAGAATACTTAAGTGTCATGTAAAGGCACAGCGCTGACAACCAGGCGGCTTTACATAGGAGGATTTGCCCAAGCAGTCCCAGGAACAGTGAGCTGAGGGATAATGGCGTCGCAGACACTGACAGGGAGTGAGGAAAAGACAGATATGCAGCTCCAAGGAGGGAACACTTGCTAGAAATGGCGCCCTGGGGCTGGGGGAGGCGCTTCAGGTCTAAGCCTTATCCCCTCTGCTGGCAAAACCACCGGGTACTGTGGGCAATATAAGAATTGGTTTAGAGAGAAAACCTGACCTGCGCCCATGCCCTGGTGATCTAGTGGGATCTCCTGTACTGCCACAGTGTCCACCACCAGCGCGCGCGCGCCTCCCACTGACCGCGCCGGATCGCGATAAAGACCGGGTCCCGCAAGCGGGACCCACTTACCACCTCCCGAAGCGCGGCCACGCGATCCTGAAGAGCCCCAGCCGTGTGTGTCTAATGTAAAGAAAACCGGAGCCTCCGCTGTAGGTACCCGGTAACCAGGGCTCGGGAGTGTACAGCGCCGCTGGGGAGAGCTGGAGCTGCAGCAATGAATGTCACAAGAAATTTACCACCGCTGCTGCCCTTGAAGTCTTCACTTTTTACCTCATAAAAAGCTTTTCTTAGGGCTGCTTGGAGCAGCCCCTCTGTTAAGTGCCTGCTTACTGCAGCACCAACTTACAAAACTGAGCTCCTGTGCTGGGAGGCGGGGTGATATAGGAGGCGGCGCTGTGCATTCTGGGAACAGTCAAAGCTTTGAGCCTGTTGGTGCCTCGGATCAAGATCCTACTCTACACCCCATTGTCCAATCCTTGTGGAGCCCAGTGTACCCCGCAGCAGAATTCAGAGTTTCCGAACATAAATACAATACACAATGGGAGACCATTGCATTAGTACAACACAGTAATATCACACCACCAGGCCCGACGACGTGGTCAGAGGGGACATCCGTGCCGGGCTCTAAGGGGCAGAGAGCCTGCGGATCAAGCACACAAAATATGGGGTCTGAACGCCTGCACTGACCTCCCCCACCTCCTACCCTTTCACTTGGGCCAGCCTGGTGGTGATGCTGCGCCGGCGCTTCCCACTGTCTTTTGCCCTTGCCGTGGCTGCCGAGGAACAGGTGTCCCTGATCCAGCCCAGTAGTTGTGTGTGCCCATCCTCATGCAACATGAGCATGCAGCCCCAACACTGTCCATACAGAAAATACAAACGCCATTGCTGTGGTGACACCCTCCAGGGTCCTGACACCCTCACTACTGTGTCTATGTCTGGGGTTTGATATATATATATATATATATATATATATATATATATATTAGTGATGTGCACCGGAAATTTTTTGGGTTTTGGGTTTTGGTTTTGGATTCGGTTCCACAGGCGTGTTTTGGATTCGGACGCGTTTTGGCAAAACCTCTCTGAAAATTTTTTGTTTTGGAATCGGGTGTTTTTTTACAAAAAACCCTCAAAAACAGCTTAAATCATAGAATTTGGGGGTCATTTTGAATTGATCCCGTAGTATTATTAACCTCAATAACCATAATTTACACTCATTTCCAGTCTATTCTGAACACCTCACACCTCAAAATATAATTTTTAGTCCTAAAAGTGGCCGACACAAACACCTGGCCCATCTAGGAGTGGCACTGCAGTGTCAGACAGGATGGCACTTCCCAAAAATAGTCCCCAAACAGCACATGATGCAAAGAAAAAAAGAGGTGCAATGAGGTAGCTGTGTGACTAAGCTAAGCGACCCAAGTGGCCGACACAAACACCTGGCCCGTCTAGGAGTGGCACTGCAGTGTCAGACAGGATGGCACTTCCAAAAAATAGTCCCCAAACAGCACATGATGCAAAGAAAAAAAGAGGGGCAATGAGGTAGCTGTGTGACTAAGCTAAGCGACCCAAGTGGCCGACACAAACACCTGGCCCATCTAGGAGTGGCACTGCAGTGTCAGACAGGATGGCACTTCCAAAAAATAGTCCCCAAACAGCACATGAGGCAAAGAAAAAAAGAGGCGCAATGAGGTAGCTGTGTGACTAAGCTAAGCGACCCAAGTGGCCGACACAAACACCTGGCCCATCTAGGAGTGGCACTGCAGTGTCAGACAGGATGGCACTTCCAAAAAATAGTCCCCAAACAGCACATGATGCAAAGAAAAAAAGAGGGGCAATGAGGTAGCTGTGTGACTAAGCTAAGCGACCCAAGTGGCTGACACAAACACCTGGCCCATCTAGGAGTGGCACTGCAGTGTCAGACAGGATGGCACTTCCAAAAAATAGTCCCCAAACAGCACATGAGGCAAAGAAAAAAAGAGGCGCAATGAGGTAGCTGTGTGACTAAGCTAAGCGACCCAAGTGGCCGACACAAACACCTGGCCCATCTAGGAGTGGCACTGCAGTGTCAGACAGGATGGCACTTCAAAAAATAGTCCCCAAACAGCACATGATGCAAAGAAAAATGAAAGAAAAAAGAGGTGCAAGATGGAATTGTCCTTGGGCCCTCCCACCCACCCTTATGTTGTATAAACAGGACATGCACACTTTAACAAACCCATCATTTCAGCGACAGGGTCTGCCACACAACTGTGACTGAAATGACTGGTTGGTTTGGGCCCCCACCAAAAAAGAAGCAATCAATCTCTCCTTGCACAAACTGGCTCTACAGAGGCAAGATGTCCACCTCCTCCTCATCATCCGATTCCTCACCCCTTTCACTGTGTACATCCCCCTCCTCACAGATTATTAATTCGTCCCCACTGGAATCCACCATCTCAGGTCCCTGTGTACTTTCTGGAGGCAATTGCTGGTGAATGTCTCCACGGAGGAATTGATTATAATTAATTTTGATGAACATCATCTTCTCCACATTTTCTGGAAGTAACCTCGTACGCCGATTGCTGACAAGGTGAGCGGCTGCAATAAACACTCTTTCGGAGTACACACTGGAGGGGGGCAACTTAGGTAAAATAAAGCCAGTTTGTGCAAGTGCCTCCAAATTGCCTCTTTTTCCTGCCAGTATACGTACGGACTGTCTGACGTGCCTACTTGGATGCGGTCACTCATATAATCCTCCACCATTCTTTCAATGGTGACAGAATCATATGCAGTGACAGTAGACGACATGTCAGTAATCGTTGGCAGGTCCTTCAGTCCGGACCAGATGTCAGCACTTGCTCCTGACTGACCTTAATCACCGCCAGCGGGTGGGCTCGGAATTCTTAGCCTTTTCCTCGCAGCCCCAGTTGCGGGACAATGTGAAGGAGGAGCTGTTGACGGGTCACGTTCCGCTTGACTTGACAATTTTCTCACCAACAGGTCTTTGAACCTCTGCAGACTTGTGTCTGCCGGAAAGAGAGATACAACGTAGGTTTTAAATCTAGGATCGAGCACGGTGGCCAAAATGTAGTGCTCTGATTTCAACAGTTTGACCACCCGTGAATCCTGGATAAGCAAATTAAGGGCTCCATCCACAAGTCCCACATGCCTAGCGGAATCGCTCTGTTTTAGCTCCTCCTTCAATCTCTCCAGCTTCTTCTGCAAAAGCCTGATGAGGGGAATGACCTGACTGGCAGTATCTGAACTGACTTCACGTGTGGCAAGTTCAAAGGGTTGCAGAACCTTGCACAACATTGAAATCATTCTCCACTGTGCTTGAGTCAGGTGCATTCCCCCTCCTTTGCCTATATCGTAGGCAGCTGTATAGGCTTGAATTGCCTTTTGCTGCTCCTCCATCCTCTGAAGCATATAGAGGGTTGAATTCCACCTCGTTACCACCTCTTGCTTCAGATGATGGCAGGGCAGGTTCAGGAGTGTTTGCTGGTGCTCCAGTCTTCGGCACGCGGTGGCTGAATGCCGAAAGTGGCCCGCAATACTTCGGGCCACCGACAGCATCTCTTGCACGCCCCTGTCATTTTTTAAATAATTCTGCACCACCAAATTCAATGTATGTGCAAAACATGGGACGTGCTGGAATTTGCCCAGATGTAATGCACGCACAATATTGGTGGCGTTGTCCGATGTCACAAATCCCCAGGAGAGTCCAATTGGGGTAATCCATTCTGCGATGATGTTCCTCAGTTTCCGTAAGAGGTTGTCAGCTGTGTGCCTTTTATGGAAAGCGGTGATACAAAGCGTAGCCTGCCTAGGAACGAGTTGGCATTTGCGAGATGCTGCTACTGGTGCCGCCGCTGCTGTTCTTGCTGTGGGAGGCAATACATCTACCCAGTGGGCTGTCACAGTAATATAGTCCTGAGTCTGCCCTGCTCCACTTGTCCACATGTCCGTGGTTAAGTGGACATTGGGTACAACTGCATTTTTTAGGACACTGGTGACTCTTTTTCTGACGTCTGTGTACATTTTCGGTATCGCCTGCCTAGAGAAATGGAACCTAGATGGTATTTGGTACCGGGGACACAGTACCTCAATCAATTCTCTAGTTCCCTGTGAATTAACGGTGGATACCGGAAACATGTTTCTCACCACCCAGGCTGCCAAGACCTGAGTTATCCGCTTTGCAGCAGGATGACTGCTGTGATATTTCATCTTCCTCGCAAAGGACTGTTGGACAGTCAATTGCTTACTGGAAGTAGTACAAGTGGTCTTCCGACTTCCCCTCTGGGATGACGATCGACTCCCAGCAGCAACAACAGCAGCGCCAGCAGCAGTAGGCGTTACACTCAAGGATGCATCGGAGGAATCCCAGGCAGGAGAGGACTCGTCAGACTTGACAGTGACATGGCCTGCAGGACTATTGGCTTTCCTGTGTAAGGAGGAAATTGACACTGAGGGAGTTGGTGTGGTTTGCAGGAGCTTGGTTACAAGAGGAAGGGATTTAGTTGGCAGTGGACTGCTTCCGCTGTCACCCAAAGTTTTTGAACTTGTCAATGACTTCTGATGAATGCGCTCAATGGTGACGTATAAGGGAGGATGTTCCTAGGCGGTTAACGTCCTTACCCCTACTTATTACAGCTTGACAAAGGCAACACACGTCTTGACACCAGTTGTCCACATTTCTGTTGAAATAATTCCACACTGAAGAGGTGATTTTTTTTGTATTTTGACCAGGCATGTCAATGGCCATAATCGTCCCACGGACAACAGGTGTCTCCCCGGGTGCCTGACTTAAACAAACCACCTCACCATCAGAATCCTCCTTGTTAATTTCCTCCCTAGCGCCAGCAACACCCATATCCTCATCCTGGTGTACTTCAACAGTGACATCTTCAATTTGACTATCAGGAACTGGACTGCGGGTGCTCCTTCCAGCACTTACCTGCTCCGTATGACCCAGACACCACCACGTATGACCCAGACACCACTGTCTCCTGGGGTAGTCCAGCACGACCTGCTCCCTGGTCTGCTCACGCCATCTCAGTGTGGATTCCATCAGCCGACTGCTCGAGCTATCCATCCTCTGACCCAGTCGCTGGCTCTGCGAATCTCCTCTGTATGAAACTTCATGCGCCAGGTTGCGTTGCTGGCACCTGCCCTGGGGCTCATCCTGATGGGACAGGGCAGTCTGTAGAATGTTGGCTGCTGGTGCAAGAGTCCGCACTGTAGGACTGTTGTCTGGTAATTCCAGCACCTCCTTTATTACCCGCATCCGATCCTCGGGTGTCGCGCCATCTCCCAGTGCTTCTAGATGGGCCTGTAATACCTCCGGTGTTCTTTCAAACATTTCTGCAACCTTCCCCTCTCCAAGGGCTTTCAGACGGGGTTGTACTAACCCTCGGGATACCACCTCCGATCCTCCGCTCTCCCTGCGGTTACTGGCATCGAATGTCCCGGCTGTAGGTCTCAACCACTCCGTCACTTGTTCCTCCTCATCTGACTCCTCAGAGTCCTCCTCCTCATCACAAGGGTGTTCTTGATCCCATTTCAGCAATTTCGCAATTAGGGATTCCTTTCCATCTGTTGCGGTCACCTTAATACCTCGTGCTCGACAGACCATATGCAGGAATCACTTGTTGAAGTTTATGTACATTTCTGTTTCTGCCTCCATGCTGCTGACTTTCCAAACGTACTAACAACTTTTCAGCAAGATACCTGGCTACTGTGTGCCAAACTGTTTACAAGGCTCTTAGGTGCCCTCCGCTGACACCTCTCGCAGCCTTACCCAGGGTAAACTGGGACTGAGTGACCCCACTGCTTGCCACCAATTGTGAGGTTACGGATTCTCTGATCACTCAGGTAAACAGTTTAGTAAAGTGGCAAATGCCTTTTATTGTAAAAATACACACACAGTACACAAAACAGTAACTATTACATGCCAGGATGGTATCTTACCTACTAGGTTCCCACAATAGTATAGGATTACAGATGTGTGAGGGAGTATCTGTATAGCAGAGCCAACAAGTCTGCACTCCCAGGAAAAGCTTGTCATCCAGTGTCCACAATGCATTCAGACACAATCCTCACTCAGCACACTGGCAGCCTCGTCCTCAGTGCACGTCCAGTAGCCTTTTTGAAACGAGAGGATAACAACAATACTTCTAGGCCTCAGCACACTGGAAGTGCTATCCTACCAGTAGCTTTCAGAAGCTATACACCTTATTCCTCTCAGGTCAAGAACTCCACTCTCTCTTTTAAAAATCCCACCAATTCCTCTAGGTGTAGACCTGCCTTCCAGGGCTGTCCAAGACGTGGTGCTCTCTGCTTATTGGAGCTGCAGAGTAAGGGGTGGATATGGCTGGGAAAAGGCCAGGTTCATCGCAGGGTAACACCTGCTGTTGTCCTGTAACATGTCTATACATGCCTACTAAAAGAACAATGGATGCTAATTAGGTTATCCCTCCTCCAAGTATCAGATAGTGTCCATTCACCACCAGATTGATCCCCTTTATAGCAGACAAGGTATTCCAGCTGCTATTTGTCTGTGAAATCCTCTGGCAGATAACTATTCCTATAAACAACTACGCACATTGAACACAGTATAACCAAATAAACCGCATAGTCCAAATATAACATATAAAATATAACTGTACAATATAATAACACAACACAATACAATCATATATATATATATATATATATATATATATATATATATATATATACATCTTCATATGCATTCTGTACAAAACATCAGGCTAGAGATACTATTCCCTGATAAACACAAACACATATAACAGAGGGATGATGTTTCACAATAATATGTGATGTCCAGTTCTATTGTGAATCCAGGCAGCATGCAGTATAAGTGATAACCAAGTTCTGTCTTGTCTCTTTACCCTAACGCACTGAATCTAGAAACAGGCTGGCAAAAAGTACTCCTCAAGAGCCAGCTGGGCTGCGTCCGTTACAACGCCCACTTTCCCCGAAGCACGCGCGCCTTCGGCGCGCGCATAGGGGTTGGGGGGCGCTTTTACATTTTCTCGCTCAGGGTGCTAGTAGGCCTGGAGCCGGCCCTACCCAGTACACAGTAATATTTCACTTTATCTTCCCCCCACCCCAGTACACAGTAATATTTCACTTTATCTCCCCCCCCCAATACACAGTAATATTTCACTTTATCTCCCCCCCCAGTACGCAGTAGTATTTCACTTTATCTCCCCCCCCCCAGTACACAGTAATATTTCACTTTATCTCCCCCCCAGTACACAGTAATATTTCACTTTATCTCCCCCCCCCAGTACACAGTAATATTTCACTTTATCTTCCCCCCCCAGTATACAGTAATATTTCACTTTATCCCCCCCCCCCAGTACACAGTAATATTTCACTTTATCCCCCCCCCCAGTACACAGTAATATTTCACTTTATCTTCCCCCCACCCCAGTACACAGTAATATTTCACTTTATCTTCCCCCCCAGTACACAGTAATATTTCACTTTATCTCCCCCCCCCCCCCAGTACACAGTAATATTTCACTTTATCTCCCCCCCCAGTACACAGTAATATTTCACTTTATCCCCCACCTCAGTACACAGTAATATTTCACTTTATCTTACCCCCCAGTACACAGTAATATTTCACTTTTTCTCCCCCCCCCCAGTACACAGTAATATTTCACTTTATCTTCCCCCCACCCCAGTACACAGTAATATTTCACTTTATCTTCCCCCCCAGTACACAGTAATATTTCACTTTATCTCCCCCCCCACCCCAGTACACAGTAATATTTCACTTTATCTCCCCCCCCAGTACACAGTAATATTTCACTTTATCTTCCCCCCACCCCAGTACACAGTAATATTTCACTTTATCTTCCCCCCCAGCACACAGTAATATTTCACTTTATCTCCCCCCCCCAGTACACAGTAATATTTCACTTTATCTTCCCCCCACCCCAGTACACAGTAATATTTCACTTTATCTTCCCCCCCAGTACACAGTAATATTTCACTTTATCTCCCCCCCCACCCCAGTACACAGTAATATTTCACTTTATCTTCCCCCTACCCCAGTACACAGTAATATTTCACTTTATCTTCCCCCCACCCCAGTACACAGTAATATTTCACTTTATCTCCCCCCCCAGTACACAGTAATATTTCACTTTATCTTCCCCCCAGTACACAGTAATATTTCACTTTATCTCCCCCCCCACCCCAGTACACAGTAATATTTCACTTTATCTCCCCCCCAGTACACAGTAATATTTCACTTTATCCCCCCCCCCAGTACACAGTAATATTTCACTTTATCTCCCCCTCCCCAGTACACAGTAATATTTCACTTTATCTTCCCCCCCAGTACACAGTAATATTTCACTTTATCTCCCCCCCAGTACACAGTAATATTTCACTTTATCTCCCCCCCCCCAGTTCACAGTAATATTTCACTTTATCTCCCCCCCCAGTACACAGTAATATTTCACTTTATCTCCCCCCCAGTACACAGTAATATTTTACTTTATCTCCCCCCCCCAGTACACAGTAATATTTCACTTTATCTCCCCCCCTCAGTACACAGTAATATTTCACTTCATCTTCCCCCCCCCCAGTACACAGTAATATTTCACTTTATCTCCCCCCCAGTACACAGTAATATTTCACTTTATCTCCCCCCCCCCCAGTTCACAGTAATATTTCACTTTATCTTCCCCCCCCAGTACACAGTAATATTTCACTTTATCTCCCCCCCAGTACACAGTAATATTTCACTTTATCTCCCCCCCCCAGTACACAGTAATATTTCACTTTATCTTCCCCCCCCCCCAGTACACAGTAATATTTAACTTTATCTCCCCCCCAGTACACAGTAATATTTCACTTTATCTCCCCCCCCAGTACACAGTAATATTTCACTTTATCTTCCCCCCAGTACACAGTAATATTTCACTTTATCTCCCCCCCAGTACACAGTAATATTTCACTTTATCTCCCCCCCCCCCCAGTACACAGTAATATTTAACTTTATCTTCCCCCCCCAGTACACAGTAATATTTCACTTTATCTCCCCCCCCAGTACACAGTAATATTTCACTTTATCTCCCCCCCCCCAGTACACAGTAATATTTCACTTTATCTCCCCCCCCCCCAGTACACAGTAATATTTCACTTTATCTCCCCCCCAGTACACAGTAATATTTCACTTTATCTCCCCCCCCCCAGTACACAGTAATATTTCACTTTATCTTCCCCCCCCCAGTACACAGTAATATTTCACTTTATCTCCCCCCCCCAGTACACAGTAATATTTCACTTTATCTCCCCCCCCCCAATACACAGTAATATTTCACTTTATCTTCCCCCCACCCCAGTACACAGTAATATTTCACTTTATCTTCCCCCCAGTACACAGTAATATTTCACTTTATCTCCCCCCCCCCCCAGTACACAGTAATATTTCACTTTATCTTCCCCCCACCCCAGTACACAGTAATATTTCACTTTATCTTCCCCCCACCCCAGTACACAGTAATATTTCACTTTATCTTCCCCCCCAGTACACAGTAATATTTCACTTTATCTCCCCCCCACCCCAGTACACAGTAATATTTCACTTTATCTTCCCCCCACCCCAGTACACAGTAATATTTCACTTTATCTTCCCCCCACCCCAGTACACAGTAATATTTCACTTTATCTCCCCCCCCAGTACACAGTAATATTTCACTTTATCTTCTCCCCCAGTGCACAGTAATATTTCACTTTATCTCCCCCCCCCACCCCAGTACACAGTAATATGTCACTTTATCTCCCCCCCAGTACACAGTAATATTTCACTTTATCTCCCCCCCCCCAGTACCCAGTAATATTTCACTTTATCTCCCCCTCCCCAGTACACAGTAATATTTCACTTTATCTTCCCCCCCAGTACACAGTAATATTTCACTTTATCTCCCATTTCACTTTATCTCCCCCCCCAGTACACAGTAATATTTCACTTTATCTCCCCCCCACCAGTACACAGTAATATTTCACTTTATCTCCCCCCCAGTACACAGTAATATTTCACTTATCTCCCCCCAGTACACAGTAATATTTCACTTTATCTCCCCCCCCAGTACACAGTAATATTTTACTTTATCTCCCCCCCCCCAGTACACAGTAATATTTCACTTTATCTCCCCCCCCAGTACACAGTAATATTTCACTTTATCTCCCCCCAGTACACAGTAATATTTCACTTTATCTCCCCCCCCAGTACACAGTAATATTTCACTTTATCTTCCCCCCCAGTACACAGTAATATTTCACTTTCTCTTCCCCCCACCCCAGTACACAGTAATATTTCACTTTATCTCCCCCCCCCAGTACACAGTAATATTTCACTTTATCTCCCCGCCCCCAGTACACAGTAATATTTCACTTTATCTTCCCCCCCCCAGTACACAGTAATATTTCACTTTATCTTCCCCCCCCCAGTACACAGTAATATTTCACTTTATCTCCCCCCCCAGTACACAGTAATATTTCACTTTATCTCCCCCCCCCAGTACACAGTAATATTTCACTTTATCTCCCCCCCCCAGTACACAGTAATATTTCACTTTATCTCCCCCCCCCAATACACAGTAATATTTCAACTTTATCTTCCCCCACCCCAGTACACAGTAATATTTCACTTTATCTTCCCCCCAGTACACAGTAATATTTCACTTTTATCTCCCCCCCCCAGTACACAGTAATATTTCACTTTATCTTCCCCCCACCCCAGTACACAGTAATATTTCACTTTATCTTCCCCCCACCCCAGTACACAGTAATATTTCACTTTATCTTCCCCCCCAGTACACAGTAATATTTCACTTTATCTCCCCCCCACCCCAGTACACAGTAATATTTCACTTTATCTTCCTCCACCCCAGTACACAGTAATATTTCACTTTATCTTCCCCCCACCCCAGTACACAGTAATATTTCACTTTATCTCCCCCCCCCCAGTACACAGTAATATTTCACTTTATCTTCCCCCCAGTGCACAGTAATATTTCACTTTATCTTCCCCCCCCAGTACACAGTAATATTTCACTTTATCTCCCCCCCCAGTACACAGTAATATTTCACTTTATCTCCCCCCCAGTACACAGTAATATTTCACCTTTATCTTTCCCCCCCAGTACACAGTAATATTTCACTTTATCTTCCCCCCCCAGTACACAGTAATATTTCACTTTATCTTCCCCCCAGTACACAGTAATATTTCACTTTATCTCCCCCCCCAGTACACAGTAATATTTCACTTTATCTCCCCCCCCCCCCAGTACACAGTAATATTTCACTTTATCTTCCCCCCACCCCAGTACACAGTAATATTTCACTTTATCTTCCCCCAGTATACAGTAATATTTCACTTTATCTTCCCCCCAGTACACAGTAATATTTCACTTTATCTTCCCCCAGTATACAGTAATATTTCACTTTATCTTCCCCCCAGTACACATTAATAATTCACTTTATCTTCCCCCCACCCCAGTACACAGTAATATTTCACTTTATCTTCCCCCCACCCCAGTACACAGTAATATTTCACTTTATCTCCCCCACCCCAGTACACAGTAATATTTCACTTTATCTTCCCCCCACCCCAGTACACAGTAATATTTCACTTTATCTTCCCCACCAGTACACAGTAATATTTCACTTTATCTCCCCCCCCCACCCCAGTACACAGTAATATTTCACTTTATCTCCCCCCCAGTACACAGTAATATTTCACTTTATCTTCCCCCCACCCCAGTACACAGTAATATTTCACTTTATCTACCCCCCCAGTACACAGTAATATTTCACTTTATCTCCCCCCCAGTACACAGTAATATTTCAGTTTATCCTTCCCCCACCCCAGTACACAGTAATATTTCACTTTATCTTCCCCCACCCCAGTACACAGTAATATTTCACTTTATCTCCCCCCCCAGTACACAGTAATGTTTCACTTTATCTCCCCCCCACCCCAGTGCACAGTAACATTTCACTTTATCTTCCCCCCACCCCAGTACACAGTAATATTTCACTTTATCTTCCCCCCACCCAGTACACAGTAATATTTCACTTTATCTCCCCCCCCCCCCAGTACACAGTAATATTTCACTTTATCTCCCCCCAGTACACAGTAATATTTCACTTTATCTCCCCCCCACCCCAGTACACAGTAATATTTCACTTTATCTCCCCCCCAGTACACAGTAATATTTCACTTTATCTCCCCCCCCAGTACACAGTAATATTTCACTTTATCTCCCCCTCCCCAGTACACAGTAATATTTCACTTTATCTTCCCCCCCAGTACACAGTAATATTTCACTTATCTCCCCCCCCCAGTACACAGTAATATTTCACTTTATCTCCCCCCCCAGTACACAGTAATATTTCACTTTATCTCCCCCTCCCCAGTACACAGTAATATTTCACTTTATCTTCCCCCCCAGTACACAGTAATATTTCACTTTATCTCCCCCCCCCCAGTACACAGTAATATTTCACTTTATCTCCCCCCCCCCCAGTACACAGTAATATTTCACTTTATCTCCCCCCCCAGTACACAGTAATATTTCACTTTATCTCCCCCCCCAGTACACAGTAATATTTTACTTTATCTCCCCCCCCCCAGTACACAGTAATATTTCACTTTATCTCCCCCCCCCCAGTACACAGTAATATTTCACTTTATCTCCCCCCCCCCCAGTACACAGTAATATTTCACTTTATCTCCCCCCCAGTACACAGTAATATTTCACTTATCTATCCCCCCAGTACACAGTAATATTTCACTTTATCTTCCCCCCAGTACACAGTAATATTTCACTTTCTCTTCCCCCCCACCCCCAGTACACAGTAATATTTCACTTTATCTCCCCCCCCCAGTACACAGTAATATTTCACTTTATCTCCCCCCCCCAGTACACAGTAATATTTCACTTTATCTTTCCCCCCCCAGTACACAGTAATATTTCACTTTATCTTCCCCCCCAGTACACAGTAATATTTCACTTTATGTTCCCCCCCAGTACACAGTAATATTTCACTTTATCTCCCCCCCCAGTACACAGTAATATTTCACTTTATCGTCCCCCCACCCCAGTACACAGTAATATTTCACTTTATCTTCCCCCCCAGTACACAGTAATATTTCACTTTATGTCCCCCCCCCCCAGTACACAGTAATATTTCACTTTATCTTCCCCCCCAGTACACAGTAATATTTCACTTTATCTTCCCCCCCCAGTACACAGTAATATTTCACTTTATCCCCCCCCCCCCCCAGTACACAGTAATATTTCACTTTATCTTCCCCCCCAGTACACAGTAATATTTCACATTATGTTCCCCCCCGTACACAGTAATATTTCACTTTATCTTCCCCCCCCAGTACACAGTAATATTTCACTTTATCTTCCCCCCACCCCAGTACACAGTAATATTTCACTTTATCTTCCCCCCCAGTACACAGTAATATTTCACTTTATGTCCCCCCCCCCCAGTACACAGTAATATTTCACTTTATCTTCCCCCCAGTACACAGTAATATTTCACTTTATCTCCCCCCCAGTACACAGTAATATTTCACTTTATCCCCCCCCCCCAGTACACAGTAATATTTCACTTTATCTTCCCCCCCAGTACACAGTAATATTTCACATTATGTTCCCCCCAGTACACAGTAATATTTCACTTAATCTCCCCCCCCCCAGTACACAGTAATATTTCACTTTATCTTCCCCCCCAGTACACAGTAATATTTCACTTTCTCTTCCCCCACCCCAGTACACAGTAATATTTCACTTTATCTTTCCCCCCCCCAGTACACAGTAATATTTCACTTTATCTTCTCCCCCAGTACACAGTAATATTTCACTTTATGTTCCCCCCAGTACACAGTAATATTTCACTTTATCTTCCCCCCCAGTACACAGTAATATTTCACTTTAATCTTCCCCCCCAGTACCAGTAATATTTCACTTTATCTTTCCCCCCCCCCCAGTACACAGTACTATTTCACTTTATCTTCCCCCCCCCAGTACACAGTAATATTTCACTTTATCTTCCCCCAGTACACAGTAATATTTCACTTTATCTTCCCCCAGTACACAGTAATATTTCACTTTATCTTCCCCCAGTACACAGTAATATTTCACTTTATCTTCCCCCCCAGTACAGTAATATTTGACTTTATCGTCCCCCAGTATACAGTAATATTTCACTTTATCTTCCCCCAGTACACAGTAATATTTAACTTTATCTTCCCCCAGTACACAGTAATATTTCACTTTATCTTCCCCCAGTATACAGTAATATTTCACTTTATCTTCCCCCCCCCAGTACACAGTAATATTTCACTTTATCTCCCCCCCCCCAGTACACAGTAATATTTCACTTTATCTCCCCCCCCAGTACACAGTAATATTTCACTTTATCTTCCCCCCCCCCCAGTACACAGTAATATTTCACTTTATCTTCCCCCCACCCCAGTACACAGTAATACTTCACTTTATCTTCCCCCAGTATACAGTAATATTTCACTTTATCTTCCCCCCAGTACACAGTAATATTTCACTTTATCTTCCCCCAGTATACAGTAATATTTCACTTTATCTTCCCCCCAGTACACAGTAATATTTCACTTTATCTTCCCCCCACCCCAGTACACAGTAATATTTCACTTTATCTTCCCCCCACCCCAGTACACAGTAATATTTCACTTTATCTCCCCCCCCCACCCCAGTACACAGTAATATTTCACTTTATCTTCCCCCCACCCCAGTACACAGTAATATTTCACTTTATCTTCCCCACCAGTACACAGTAATATTTCACTTTATCTCCCCCCCCACCCCAGTACACAGTAATATTTCACTTTATCTCCCCCCCCAGTACACAGTAATATTTCACTTTATCTTCCCCCCACCCCAGTACACAGTAATATTTCACTTTTTCTACCCCCCCAGTACACAGTAATATTTCACTTTATCTCCCCCCCAGTACACAGTAATATTTCACTTTATCTTCCCCCCACCCCAGTACACAGTAATATTTTTACTTTATCTTCCCCCCACCCCAGTACACAGTAATATTTCACTTTATCTTCCCCCCCAGTACAGTAATATTTCACTTTATCTCCCCCCCCCACCCCAGTACACAGTAATATTTCACTTTATCTTCCCCCCACCCCAGTACACAGTAATATTTCACTTTATCTTCCCCCACCCCAGTACACAGTAATATTTCACTTTATCTCCCCCCCCCAGTACACAGTAATATTTCACTTTATCTTCCCCCTTACACAGTAATATTTCACTTTATCTCCCCCCCCCCACCCCAGTACACAGTAATATTTCACTTTATCTCCCCCCCAGTACACAGTAATATTTCACTTTATCCCCCCCCCCCAGTACACAGTAATATTTCACTTTATCTTCCCCCCCAGTACACAGTAATATTTCACTTTATCTCCCCCCCCAGTACACAGTAATATTTCACTTTATCTCCCCCACCCAGTACACAGTAATATTTCACTTTATCTCCCCCCCAGTACACAGTAATATTTCACTTTATCTCCCCCCCAGTACACAGTAATATTTTACTTTATCTCCCCCCCCCAGTATACAGTAATATTTAACTTTATCTCCCCCCCCAGTACACAGTAATATTTCACTTTATCTTCCCCCCCCAGTACACAGTAATATTTCACTTTATCTCCCCTCCAGTACACAGTAATATTTCACTTTATCTTCCCCCCCCAGTACACAGTAACATTTCACTTTATCTTTCCCCCCCCCAGTACACAGTAATATTTCACTTTATCTCCCCCCCAGTACACAGTAATATTTCACTTTATCTCCCCCCCCAGTACACAGTAATATTTCACTTTATCTTCCCCCCAGTACACAGTAATATTTCACTTTCTCTTCCCCCCACCCCAGTACACAGTAATATTTCACTTTATCTCCCCCCCAGTACACAGTAATATTTCACTTTATCTCCCCCCCAGTACACAGTAATATTTCACTTTATCTCCCCCCCCCCCAGTACACAGTAATATTTCACTTTATCTTCCCCCCCAGTACACAGTAATATTTCACTTTATGTTCCCCCCCAGTACACAGTAATATTTCACTTTATCTTCCCCCCCAGTACACAGTAATATTTCACTTTATCTTCCCCCCACCCCAGTACACAGTAATATTTCACTTTATCTTCCCCCCCAGTACACAGTAATATTTCACTTTATCTTCCCCCCACCCCAGTACACAGTAATATTTCACTTTATCTTCCCCCTACCCCAGTACACAGTAATATTTCACTTTATCTTCCCCCCACCCCAGTACACAGTAATATTTCACTTTATCTCCCCCCCCAGTACACAGTAATATTTCACTTTATCTTCCCCCCAGTACACAGTAATATTTCACTTTATCTCCCCCCCCACCCCAGTACACAGTAATATTTCACTTTATCTCCCCCCCAGTACACAGTAATATTTCACTTTATCCCCCCCCCCCAGTACACAGTAATATTTCACTTTATCTCCCCCTCCCCAGTACACAGTAATATTTCACTTTATCTTCCCCCCCAGTACACAGTAATATTTCACTTTATCTCCCCCCCAGTACACAGTAATATTTCACTTTATCTCCCCCCCCCCAGTTCACAGTAATATTTCACTTTATCTCCCCCCCCAGTACACAGTAATATTTCACTTTATCTCCCCCCCAGTACACAGTAATATTTTACTTTATCTCCCCCCCCCCAGTACACAGTAATATTTCACTTTATCTCCCCCCCTCAGTACACAGTAATATTTCACTTCATCTTCCCCCCCCCAGTACACAGTAATATTTCACTTTATCTCCCCCCCAGTACACAGTAATATTTCACTTTATCTCCCCCCCCCCAGTTCACAGTAATATTTCACTTTATCTTCCCCCCCCAGTACACAGTAATATTTCACTTTATCTCCCCCCCAGTACACAGTAATATTTCACTTTATCTCCCCCCCCCCAGTACACAGTAATATTTCACTTTATCTCCCCCCCCCCCCAGTACACAGTAATATTTAACTTTATCTCCCCCCCCAGTACACAGTAATATTTCACTTTATCTACCCCCCCCAGTACACAGTAATATTTCACTTTATCTTCCCCCCAGTACACAGTAATATTTCACTTTATCTCCCCCCCAGTACACAGTAATATTTCACTTTATCTCCCCCCCCCCCAGTACACAGTAATATTTAACTTTATCTTCCCCCCCCAGTACACAGTAATATTTCACTTTATCCCCCCCCCCAGTACACAGTAATATTTCACTTTATCTCCCCCCCCCCCAGTACACAGTAATATTTCACTTTATCTCCCCCCCCCCCAGTACACAGTAATATTTCACTTTATCTCCCCCCCAGTACACAGTAATATTCACTTTATCTCCCCCCCCCAGTACACAGTAATATTTCACTTTATCTTCCCCCCCCCAGTACACAGTAATATTTCACTTTATCTCCCCCCCCCCAGTACACAGTAATATTTCACTTTATCTCCCCCCCCCGAATACACAGTAATATTTCACTTTATCTTCCCCCCACCCCAGTACACAGTAATATTTCACTTTATCTTCCCCCCAGTACACAGTAATATTTCACTTTATCTCCCCCCCCCCAGTACACAGTAATATTTCACTTTATCTTCCCCCCACCCCAGTACACAGTAATATTTCACTTTATCTTCCCCCCACCCCAGTACACAGTAATATTTCACTTTATCTTCCCCCCCAGTACACAGTAATATTTCACTTTATCTCCCCCCCACCCCAGTACACAGTAATATTTCACTTTATCTTCCCCCCACCCCAGTACACAGTAATATTTCACTTTATCTTCCCCCCACCCCAGTACACAGTAATATTTCACTTTATCTCCCCCCCCAGTACACAGTAATATTTCACTTTATCTTCCCCCCAGTGCACAGTAATATTTCACTTTATCTCCCCCCCCCACCCCAGTACACAGTAATATGTCACTTTATCTCCCCCCCAGTACACAGTAATATTTCACTTTATCTCCCCCCCCCAGTACCCAGTAATATTTCACTTTATCTCCCCCTCCCCAGTACACAGTAATATTTCACTTTATCTTCCCCCCCAGTACACAGTAATATTTCACTTTATCTCCCCCCCCCCAGTACACAGTAATATTTCACTTTATCTCCCCCCCCCAGTACACAGTAATATTTCACTTTATCTCCCCCCCCAGTACACAGTAATATTTCACTTTATCTCCCCCCCAGTACACAGTAATATTTTACTTTATCTCCCCCCCCCAGTACACAGTAATATTTCACTTTATCTCCCCCCCCAGTACACAGTAATATTTCACTTTATCTTCCCCCCCCCCCAGTACACAGTAATATTTCACTTTATCTCCCCCCCCAGTACACAGTAATATTTCACTTTATCTCCCCCCCAGTACACAGTAATATTTCACTTTATCTTCCCCCCAGTACACAGTAATATTTCACTTTCTCTTCCCCCCACCCCAGTACACAGTAATATTTCACTTTATCTCCCCCCCCAGTACACAGTAATATTTCACTTTATCTCCCCGCCCCAGTACACAGTAATATTTCACTTTATCTTCCCCCCCCCAGTACACAGTAATATTTCACTTTATCTTCCCCCCCCCAGTACACAGTAATATTTCACTTTATCTCCCCCCCAGTACACAGTAATATTTCACTTTATCTCCCCCCCCCAGTACACAGTAATATTTCACTTTATCTCCCCCCCCCCCAGTACACAGTAATATTTCACTTTATCTCCCCCCCCCAATACACAGTAATATTTCACTTTATCTTCCCCCCACCCCAGTACACAGTAATATTTCACTTTATCTTCCCCCCCAGTACACAGTAATATTTCACTTTATCTCCCCCCCCAGTACACAGTAATATTTCACTTTATCTTCCCCCCACCCCAGTACACAGTAATATTTCACTTTATCTTCCCCCCACCCCAGTACACAGTAATATTTCACTTTATCTTCCCCCCCAGTACACAGTAATATTTCACTTTATCTCCCCCCCCCACCCCAGTACACAGTAATATTTCACTTTATCTTCCCTCCACCCCAGTACACAGTAATATTTCACTTTATCTTCCCCCCACCCCAGTACACAGTAATATTTCACTTTATCTCCCCCCCCCAGTACACAGTAATATTTCACTTTATCTTCCCCCCAGTGCACAGTAATATTTCACTTTATCTTCCCCCCCCAGTACACAGTAATATTTCACTTTATCTCCCCCCCCCCAGTACACAGTAATATTTCACTTTATCTCCCCCCCAGTACACAGTAATATTTCACTTTATCTTTCCCCCCCAGTACACAGTAATATTTCACTTTATCTTCCCCCCCAGTACACAGTAATATTTCACTTTATCTTCCCCCCCAGTACACAGTAATATTTCACTTTATCTCCCCCCCCAGTACACAGTAATATTTCACTTTATCTCCCCCCCCCCCCAGTACACAGTAATATTTCACTTTATCTTCCCCCCACCCCAGTACACAGTAATATTTCACTTTATCTTCCCCCAGTATACAGTAATATTTCACTTTATCTTCCCCCCAGTACACAGTAATATTTCACTTTATCTTCTCCCAGTATACAGTAATATTTCACTTTATCTTCCCCCCCAGTACACATTAATAATTCACTTTATCTTCCCCCCACCCCAGTACACAGTAATATTTCACTTTATCTTCCCCCCACCCCAGTACACAGTAATATTTCACTTTATCTCCCCCCACCCCAGTACACAGTAATATTTCACTTTATCTTCCCCCCACCCCAGTACACAGTAATATTTCACTTTATCTTCCCCACCAGTACACAGTAATATTTCACTTTATCTCCCCCCCCCCCACCCCAGTACACAGTAATATTTCACTTTATCTCCCCCCCAGTACACAGTAATATTTCACTTTATCTTCCCCCCACCCCAGTACACAGTAATATTTCACTTTATCTACCCCCCCAGTACACAGTAATATTTCACTTTATCTCCCCCCCAGTACACAGTAATATTTCAGTTTATCTTCCCCCCACCCCAGTACACAGTAATATTTCACTTTATCTTCCCCCCACCCCAGTACACAGTAATATTTCACTTTATCTCCCCCCCCAGTACACAGTAATGTTTCACTTTATCTCCCCCCCCACCCCAGTGCACAGTAACATTTCACTTTATCTTCCCCCCACCCCAGTACACAGTAATATTTCACTTTATCTTCCCCCCACCCCAGTACACAGTAATATTTCACTTTATCTCCCCCCCCCCCAGTACACAGTAATATTTCACTTTATCTTCCCCCCAGTACACAGTAATATTTCACTTTATCTCCCCCCCACCCCAGTACACAGTAATATTTCACTTTATCTCCCCCCCAGTACACAGTAATATTTCACTTTATCTCCCCCCCCAGTACACAGTAATATTTCACTTTATCTCCCCCTCCCCAGTACACAGTAATATTTCACTTTATCTTCCCCCCCAGTACACAGTAATATTTCACTTTATCTCCCCCCCCAGTACACAGTAATATTTCACTTTATCTCCCCCCCCAGTACACAGTAATATTTCACTTTATCTCCCCCTCCCCAGTACACAGTAATATTTCACTTTATCTTCCCCCCCAGTACACAGTAATATTTCACTTTATCTCCCCCCCCAGTACACAGTAATATTTCACTTTATCTCCCCCCCCCCAGTACACAGTAATATTTCACTTTATCTCCCCCCCCAGTACACAGTAATATTTCACTTTATCTCCCCCCCAGTACACAGTAATATTTTACTTTATCTCCCCCCCCCCAGTACACAGTAATATTTCACTTTATCTCCCCCCCCAGTACACAGTAATATTTCACTTTATCTCCCCCCCCCCCAGTACACAGTAATATTTCACTTTATCTCCCCCCCAGTACACAGTAATATTTCACTTTATCTATCCCCCCAGTACACAGTAATATTTCACTTTATCTTCCCCCCAGTACACAGTAATATTTCACTTTCTCTTCCCCCCACCCCAGTACACAGTAATATTTCACTTTATCTCCCCCCCCAGTACACAGTAATATTTCACTTTATCTCCCCCCCCCAGTACACAGTAATATTTCACTTTATCTTTCCCCCCCCAGTACACAGTAATATTTCACTTTATCTTCCCCCCCAGTACACAGTAATATTTCACTTTATGTTCCCCCCCCAGTACACAGTAATATTTCACTTTATCTCCCCCCCCAGTACACAGTAATATTTCACTTTATCTTCCCCCCACCCCAGTACACAGTAATATTTCACTTTATCTTCCCCCCCAGTACACAGTAATATTTCACTTTATGTCCCCCCCCCCCAGTACACAGTAATATTTCACTTTATCTTCCCCCCCAGTACACAGTAATATTTCACTTTATCTTCCCCCCCAGTACACAGTAATATTTCACTTTATCCCCCCCCCCCCCAGTACACAGTAATATTTCACTTTATCTTCCCCCCCAGTACACAGTAATATTTCACATTATGTTCCCCCCAGTACACAGTAATATTTCACTTTATCTTCCCCCCCCAGTACACAGTAATATTTCACTTTATCTTCCCCCCACCCCAGTACACAGTAATATTTCACTTTATCTTCCCCCCCAGTACACAGTAATATTTCACTTTATGTCCCCCCCCCCCCAGTACACAGTAATATTTCACTTTATCTTCCCCCCCAGTACACAGTAATATTTCACTTTATCTCCCCCCCAGTACACAGTAATATTTCACTTTATCCCCCCCCCCCCCCCTAGTACACAGTAATATTTCACTTTATCTTCCCCCCCAGTACACAGTAATATTTCACATTATGTTCCCCCCAGTACACAGTAATATTTCACTTTATCTCCCCCCCCCCAGTACACAGTAATATTTCACTTTATCTTCCCCCCAGTACACAGTAATATTTCACTTTCTCTTCCCCCCACCCCAGTACACAGTAATATTTCACTTTATCTTTCCCCCCCCAGTACACAGTAATATTTCACTTTATCTTCTCCCCCAGTACACAGTAATATTTCACTTTATGTTCCCCCCAGTACACAGTAATATTTCACTTTATCTTCCCCCCCAGTACACAGTAATATTTCACTTTATCTTCCCCCCCAGTACAGTAATATTTCACTTTATCTTCCCCCCCCCCCCAGTACACAGTACTATTTCACTTTATCTTCCCCCCCCCAGTACACAGTAATATTTCACTTTATCTTCCCCCAGTACACAGTAATATTTCACTTTATCTTCCCCCAGTACACAGTAATATTTCACTTTATCTTCCCCCAGTACACAGTAATATTTCACTTTATCTTCCCCCCCAGTACAGTAATATTTGACTTTATCGTCCCCCAGTATACAGTAATATTTCACTTTATCTTCCCCCAGTACACAGTAATATTTAACTTTATCTTCCCCCAGTACACAGTAATATTTCACTTTATCTTCCCCCAGTATACAGTAATATTTCACTTTATCTTCCCCCCCCCAGTACACAGTAATATTTCACTTTATCTCCCCCCCCCCCAGTACACAGTAATATTTCACTTTATCTCCCCCCCCAGTACACAGTAATATTTCACTTTATCTTCCCCCCCCCCCAGTACACAGTAATATTTCACTTTATCTTCCCCCCACCCCAGTACACAGTAATACTTCACTTTATCTTCCCCCAGTATACAGTAATATTTCACTTTATCTTCCCCCCAGTACACAGTAATATTTCACTTTATCTTCCCCCAGTATACAGTAATATTTCACTTTATCTTCCCCCCAGTACACAGTAATATTTCACTTTATCTTCCCCCCACCCCAGTACACAGTAATATTTCACTTTATCTTCCCCCCACCCCAGTACACAGTAATATTTCACTTTATCTCCCCCCCACCCCAGTACACAGTAATATTTCACTTTATCTTCCCCCCACCGCAGTACACAGTAATATTTCACTTTATCTTCCCCACCAGTACACAGTAATATTTCACTTTATCTCCCCCCCCACCCCAGTACACAGTAATATTTCACTTTATCTCCCCCCCCAGTACACAGTAATATTTCACTTTATCTTCCCCCCACCCCAGTACACAGTAATATTTCACTTTTTCTACCCCCCCAGTACACAGTAATATTTCACTTTATCTCCCCCCCAGTACACAGTAATATTTCACTTTATCTTCCCCCCACCCCAGTACACAGTAATATTTTTACTTTATCTTCCCCCCACCCCAGTACACAGTAATATTTCACTTTATCTTCCCCCCCAGTACAGTAATATTTCACTTTATCTCCCCCCCCCACCCCAGTACACAGTAATATTTCACTTTATCTTCCCCCCACCCCAGTACACAGTAATATTTCACTTTATCTTCCCCCCACCCCAGTACACAGTAATATTTCACTTTATCTCCCCCCCCCAGTACACAGTAATATTTCACTTTATCTTCCCCCTTACACAGTAATATTTCACTTTATCTCCCCCCCCCCACCCCAGTACACAGTAATATTTCACTTTATCTCCCCCCCAGTACACAGTAATATTTCACTTTATCCCCCCCCCCCAGTACACAGTAATATTTCACTTTATCTTCCCCCCCAGTACACAGTAATATTTCACTTTATCTCCCCCCCCAGTACACAGTAATATTTCACTTTATCTCCCCCACCCAGTACACAGTAATATTTCACTTTATCTCCCCCCCAGTACACAGTAATATTTCACTTTATCTCCCCCCCAGTACACAGTAATATTTTACTTTATCTCCCCCCCCCCAGTATACAGTAATATTTAACTTTATCTCCCCCCCCAGTACACAGTAATATTTCACTTTATCTCCCCCCCCCCAGTACACAGTAATATTTCACTTTATCTCCCCTCCAGTACACAGTAATATTTCACTTTATCTTCCCCCCCCAGTACACAGTAACATTTCACTTTATCTTTCCCCCCCCAGTACACAGTAATATTTCACTTTATCTCCCCCCCAGTACACAGTAATATTTCACTTTATCTCCCCCCCCAGTACACAGTAATATTTCACTTTATCTTCCCCCCAGTACACAGTAATATTTCACTTTCTCTTCCCCCCACCCCAGTACACAGTAATATTTCACTTTATCTCCCCCCCAGTACACAGTAATATTTCACTTTATCTCCCCCCCAGTACACAGTAATATTTCACTTTATCTCCCCCCCCCCAGTACACAGTAATATTTCACTTTATCTTCCCCCCCAGTACACAGTAATATTTCACTTTATGTTCCCCCCCAGTACACAGTAATATTTCACTTTATCTTCCCCCCCAGTACACAGTAATATTTCACTTTATCTTCCCCCCACCCCAGTACACAGTAATATTTCACTTTATCTTCCCCCCCAGTACACAGTAATATTTCACTTTATGTTCCCCCCCAGTACACAGTAATATTTCACTTTATCTTCCCCCCCAGTACACAGTAATATTTCACTTTATCTTCCCCCCCAGTACACAGTAATATTTCACTTTATCTCCCCCCCCAGTACACAGTAATATTTCACTTTATCTTTCCCCCCCCCCAGTACACAGTAATATTTCACTTTATCTTCCCCCCCAGTACACAGTAATATTTCACTTTATGTTCCCCCCCAGTACACAGTAATATTTCACTTTATCTTTCCCCCCCCAGTACACAGTAATATTTCACTTTATCTTCCCCCCAGTACACAGTAATATTTCACTTTCTCTTCCCCCCACCCCAGTACACAGTAAAATTTCACTTTATCTTTCCCCCCCCCAGTACACAGTTATATTTCACTTTATCTTCCCCCCCAGTACACAGTAATATTTCACTTTATCTTCCCCCCCAGTACACAGTAATATTTCACTTTATCTTCCCCCCCAGTACACAGTAATATTTCACTTTATCTTCCCCCCCAGTACAGTAATATTTCACTTTATCTTTCCCCCCCCAGTACACAGTAATATTTCACTTTATCTTCCCCCCCAGTACACAGTAATATTTCACTTTATCTTCCCCCAGTACACAGTAATATTTCACTTTATCTTCCCCCAGTACACAGTAATATTTCACTTTATCTTCCCCCCCAGTACAGTAATATTTCACTTTATCGTCCCCCAGTATACAGTAATATTTCACTTTATCTTCCCCCAGTACACAGTAATATTTCACTTTATCTTCCCCCAGTATACAGTAATATTTCACTTTATCTTACCCCCCTCCAGTACACAGTAATATTTCACTTTATCTCCCCCCCCCCAGTACACAGTAATATTTCACTTTATCTCCCCCACCCAGTACACAGTAATATTTCACTTTATCTCCCCCCCCAGTACACAGTAATATTTCACTTTATCTCCCCCCCAGTACACAGTAATATTTTACTTTATCTCCCCCCCCCAGTATACAGTAATATTTCACTTTATCCCCCCCCCCAGTACACAGTAATATTTCACTTTATCTCCCCCCCCCAGTACACAGTAATATTTCACTTTATCTCCCCCCCAGTACACAGTAATATTTCACTTTATCTCCCCCCCCCAGTACACAGTAATATTTCACTTTATCTCCCCCCCCCCAGTACACAGTAATATTTCACTTTATCTCCCCCCCAGTACACAGTAATATTTCACTTTCTCTTCCCCCCACCCCAGTACACAGTAATATTTCACTTTATCTTCCCCCCCAGTACACAGTAATATTTCACTTTATCTCCCCCCCAGTACACAGTAATATTTCACTTTATCTCCCCCCCCCCCCAGTACACAGTAATATTTCACTTTATCTTCCCCCCCAGTACACAGTAATATTTCACTTTATGTTCCCCCCCAGTACACAGTAATATTTCACTTTATCTTCCCCCCACCCCAGTACACAGTAATATTTCACTTTATCTTCCCCCCACCCCAGTACACAGTAATATTTCACTTTATCTTCCCCCCCAGTACACAGTAATATTTCACTTTATGTTCCCCCCCAGTACACAGTAATATTTCACTTTATCTTCCCCCCCAGTACACAGTAATATTTCACTTTATCTTCCCCCCCAGTACACAGTAATATTTCACTTTATCTCCCCCCCCAGTACACAGTAATATTTCACTTTATCTTCCCCCCCCCAGTACACAGTAATATTTCACTTTATCTTCCCCCCCAGTACACAGTAATATTTCACTTTATGTTCCCCCCCAGTACACAGTAATATTTCACTTTATCTTTCCCCCCCCAGTACACAGTAATATTTCACTTTATCTTCCCCCCAGTACACAGTAATATTTCACTTTCTCTTCCCCCCACCCCAGTACACAGTAATATTTCACTTTATCTCCCCCCCCCCCAGTACACAGTAATATTTCACTTTATCTTCCCCCCCAGTACACAGTAATATTTCACTTTATGTTCCCCCCCAGTACACAGTAATATTTCACTTTATCTTCCCCCCCAGTACACAGTAATATTTCACTTTATCTTCCCCCCCAGTACAGTAATATTTCACTTTATCTCCCCCCCCCCAGTACACAGTAATATTTCACTTTATCTTCCCCCCCAGTACACAGTAATATTTCACTTTATCTTCCCCCAGTACACAGTAATATTTCACTTTATCTTCCCCCAGTACACAGTAATATTTCACTTTATCTTCCCCCCCAGTACAGTAATATTTCACTTTATCGTCCCCCAGTATACAGTAATATTTCACTTTATCTTCCCCCAGTACACAGTAATATTTCACTTTATCTTCCCCCAGTATACAGTAATATTTCACTTTATCTTCCCCCAGTACACAGTAATATTTCACTTTATCGTCCCCCAGTATACAGTAATATTTCACTTTATCTTCCCCCAGTACACAGTAATATTTCACTTTATCGTCCCCCAGTACACAGTAATATTTCACTTTATCGTCCCCCAGTATACAGTAATATTTCACTTTATCTTCCCCCAGTACACAGTAATATTTCACTTTATCGTCCCCCAGTATACAGTAATATAATATTTCACTTTATCTTCCCCCCAGTACACAGTAATATTTCACTTTATCTTCCCCCAGTACACAGTAATATTTCACTTTATCTTCCCCCCAGTACACAGTAATATTTCACTTTATCTTCCCCCAGTACACAGTAATATTTCACTTTATCTTCCCCCAGTACACAGTAATATTTCACTTTATCTTCCCCCCCCCAGTACACAGTAATATTTCACTTTATCTTCCCCCCCAGTACACAGTAATATTTCACTTTATCTCCCCCCCCCAGTACACAGTAATATTTCACTTTATCTTCCCCCAGTACACAGTAATATTTCACTTTTTCTTCCCCCAGTACACAGTAATATTTAACTTTCTCTTCCCCCCACCCCAGTACACAGTAAAATTTCACTTTATCTTTCCCCCCCCAGTACACAGTTATATTTCACTTTATCTTCCCCCCCAGTACACAGTAATATTTCACTTTATCTTCCCCCCCAGTACACAGTAATATTTCACTTTATCTTCCCCCCCAGTACACAGTAATATTTCACTTTATCTTCCCCCCCAGTACAGTAATATTTCACTTTATCTTCCCCCCCCCAGTACACAGTAATATTTCACTTTATCTTCCCCCCCAGTACACAGTAATATTTCACTTTATCTTCCCCCAGTACACAGTAATATTTCACTTTATCTTCCCCCAGTACACAGTAATATTTCACTTTATCTTCCCCCCCAGTACAGTAATATTTCACTTTATCGTCCCCCAGTATACAGTAATATTTCACTTTATCTTCCCCCAGTACACAGTAATATTTCACTTTATCTTCCCCCAGTATACAGTAATATTTCACTTTATCTTACCCCCCTCCAGTACACAGTAATATTTCACTTTATCTCCCCCCCCCAGTACACAGTAATATTTCACTTTATCTCCCCCACCCAGTACACAGTAATATTTCACTTTATCTCCCCCCCCAGTACACAGTAATATTTCACTTTATCTCCCCCCCAGTACACAGTAATATTTTACTTTATCTCCCCCCCCCAGTACACAGTAATATTTCACTTTATCCCCCCCCCCAGTACACAGTAATATTTCACTTTATCTTCCCCCCCCAGTACACAGTAATATTTCACTTTATCTCCCCCCCAGTACACAGTAATATTTCACTTTATCTTCCCCCCCCCCAGTACACAGTAATATTTCACTTTATCTCCCCCCCCCCAGTACACAGTAATATTTCACTTTATCTCCCCCCCAGTACACAGTAATATTTCACTTTATCTCCCCCCCAGTACACAGTAATATTTCACTTTATCTTCCCCCCAGTACACAGTAATATTTCACTTTCTCTTCCCCCCACCCCAGTACACAGTAATATTTCACTTTATCTTCCCCCCCAGTACACAGTAATATTTCACTTTATCTCCCCCCCAGTACACAGTAATATTTCACTTTATCTCCCCCCCCCCAGTACACAGTAATATTTCACTTTATCTTCCCCCCCAGTACACAGTAATATTTCACTTTATGTTCCCCCCCAGTACACAGTAATATTTCACTTTATCTTCCCCCCACCCCAGTACACAGTAATATTTCACTTTATCTTCCCCCCACCCCAGTACACAGTAATATTTCACTTTATCTTCCCCCCCAGTACACAGTAATATTTCACTTTATGTTCCCCCCCAGTACACAGTAATATTTCACTTTATCTTCCCCCCCAGTACACAGTAATATTTCACTTTATCTTCCCCCCCCCAGTACACAGTAATATTTCACTTTATCTTCCCCCCCAGTACACAGTAATATTTCACTTTATGTTCCCCCCCAGTACACAGTAATATTTCACTTCATCTTTCCCCCCCCCAGTACACAGTAATATTTCACTTTATCTTCCCCCCAGTACACAGTAATATTTCACTTTCTCTTCCCCCCAGTACACAGTAATATTTCACTTTCTCTTCCCCCCACCCCAGTACACAGTAATATTTCACTTTATCTTCCCCCCCAGTACACAGTAATATTTCACTTTATCTCCCCCCCAGTACACAGTAATATTTCACTTTATCTCCCCCCCCCCAGTACACAGTAATATTTCACTTTATCTTCCCCCCCAGTACACAGTAATATTTCACTTTATGTTCCCCCCCAGTACACAGTAATATTTCACTTTATCTTCCCCCCACCCCAGTACACAGTAATATTTCACTTTATCTTCCCCCCCCCCCAGTACACAGTAATATTTCACTTTATCTCCCCCCCCAGTACACAGTAATATTTCACTTTATGTTCCCCCCCAGTACACAGTAATATTTCACTTTATCTTCCCCCCCAGTACACAGTAATATTTCACTTTATCTTCCCCCCAGTACAGTAATATTTCACTTTATCTTTCCCCCCCCAGTACACAGTAATATTTCACTTTATCTTCCCCCCCAGTACACAGTAATATTTCACTTTATCTTCCCCCAGTACACAGTAATATTTCACTTTATCTTCCCCCAGTACACAGTAATATTTCACTTTATCTTCCCCCCCAGTACAGTAATATTTCACTTTATCGTCCCCCAGTATACAGTAATATTTCACTTTATCTTCCCCCAGTACACAGTAATATTTCACTTTATCTTCCCCCAGTATACAGTAATATTTCACTTTATCTTCCCCCAGTACACAGTAATATTTCACTTTATCGTCCCCCAGTATACAGTAATATTTCACTTTATCTTCCCCCAGTACACAGTAATATTTCACTTTATCGTCCCCCAGTACACAGTAATATTTCACTTTATCGTCCCCCAGTATACAGTAATATTTCACTTTATCTTCCCCCAGTACACAGTAATATTTCACTTTATCGTCCCCCAGTATACAGTAATATAATATTTCACTTTATCTTCCCCCCAGTACACAGTAATATTTCACTTTATCTTCCCCCAGTACACAGTAATATTTCACTTTATCTTCCCCCCAGTACACAGTAATATTTCACTTTATCTTCCCCCAGTACACAGTAATATTTCACTTTATCTTCCCCCAGTACACAGTAATATTTCACTTTATCTTCCCCCCCCCCAGTACACAGTAATATTTCACTTTATCTTCCCCCCCCAGTACACAGTAATATTTCACTTTATCTCCCCCCCCCCCAGTACACAGTAATATTTCACTTTATCTTCCCCCAGTACACAGTAATATTTCACTTTTTCTTCCCCCAGTACACAGTAATATTTCACTTTATCTTCCCCCCACCCCAGTACACAGTAATATTTAACTTTATCTTCCCCCCCCCCAGTACTCAGTAATATTTCACTTTATCTTCCCCCCCAGTACACAGTAATATTTCACTTTATGTTCCCCCCCAGTACACAGTAATATTTCACTTTATCTTCCCCCCCCCAGTACACAGTAATATTTCACTTTATCTTCCCCCCCAGTACACAGTAATACTTCACTTTATCTTTTCCCCCAGTACAGTAATATTTCACTTTATCTTCCCCCCCAGTACACAGTAATATTTCACTTTATCTTCCCCCAGTACACAGTAATATTTCACTTTATCTTCCCCCAGTACACAGTAATATTTCACTTTATCTTCCCCCCCCAGTACAGTAATATTTCACTTTATCGTCCCCCAGTATACAGTAATATTTCACTTTATCTTCCCCCAGTACACAGTAATATTTCACTTTATCTTCCCCCCAGTACACAGTAATATTTCACTTTCTCTTCCCCCCACCCCAGTACACAGTAATATTTCACTTTATCTTCCCCCCCAGTACACAGTAATATTTCACTTTATCTCCCCCCCCCAGTACACAGTAATATTTCACTTTATCTTTCCCCCCCCAGTACACAGTAATATTTCACTTTATCTTCCCCCCCAGTACACAGTAATATTTCACTTTATGTTCCCCCCCAGTACACAGTAATATTTCACTTTATCTTCCCCCCCAGTACACAGTAATATTTCACTTTATCTTCCCCCCACCCCAGTACACAGTAATATTTCACTTTATCTTCCCCCCCAGTACACAGTAATATTTCACTTTATGTTCCCCCCCAGTACACAGTAATATTTCACTTTATCTTCCCCCCCAGTACAAAGTAATATTTCACTTTATCTTCCCCCCAAGTACACAGTAATATTTCACTTTATCTCCCCCCCCCAGTACACAGTAATATTTCACTTTATCTTTCCCCCCCCCAGTACACAGTAATATTTCACTTTATCTTCCCCCCCAGTACACAGTAATATTTCACTTTATGTTCCCCCCCAGTACACAGTAATATTTCACTTTATCTTTCCCCCCCCAGTACACAGTAATATTTCACTTTATCTTCCCCCCAGTACACAGTAATATTTCACTTTCTCTTCCCCCCACCCCAGTACACAGTAATATTTCACTTTATCTTTCCCCCCCCCAGTACACAGTAATATTTCACTTTATCTTCCCCCCCAGTACACAGTAATATTTCACTTTATGTTCCCCCCCAGTACACAGTAATATTTCACTTTATCTTCCCCCCCAGTACACAGTAATATTTCACTTTATCTTCCCCCCCAGTACACAGTAATATTTCACTTTATCTTCCCCCCCAGTACAGTAATATTTCACTTTTTCTTTCCCCCCCCAGTACACAGTAATATTTCACTTTATCTCCCCCCCCCAGTACACAGTAATATTTCACTTTATCTTCCCCCAGTACACAGTAATATTTCACTTTATCTTCCCCCCCAGTACAGTAATATTTCTCTTTATCGTCCCCCAGTACACAGTAATATTTCACTTTATCTTCCCCCAGTATACAGTAGTATTTCACTTTATCTTCCCCCCCCCAGTACACAGTAATATTTAACTTTATCTCCCCCCCCAGTACACAGTAATATTTCACTTTATCTTCCCCCAGTACACAGTAATATTTCACTTTATCTCCCCCCCAGTACACAGTAATATTTCACTTTATCTTCCCCCAGTACACAGTAATATTTCACTTTATCGTCCCCCAGTATACAGTAATATTTCACTTTATCTCCCCCCCAGTACACAGTAATATTTCACTTTATCTTCCCCCAGTACACAGTAATATTTCACTTTATCTTCCCCCAGTACACAGTAATATTTCACTTTATCTTCCCCCAGTACACAGTAATATTTCACTTTATCTTCCCCCAGTACACAGTAATATTTCACTTTATCCCCCCCCCCCAGTACACAGTAATATTTCACTTTATCTTCCCCCAGTACACAGTAATATTTAACTTTATCTTCCCCCAGTACACAGTAATATTTCACTTTATCTTCCCCCCAGTACACAGTAATATTTCACTTTATCTTCCCCAGTACACAGTAATATTTCACTTTATCTCCCCCCCCCCAGTACACAGTAATATTTCACTTTATCTCCCCCCCTCACCCCAGCACACAGTAAAATGTCACTTTACACACACACTAATATGCCCTTTCTCCCTACCTGGTCCTGAATCCACCATTGATGAGAGGGGACTCAGGGGAGGGGCGGTGCTGAAGACTGCTGTGAGGGAAGAGAGGAGGTGGGGACAACACTCCTGCCTCCCAGCTTGACATGTGCAGCGGGGAGGAGCAAGACGGACAGGGAAGGGGGGGGGCTCTGACACAGGAGGAGACCGAGGATCCTGTGATCATGCTGCCGGCACGGTGTGACAGGCGCATCAGCAAGGTACAGTAGCAGAGCAGGGAGAGCGCCTTTAGTGCCAGGCGCCGCCCTGCTTTGCAGACCTTGCTGAGTGGCTAGTGCCGGCACTGTTTCAATCCTTTGAAATGCAAATGCAGAAGGAGGTGCATACCATTTTCCCCATCCGGCAGTAGCGGTATAATATGGCCTTGCAGCTAGAGCCATAATTAGACATTTTGGTGCCCTGTGCCAGAAAGGGCACTGGTGCCCCCCTATCCCCCCAGCATTCTATAGGGACAGTGTGCACGGAAGGCGTTCATCCAAAAAAGGGGGTATTGTTTTGCAGGAAAGGGGATTTGGTCACGCCACATATTTGTGCCCCTTATTCATGTTACATCACACAGCAGTGCCACTTATTCACATTACGCCACAGTAGTACACAGTACGGCACACAGTAGTTCAACTTATACACATTGGGGGTCATTCCGAGTTGTTAGCTATATTGCGATTAGTCGCTTACTGCGCATGCGCAAGGTTCGCAGAGTGCATGCGCTTAGTTATTTTACACAAAAGTTAGGTATTTTACTCACGGCCTAACAAGGATTTTTCATCGTTCTGGTGATTGTAGTGTGATTGACAGGAAGTGGGTGTTTCTGGGTGGAAACTTGCCGTTTTCTGGGCGTGTGCGAAAAAACGCTGGCATTTCTGGGAAAAACGCGGGAATGTCTGCAGAAACGGGGGAGTGTCTGGGCGAACGCTGGGTGTGTTTGTGACGTCAAACCAGGAACGAAACTGACTGAACTGATCGCAGTGTAGGAGTAAGTCTCGAGCTACTCAGAAACTGCTAAGAATTTTTTATTCGCAATTCTGCTAAGCTAAGATACACTCCCAGAGGGCGGCGGCTTAGCGTGTGCAATGCTGCTAAAAGCAGCTAGCGAGCGAACAACTCGGAATGAGGGCCATTATGCCACAGTAGTACACAGTACACAATAGTATCCTTATACACAGTATGCCAAACAGTAGTATACCTGCTACTCAGTATGCCACAGTAGTACCCTTTTACCCTTTATATATAGTACGCCACACAGTAGTACCCCTTATACACAGTATGCCACACAGCAGTACTCCTTAGAGTATGCCACACAGTATTACTGGCAATAAAAAACACTAGTCCTGCTGCTAGATCAGACATATATACACTAGTGGCCAAAACTGTGTTAACCTTTTGGAAAATGTGCATTTTTAAAGTTTAACAGCTTTTAGCACTGATATATTTTATTATTCTACCAAAAAGCACACATCACTACAATGGCAGTATAATTTAGAACATAACACAACATAATACAATGAACTTTATAACAAAATGTTACATTTTGAAAACAGTTTTACATACTGAACTGTGGGAAAGTACATTTCTTAGTTTCCCACGATATTCATTAGTAATTAGTTTTGAAGCCTTTTGCTGCAATTATATACCTCCCAACATTTGTGGCTAGGACTCTTGGAGTGCTGATGACGTGCCCGTGTCAGAAAAGGGATGGAGCCTAGGGAAAAGGGGTGGAGCCTCACTGCACTCCCATTTTAGCACTGTGGGGGAATGCCCAGCACTCTCCAAGATGCTGGGCTGCCCACAGGCTCTCTCTGCACTGTGAATAGACACTGTGTGAATGCACACATTATCTATTTTCCCTCTGCTTACCCACTGCTCTGCCTAGTTTGTGCTCCCTCAACTGTCCCCCACCGCCCTACCCCTATCCCACTGCAGGACACTGATGTATTTGCTGTTATTTAAAGGGCCATTAGTCACACAAATTCTTGCCGCACCTTTTGCTGTCATACAACCCCATAGCATAACACTAACAGCATGCTTCACAGTAGGTGTATTGCGCTCAGGTAGCACATTTTCTCCAATTCTCTCTGGAGATAGGGCCTAATTCAGACTTGATCGCTGTGCTGCAAATTACACTGTCCTGCGATCAGATAGTCGCCGACCAGGGGGAGTGAAAATTCGCCCCGTGCAAGTGTGTGAATGCATGTGTACGCTGTGCGAAAATTTCCCTCAGTCTGCAGACAGCTGCAAATCCGTTCGCACCTCACTCACCATCAAATATTTTTTCCAGTCTGTGCTACCTGTGCAGTCTGTGCATAGCCTAAGGCTTACTCCTCCAGTGCGAAAAAATCAGGCTGATCGGGGCCGGAGCTGATGTCAGACACCCTCCCTTAAAAAGTTAAAACACTTGGGAACACCTGAGTATTTCCGGACACTCCCAGAAAATGGTCAGTCACCACCCACAAATGACCTCTTCCTGTCAATCACCATGTAAATGCTCGTGCAATCGAAATTTTTGCACAATTCTGTCGCTGCTGTGTAAGAGTGCTGTGTGCGAAGTTATGCCTACTGCCGTAAAGGTGTGATGCACTTCTTACCGCTAATCTCCTTCAGCTTCCGACCACGGAACCACTTCAGACCGGGAAACACTCCAGTAACCTGGACGCGACGATTCGGCTTTGATACCCAGATGCTGGAGGAAGAGAAACACTGATCACCAAGTATCAACTCTTTTCCGCGACGAGGAAGAGGATACACAGCGATGGCCGCGACTTTCACCGATTAGGTCAAGCTTTTTCAACCAGTGTGCCGTGGCACACTAGTGTGCCGCACCCAGTTGCAAGGTGTGCCGCGGAGCCAGAGCAGCTTCCTGCACCTTCAGAGTGAACTGTTGGCCCGGGCTCTTCTTAGAGGATCAGTCGTGCTCCGGCCATGACCTATGCCTTGAAAACGATGTGATATCATAGGTCACAGCCGCTGCGTCTCACCTCCCAGCCAGCCCACCTGCCTGCATACACATTTTCCAGTTCCCGCCTGCATACACAGCTTTCCTTCCCACCCACATCCACACCTGCCTGACCGCCCGCTGCTCAGTATTCGCAGAACTCCACTATGAACAGCCCCCGCCACTGAGGGACAGGGAGGAGGACAGCTGATAATAATATTTGTTATTTAATTTCTCCTGTGGGGAACAATAAGATTTCAATAGGATTTATGTGGGGAGAATAAGAATTTATGGATTTATGGGGGGAACAATGTGAATAATTCATGTGGGGAGCAATAGGATTTATGTGGGGAGACATGTGATGGATTTATGTGTGGAGCAATAGGATTTATGTGGGGAGCAATGTGATTTTTTTTTCTGTGTAGGCCAATGTATTAGTGGATTTTTTTTTTTACTGTGAGCGCCAATGTGTGTGTTTTGTTTTTTTCTTCTGTGGGGAACTGATGGTGTGCCTTGGCAATTTTAAAATATTGTTCGGTGTACCGCGAGTAAAAAAAGGTTGAAAATCACTGGATTAGGTGAATGTCATCACTGGCCCTAAGGCCTCAGCCACCCAATTGTCACCTATTGGCACTTGCGCACCAGGTGAAAGCGAGCCTCACTAGGCCTAGCAAGGACTCGCGAATCGGCGCCCAACACAGACCAAGACAAACACACAGAGGGGTATACTCACATCGCCACACTTGTCAACTTGCCTGTTGCGGGTCACTGTTCCTGAAGAGAAATTGACAGCAGCCTCCCTACAAACTAGCAGATAGGCTAAACAACTAAACTGGCCTATGCTGCTATGAAACTCTGAACAAATATAATTGGAAAAAGACGGCTGCAAATGTCTTCAGCTAGCAAAACATGCACATTCAAGGAGACACAGTAATGACATATAACAATAAGTTACCGTTACGCTGGTGTTGACAGATCCTTCACGTCGGGCAGACCAACAAATGCCTGTACTTCTTCCCCGGGCGCACGCGCGAATTGGGCGGCCTGTCGTGGACAGCCGTCCACTTCATGTTTACGGGATGGTGGGGTACGTGGAGGCGGGATCGTCTCTCCAAAACCTTCCTACCCTAAATAGAGTACAGGACGTGCAGGCCAGCCAGCCCTACACACCTGACCAACCACTGGCCTCGAGCGAGCTACCGTTCAGCCCACTCGCTGCGGGAACCGAGCCGGAAAGGCTCTGTACTACGTGTTCCCAACCACGAAGATCTTACTATGCCCGTAGTTTAGGTGAAGTTCTTTCCCTGCCCTGGACTGAGCCCAGTCCTAATGCACACCTGACAATGGGAATGAAATATTTGCCTGGTGCAAAGATTCCAAATTCAGATTTATCCCCCTTTATCTGCGACTAACTTGTTCCCGGGCCTAATGCCCATAGGTGCTCAAAGGCCTAGTGCCTGCCTACCAATGGGAGTATAATGTTGGCCTAATGCCAAGATTACATATACCAAAATTGCCCCTTATGATCCTATCTATAACACAGGCCTAGTGCCTGAACGGTGGCCCCAGGCCTAGCGCCTGCCTGATGGGGAAGCGGTAGTCTTGGCCTAACGCTAAGACTACTTATAAATATAGGGACCCCTTTTCTCCTATCCGTGACACAGGCCTAGTGCCTGACTGTAGCCCCAGGCCTACTGCCTGCCTAATTGGGAGCAGTAATCTTGGCCTAACGCCAAGATTACTTATAACGTAGTGGCCCGCTTTCTCCTAACTGCTGTTCAGGCCTATTGTCTGGCTGTGGACACAGGCCTAATGCCTGACAACTCAGGTGGTCTAGGGAGGAGGAAATTCTAAAGAAATGTAGTGTAGGCCCAAGGCCTCCTACCAGGATCGATGGGAGAGGCTGCAGTGGGGAGCTTTGTTTAGCTCTTTTGCTTCCCTCACTGTGCAGCACTCTCCGCCGGTCCTCTGCTGCTGGGCTCCGGGCTCAGCCTCTTCTTTCTTCCGGTGTCCGCCTCTTCCTTCTTCTACCTTCTTCCTTCTCCGCTGTATCTTCTTTCTCCGGCGTCGCCACGTCTTCAGCCGCTGCCGCTCGCCCTTCTCCGTCTTCTGGAGCTCTTCTCTGCTTTGGCTCTGGCGCGCAACTGAGCACCGCCGCCGCCCAGCGCCTAATATAAGATGCTGGGAGGAGGTGGAGCGATGATTGGCCCACCGCGGCGGCTTCCTATTGGACGCCAAGCCGCGAGCCGGGATTGGCTTGCGATTGGTGCCCATTTCAAATCCCAGGGCGCTGATTGGAGGAACCCAGATCCTTCCGGATCCAAGTTCCTCCGTGGTCAGGCCCTGTCGCCATCCCGCATCCCGCTGCCAGCCGCCCACCTCACATTTCTCCCCCCGTTTGTCCTTTGTAGTCCCTACAAAGGAAGACTGTGACCAGATAAAATCCGGGTCAGCATACCGGGGACCAGGCACACCGCGGCTGGAACACTGGGACTGTCTAGGCAAAGGAGATACTGCGGGCCTGGAAACCTTCACATCCTCGAACAGGAGGCGGAACCACCGGCATCCACCAATCTTCGTCCAGTCCAACCGCCCTGGGAGATTGTGATAGTGCCGTCTCTCCAGTAGGTGATGGAGCAGCACTCAGACCGGAGGCACCTTCCCTCTCCGTGGCTTTTGGAAACAAACAAGGACGTAACATGTCCCGATGAAGGGTCTTCAACCGGCCGGTCCCATCCGTCGCTTCCACCTGATAAACCGGACCCTCTTCTGTGATGCGCCTTCGGACAATATAGGGCAGTACCTCCCACCTTTCTGTCAGTTTTCCGCCCGGCCGCGTCATGCGGACCAGCACCCGCTATCCCACGTCTAAGGCTCAGCTCCTCGAGTTCTATTGGGCACATGGTCAGCTATCATCCTCCGAGTCACGTCGTGGGCCACTCTTAAGCGCTGCTGATGTTCCGCGACCCAGTCTGCTGGCAATGAACCCCCTTCTTCACAAAATTCGGGCAAGTGCAGATCTTGCGCCTCACGCCCCGGGCGGCCAAACAGCAAAAAGAAGGGAGAGTAACCGGTGGTGCTGTGAACCCTGTTGTTATAGGTCCACACCAGCTCTGCTACATGCTCTGGCCCCCTCCGTCTCTTGGTGTCTTCCAAGGTCCGCAGCATCTGGAGCAATGTCCGATTGAAATGTTTGAAGGCGCTATTTCCCTGAGGGTGGTACGGAGTGGTACGGGACTTCTGCATCCCATATAGTCGACAAAGCTGTTCCATCAGTCTCCCTTGAAAACAAGCCCCTTGGTCCGAATGTATTCTTTCGGGGCACCCGAACTGCCGGATTAAATGCTCGACAATGGCCTTGGTAGCGGACTCTGCAGTCTGATCTCTGGTAGGGACCACAACCGTGAACTTAGTGAAATGGTCGGTCATGACCAGAGCATATTGATGGCCACTAACGGTTTCCCCAATCAGAAAATAATCAATCATCAACAGCTCAAGGGGACGACTCATCTGAATGGTCTGTACAGGTGCATGCTGATCTTGTGGCTTGACAACTCCACATCTCCGACACTCCCGGCACACTCTCTCCACCAAGGTCAATAACTGAGGGGCATAGAACTGACGCTGTAGCCACTGAAAGGTTTTTTTTATCCCAAAAGTGCTCCGCTATCATGCGCTTCGGTCACCAAAGTCTGGAGTGCTGCTTCGGGCACCACAATCTGTTCCACCATCCTGAGCTCGTGATGCGGATACACCTGCCGACGCCGTGTTCCGGCGCTGACGATTAGCCGGTCCCAACTCCGCAGGACTTTTCGACAATATAGGGTCAGCCGACTCCTCTCCCACTGGCTAGGCCAGTGTCCCTTCTGTTTCCACCTCCGGATGGCACTAAGTCCCGGATCACTCTGCTGCAATGACGCCCATTCTTGTTCCGTGGTCCAGAGCAGAGCAGCACATTCGAATACTTGACGCTTTTTCGTGGATTACAGGACATCCAATTCTGGCCAAGTCCGGGACCTCTGTACTCTCGTCTTCTTTGTCCCCCGAAGTCGGGGGCGGGGGTACAGGAAATCGCAACAATGCATCCGCATTCCCATTACTCTTCCCTGGCCGATAGTGGATTTTATAACTGAATTTTGCCAACCGGGCCACCCAACGCTGCTCCAGAGTGCCCAGTTTCGCAGTTTCCAGATAGGCCAGGGGATTGTTATCAGTGTAGCTCTCCACATGAGTAGCGGTCAGATACTCGGCGAACTTCTCAGTCACTGCCCAGACTACAGCCAACAGTTCCAACTTGAAGGAACTGTAGTTATCCGGGTTCCTCTCTGTTTCCCTCAAACTCCGACTATCATAGGCGATTACTTGTTCTTGGCCGTCTTGTATTTGTGAAAGTACTGCCCCTAGTCCCTGTAGGCTGCCATCGGTACAGAGCAGAAAAGGTTTTTCAAAATCAGCGTATCCCAGAACCGGAGCCTCAGTGAGCATTTTCTTCAGGTGTCGGAACGCCTTCTCTTGTGCCTCACCCCAGGCTATTGCCTGCCTGTTTTTGGTAGTGGGCACTCCTCGGAGCAGAGCGTGCAACGGTTCAGCGATTTTTGCGAAATCTTTGATAAACCGTCGATAATACCCAACCAATCCTAGGAAAGTGCACAGTTTGGTGGTAGTAGTGGGCGTCTTCCACTCCTGAACTGCTGAAATCTTGCCAGGCATAGGGCAGACTCCCTCTCTGGATACAACATGCCCCAAGTACTCCAAGCTTGATTTCAGAAGATGACACGGGGCTTGAGCTTGAGCCCGTACTTCTTCAGATGCTGTAACACCACATCCAGGCACGTCAGATGTTCCTCTAGAGTGGAGGCAAACACGATAATATCATCCAGATATATCAGCAGAGCTTCGAAAATCAAGTCTCCCAAACACCTTTCCATCATCCGCTGGAATGTAGCTGGGGCATTAGTGAGTACAAACGGCATGCGCAAAAACTCAAACAACACCATCTGAGTTGTGAAGGCGGTCTTTTCTTGATCCTGCGTGTTAACCGCCACTTGCCAATACCCACTGGCCAAGTCCAGAGTGGAAAAATACTGAGCATCCCCTAGGGCCGTCAAGGACTCCTCTATCCTAGGCAATGGATAGGCATCTCGAATGGTACAGCTGTTTAACCGCCGATAGTAAACACAGTGTCAAGACTGAGGTTTTGTGAACCCGGTGTTAGTGAAGTCTGTGCGGGCGACTGGAGGATTATATGAATACTACCACTGACCTGGTTTGGGAGTGTTGTGGACTCGGGGTTTCTTCTGGTGACTGGGAAGAGGAACCGCAGCAGAGATGGCTGAATCTAGGTTCTCCTCATGCAGGATTAGGTCGGCAGACAGGAGGCACGCTGAAGGTCTCCTGAAAGACAGAACTGGAAAGGCGCTGATGAATCAGTGAAGATACCAGGTACAACTGTGCTAAAGTGCACTGGGTGCTTGGAGACACTGAGATGCTAGGAGGCGCGGAGGCGCTTGGAGACACTGAGGTACTAGGAGGCACGGAAGTGCTTGGACGCACTGAGGTGCTTGGAGGTACTGGGGTGCGTATAGACACTGGGGTGCGTAAAGACACTGGGGTGCTGGAAGCACGGAGGTGCTGAGGCACGGAGGTACTGAGGCACGAGATGCTGGAGGCACGAGGTGCTGAGGCACAGGGGTGCTGGAGGCACGAGGTGCTGGAGGCACGGAGATGCTGGAGGCACAGAGGTGCTGAGGCACGGGGTGCTGAAAGCACGGAGGTACTGGAGGCACGAGGTGCTGAGTCACGGAGGTGCTGAGGCACAGAGGTACTGAAAGCACGGAGGTACTGGAGGCTCGAGGTGCTGAGACACAGAGTTGCTGGAAGCACGGAGATGCTGGAGGCACGAGGTGCTGAGGCACGGGGGTGCTGAGGCACGGAGATGCTGGAAGCACGAGGTGCTGAGGCACGGAGGTGCTGAGGCACGGAGGTGCTGAGGCACGGAGATACTGAGGCACTGAGGTACTGAGGCACTGAGGTACGGAGATGCTGAGGCACGGAGATGCTAAGGCACGGAGATGCTGCAGGGATACGGGAGCTCTGGAGATCACAACTACAACAGCAGTAAAGATGAACCACGGCAGCTGTGGTTTTCAGTTGAGACTATGGAATATAATACTGTGCCTTTAAGAAGAACCACTGCAGCTGTGCCTTTACTTTGAGACTCGTGGAAATAGTAATCATCAGTGGCAACACAAAAGTAAACCAAACAGGGTAACAAGGAACAGAGTTTTCACAGGAACTAGAGTATAAAGGTTACCTTTAGGGAGCTCAGCTTGAAGACTCACACATAGCTGTGAGTGTGACACAAGGAACTGGCCCAGTTTCTAACTCAGTCTCCCAACTTATACTTCCTGGTCCTTGGTGATTGGAGAGCAGGATTAGGTGATGCAGAGAGTCTCAGACTGGCAGAGGATTGGACAACTCTGGTTCAGGTGAACAGTCACTGTCATGTGACTACTCTAGACTAGGCTGTGATGTAGAATGAGGCCTAGTAGGCCGAGAGAACACTGAAGCCTGAACTTCAGATTACTGAATTCAGCCTCACACAGGAGATCACCACAGGTGGAGCTAATTAACTATTACCTTTCAGGCAGAGAACACAGGAAAACTCATATTGCTGACAAGCTGTTTAACTCAGTGAGAAAAAGACACAGGATCCGGGACAGATGGCAGGGGTAAGTCACCAAATATGAAACCTACAGTCAGGATTGTGACACACAGAATCGGATGGAACCATCCTTCTTCTGTACCAACACAATGGGAGCAGCCCATGGGCTTTTGCTCTCACGAATGACCTGATTGTCCAACATCTGCCGCAACATCTTCTTCACCTCTTGATAGAGTTTGGGTGGGATAGCACGATATCTCTACCGGACAGGGAGACTCTCCCCAGTGCGGATCTCATGCTGCAAATCTTCAGTATACCCGAAGTCCTCCTCATGCCGGGAGAACACCTTCCGTCGTTCCCATAGCATATGCTCCAATTTCTGCACCATAACGGGGCTACACTCATCCAGACAGACATCCACCTGTTCTTGTATGACACGGCCGCACCAATCCGCACTGGGTTCTTCGTCCCTATCCAGGCTCACTGCCATTGACCATGATCCTTGCTCGTCAGCACGCAGTAAGACCTGCTGACCCTCTCAAACTCCATCTCGGGTGACAGCCAATGGTTGCTCCTGCAGGAATTCTCTTTGTCTCGTCCAGTAGATTACAAAGCCGAACCAACACCTTGCCGTCTCTCACTACGGCCAGGGGCCAGGCTAGGATGATCCCCGAGTCTATCCCTAGGTATCCATTGGCTTCCACCATCACCTCGAACTTATCCAGGCGTTGGTGGGTACACACCTCGAGAGGAAGAATTATCTCCTGGCGGGGGGGGGGGGGGGGGGACTCTGTCTGCTGCCGATGACTGGTCCAAATCGACCCCAGTGACTCCTCCAAATTTCCAGCCTCACATATTCTCCCCACCTGCTGAAATGCCTGTTGCACCGGGCGTTGTACACCCAACTCCTTCCAATACTGCGGACCACTTTCCTGGAACAAAATCTTATTGAGGTCTTGTAGGACGGTCATGTCGACAATTACCGGCCCATGACTCAAACCCAAGCTTCCCACAACCAGGATTTCCTTCTTTCCTACTGCTCGCCCACAGATCATGACCTCCATCCATACCACTCCGACAACTGGAAGAGGAAGATTATTGGCAGCCGTAAGGGTAACCCAACTTTCCAACACAGAATCCTTCAGGCGGGAATAGTGCTCCAGGAAACAAGCCTCAGACATGGTGGTGACCTGCGAGCCAGTATCCAGCAGGTACTTCTGCTCTTTTCCCCCAAGACATCCAACCACAACGGGACACTCACCCACTATATCAGCTGAGTCCACTATAGCTGCACCTCCTCCGCTCCTCTCCCCCACGGGTAGTCCCGTCACCGCGAGGGATTCTAGTTTAACGAAGGGTCCTGCCTCGTTTCGGTACATTCCCGGGCGATGTGCCCAAAGTGGTTACAGCGATAGCAACGGGGTCCCCTACCTTCTCTAGGACGAGCACCTCCAACGTTGGTTTGTGGATCCCTGGGCAGCCTGCGCGGCGCCCGATCTTCAGACCCCCCAGGGCCCCTCTGTCTATGAACCTCATCCCGCAACTAGGAGATCTCCTCTTTCATTTCAAGAGTGACTTTGCAGAATGCCGCCTTAAGATCTTGGATACAGGCCTCCAAGGGGTTTGATTCTCTGCTGGCCACTGGAGCCGTCACCGGCGTCAACCATTGTGTGGCCATGGCATAAGGCCCAAAATTGGCGTCGCAATCTCTAGCGACAGCCTCTACTTGAACTTGACGGAAGGTCATTTTCTTGTCGTTGGCAATCTTATCCAACAGGATCTGTCGAATGGGGATACTCCGTAGGCCCAGCGCAAACTGATCTCTCAGCATCATGCTCGGGTTAACCAGTGACCACAGACCTTCTGGGTTGCGCAGAGAGATCTCGCCTAACATCTCTTGGAGCGCATTGGCGAACTGGGGTATAGACTCATCCTCTCTCTGAAATCGGTTGAACAACCGCTGACGCAGTGTCCCAGCAGATGAGGTTTGTGAGTACCTCATCTAATGGCTTCCACTCTTCTTCTGGAACAAGGATAACGGGCTGCCAGGCTTCTCCATCCAATGTATTCAATGACAATTGTAGCTGCATTTCGGGGGGCACCCCATATAGCTGGATGTTTCCGTCAAACCTCTTCTTCCAGTCCTCCAGTGGCATGTTCCGTCTGTCGTACCGAGGGGTATGCGTCAATGCTGGTGCAAAATTGAATTTCCTCCCCGTTTCCGGGGAAGCGTCGTGTTCAGTGTCCGACATCCTGCCAACTACGCCAAATGTAAGAGTGCTGTGTGCGGTGTTATGCCTGCTGCCGTGCAGGTGTGGCGCACTTCTTACCGCTAATCTCCTTCAGCTTCCGACCACGGAACCACTTCGGACCGGGAAACACTCCAGTAACCTGGACGCGACGGTTCGGCCTTGATATTATTATTATTATTATTATCCTTTATTTATATGGCGCCACAAGGGTTCCGCAGCGCCCAATTACAGAGTACATATGCACATAATCAAAACAGGAAAACAGTGACTTACAGTTGAAGACAATATAGGACAAGTACAGGCTAACTAAGCATAACTACACCAGTAAACAACATAGAGATAAGTTCCAGGTGGCCAAAAAACTGCGGGATCTGTGCAGTTGAGGATTATTAAAGTAAGAAAAGGATAAGCACATGAGGGAAGAGGGCCCTACTCGTGAGAGCTTACATTCTAAGGGGAGGGGTACCCAGATTCTGTAGGAAGAGAAACAGTGATCGCCAAGTATCAACTCTTTTCCGCGACAAGGAAGAGGATACACAGGGATGGCCGCGACTTTCACCGATTAGGTGAATGTTATCACTGGCCCTAAGGCCAATTGTCACCTATTGGCACTTGCGCACCAGGTGAAGCGAGCCTCACTAGGCCTAGCGAGGACTCGTGAATCGGCACCCAACACAGACCAAGACAAACACACAGAGGGGTATACTCACATCGCCACACTTGTCAACTTGCCTGTCGTGGGTCTCTGCTCCTGAAGAGAAATTGACAGCAGTCTCCCTACAAACTAGCAGATAGGCTAAATAACTAAACTGGCCTATGCTGCTATGAAACTCTGAACAAATATAATCGGAAAAGGACGGCTGCAAATGTTTTCAGCTAGCAAAACATGCACATTCAAGGAGACACAGTAATGACATATAACAATGAGTTACCTTTACACTGGTGTTGACAGATCCTGCACGTCAGGCCGACCAACAAATGCCTGTACTTCTTCCCCGGGCGCACGCGCGAATTGGGCGGCCTGTCGTGGACAGCCGTCCACTTCAGGTTTACGGGATGGTGGGGTACGTGGAGGCAGGATCGTATCTCCACAACCTTTCCTACCCCAAACAGAGTACAGAACGTTCAGGCCAGCCAGCCCTACACACCCGACCAACCACTGGCCTCGAACGAGCTACCGTACAGCCCACTCACTGCGGGAACAGAGCCGGAAGGGCTCTGTACTATGTGTTCCCAACCACGAAGATCCTACTATGCCTGTAGTTTAGGTGAAGTTCTTTCCCTGCCCTGGACTGAGCCCAGTCCTAATGCACACCTGACAATGGGAATTAAATATTTACCTGGTGCAAAGATTCCAAATTCAGATTTATCCTCCTTTATCTGCGACTAACTTGCGCCCGGGCCTAATGCCCGTAGGTGCTCACAGGCCTAGTGCCTGCCTACCAATGGGAGTATAATGTTGGCCTAATGCCAAGATTACATATACCAAAATTGCCCCTTATGATGCTATCTATAACACAGGCTTAGTGCCTGAACGGTGGCCCCACGCCTAGCGCCTGCCTGATGGGGAAGCGATAGTCTTGGCCTAACGCCAAGACTACTTATAAATGTAGGGACCCCTTTTCTCCTATCCGTAACACAGGCCTAGTGCCTGACTGTAGCCCCAGGCCTACTGCCTGCCTAATTGGGAGCAGTAATCTTGGCCTAACGCCAAGATTACTTATAACGTAGTGGCCCGCTTTCTCCTAACTGCTGTTCAGGCCTATTGTCTGCCTAATACCTGACAACCCCGGTGGTCTAGGGAGGAGGAAATTCTAAAGAAATGTAGTGTAGGCCCAAGGCCTCCTACCAGGATCGGTGGGAGAGGCTGCAGTGGGGAGCTTTGTTTAGCTCTTTTGCTTCCCTCACTGTGCAGCACTCTCCGCCGGTCCTCCGCTGCTGGGCTCCGGGCTCCGCCTCTTCTTTCTTCCGGTGTCCGCCTCTTCCTTCTTCTATCTTCTTCCTTCTCCGCCGTATCTTCTTTCTTTCTTTCTAGTATAAGACGCTGGGAGGAGGCGGAGCGATGACGCTACGGGCTCCCGTTGGTCCACCGCGATGAGCACTGATTGTCCCGCCGCGGCAGCTTCCTATTGGACGCCAAGCCGCGAGCCGGGATTGGCTCGCGATTGGGGCCCATTTCAAATCCCAGGGCGCTGATTGGAGGAACCCGGATCCTTTCGGATCCAAGTTCCTCCGTGGTCAGGCCCTGTCGCCGTCCCACCGCCTGCCGCATTCCGCCGCTAGCCGCCCGTCTCACAGCTGTCCGACGCGCATGTGCATTTCGTTGAATCTGAATTGGGCCCATAGTTCATTCCATCATTACCCAATATTGATATTCTGATTTCGTCACTGTTCCGTTGTTCTTCTGACCAATTAATATGCTTTTTATCCCATTATAATCTTTTCTGTCTTTGTTTCAGATAAAAGTTACTTTTTTTCTTGGAATTCTGGCACTTAACCAAAAATATTGAAGTCTGTGTCAAACAGTCCTGGCACTGGTGTTTATACAACATTTACTTAAATCATTTTGAATTGCCTCAGATGATTTTCTTCTGTCACTCAAACACAGTTTTTCATTCCTTTATCACAGCATGGTGTTATGGATATTTTTCTACCTTTACCAGTTTGGTTATAAATGGACTGAGGGCCTAATTCAGACCTGATCGCAGCAGTAAATTTGTTCTCTAATGGGCAAAACCATGTTGCACTGCAGGGGGGGGGGGGGGGGCAGATATAACACGTGCAGAGAGAGTTAGATTACGGGGGTAATTCAGATCTGATCAATGCTGTGTGTTCTCGAACAGCGTGCAATGAGATCTGAACTGCGCATGGCATGTGAGCCACAATGCTCCGGTGTGTCGCACAACAGCAACAGGCTTTGGCGCCTAGCGACAGGAAGGGGTGAAAAATCTGAATGCACTGGTGTTCACAAGGTGATTGACAGGAAGAAGGCGTTTGTGGGTAGCAACTGACCATTTTACAGGAGTGTCCGGAAAAACGCAGGGATCAGGCGTTTTCAGGGAGGGTGTCTGACGTCAGCTCCGGCCCCGATCAGTAGGATTTCATTGCAGCGGCTGAGTAAGTCCTGGGCTGCGCAGAGACTGCACAAACTGATTTTTCTGCAGCTCTGTACAAAAGCGAACGCACACTTACACAGAGCTTATACCCTCCCATTGTAGGTGGAAACTATCTGATCGCAGGGCAGCAAAAAATGCAGCCCAGCGTTCAGATCTGAATTACCCCCTGGGTGCGTTGTGTTCAAACTGAAATCTTAATTGCAGTGTAAAAATAAAGCAGCCAGTATTTACCCTGCACAGAAACAATATAACCCCCCAAATCTAACTCTCTCTGCACACGTTATATCTGTCACCCCTGCAGTGCACATGGTTTTGCCCATTAGATAACAATTTTGCTGCTGCGATCAGGTCTGAATTAGGCTCCGAGTCTGTTGGTACTTATTCCACAGTTTAAAAATTCCTCCTTTGGTTATGTTGCACTTATATATCCTCAGACATAACCAACTACAAGTCAGGAGTGCATGCTCCTTACACTGTTATCATTTATACAACTTCTCCACCAACCCAGGACCTTACTACCAATACTCAGGGCCGAAACTAGGATTTTTGTCACCCGGGGCAGGGTAGTCATTTGACAACCCCCCCACCCCCCCCCCCCCCCCCCCCCCAAAAAAAAAAAAAAAAGATTTTTTTTTTTACAATAAATAAATAAAAAATAAAAAAACTAAACATTTTAAAATAAATAAATGAATAAAATATTATATATATATATCTCTTTCAGAACTTTTTTACCTGAAAAATTGCCTTTTCTAACATAAATTTCATATCCAGGAAAAAGTGTCCCCATGATTTTACACAGTACGACAGGCAAGTGTCCCCATTTTACACATTGCGGCAGACAGGTGACCCCATTTTACACATTGCGGCAGACAGGTGTCCCCATTTTACACATTGCGGCAGGAAAAAGTGTCCCCATTTTACACATTGCGGCAGGCACGTGTCCCCATTTTACACAGTACGCTGGCAAGTGTCCCCATTTTACACAGTACGACAGGCAAGTGTCCCCATTTTACACATTGCGGCAGACAGGTGTCCCCATTTTACACATTGCGGCAGGAAAAAGTGTCCCCATTTTACACATTGCGGCAGGCACGTGTCCCCATTTTACACAGTACGACAGGCAAGTGTCCCCATTTTACACATTGCGGCAGGAAAAAGTGTCACCATTTTACACATTGCGGCAGGAAAAAGTGTCCCCATTTTACACATTGCGGCAAGAAAAAGTGTCCCCATTTTACACATTGCGGCAGGAAAAAGTGTCCCCATCTTACACATTGCGGCAGACAGGTTCCCATTTTACACATTCCGGCAGGTGGTGGGGAGAGGGAGGGAGAGAGAGAGAGAGAGAGAGAGAGAGAGGGAGGGAGAGGGGCTGACTTACATTTGAAGCGGTTCTCGCCGCTCTTCAGCCGCCTCTCCCTCCTCGTCTGCGCGGCTCACCCTTCTCCCTCCTCCCGAGTGCCCAGCTCGGGGGGGGGCGGGGTTTCGTGGAATGACGCGTTTGCGTCGTGACGTCACGACACAATCGCGTCATTCCGCGAAACCCCGCCCCCCCGTGCTGGGCACTCGGGAGGAGGGAGAAGTGGGTTTCAAAGTACAAAAAAGTGCCGCGGCGCTGCACTGGCGCATAGGGAGAGGGTGTTAGGGGGTCTCGGCGCCCCCTCCAATCCGGCGCCCAGGTCGCCTGCCCCCCTAGCCCCCCCCTAGTTTCGGCCCTGCAATACTGATAGTTTCTTTATTAGCTAAGGGCCTCATTCAGCATCTGTTGCACACATGAATAATCGAGCAATGAGTGATTATCAGCACACTGCACATGAGTACACAACTATAAACAAGTCAGTGCGCACGTGCCAAGTCTGGTTTTTGTGATTGTACATAGGTATCTACGAACACAATAGCAATCTCATTTAGCAACGATAAAAAGAAGGGGAGGGGTTTGCAATTTCTGCGATGTGGGGTGTGTAGTGGGTGTATCGTGGGTATTGTATGCGCCATACAGTGTTGGACTGGAGCATGAAGGGCCCACCGAGGGAATGCTGCTATAGAGGCCCATGCTTAAAGGTGTAGCCAGGTTCCAGTGGGGGTATGGCCAGCTACCACAGAGGTTTGATTAACCATTACATGTTCTGTGCCCCTTGGTAAATATATAATAAACCAAATTATTGTGAAGCATAATGTAACATATGTATAATGCATAAATCTAATGCACTAGGATAGTCTGGAACATGATCCCTAGAGGAGGAGGAGGGCCCACAGGCAGTAGGGCCCACCGGTGGTTTCCCCTGTTCCACTGTGGGCCAGTCCGACCCTGGCGCCATATATGCGAAACAGACTACAGAAATTGTCTATCACTATTGTAAGCAACTGTTGCTTAAACATTTTACATGTGTGGCTTGTGTTTACACCAAGACCCTTAATGCCTGCCTAACATTATTCTGACAGAATAGAACAAGAAACAAATCATCCCAGTTCGTGCTAACATTGATGTATAAAAGCTGCGTTTATTCTCAGAATTTTCAGTGAATGTATTAGAGATGAGCGGGTTCGGTTCCTCGGAATCCGAACCCGCCCGAACTTCAGCTTTTTTTACACGGATCCGAGCGACTCGGATCTTCCCGCCTTGCTCGGTTAACCCAAGCGCGCCCGAACGTCATCATGACGCTGTCGGATTCTCGCGAGGCTCGGATTCTATCGCGAGACTCGGATTCTATATAAGGAGCCGCGCGTCGCCGCCATTTTCACACGTGCATTGAGATTGATAGGGAGAGGACGTGGCTGGCGTCCTCTCCATTTAGATTAGAAGAGAGAGAGTGAGATTGAGACAGAGACACTTGATTTACTGGAGCTTAGGAGTACTAGAGAGTGCAGAGTTTACTAGTGACTGACCACTGACCAGTGACCACCAGTGCAGTTTTATTTAATATAATCCGATCTCTGCCTGAAAAAAACGATACACAGTGACTCAGTCACATACCATATCTGTGCTCAGCCCAGTGTGCTGCATCATCTATGTATAATATCTGACTGTGCTCACACAGCTTAATTGTGGGGGAGACTGGGGAGCAGTTATAGGTTATAGCAGGAGCCAGGAGTACATACATATTATTAAAATTAAACAGTGCACACTTTTGCTGCAGGAGTGCCACTGCCAGTGTGACTGACCAGTGACCTGACCACACTGACCACCAGTATAGTATACTATATTGTGATTGCCTGAAAAAGTTAAACACTCGTCGTGTGACTTGTGTGGTGTTTTTTTATTCTATAAAAAACTCATTCTGCTGACAGACAGTGTCCAGCAGGTCCGTCATTATATAATATATACCTGTCCGGCTGCAGTAGTGATATATATATATATTTTTTATATCATTATTTATCATCCAGTCGCAGCAGACACAGTACGGTAGTTCACGGCTGTAGCTACCTCTGTGTCGGCACTCGGCAGTCCATCCATAATTGTATACCACCTACCCGTGGTTTTTTTTTTCTTTCTTCTTTATACATACTACATCTCATTATCATCCAGTCTATATTAGCAGCAGACACAGTACAGTACGGTAGTCCACGGCTGTAGCTACCTCTGTGTCGGCACTCGGCAGTCCGTCCATAATTGTATACCACCTACCCGTGGTTTTTTTTTCTTTCTTCTTTATACATACTACATCTCATTATCAACCAGTCTATATTAGCAGCAGACACAGTACAGTACGGTAGTCCACGGCTGTAGCTACCTCTGTGTCGGCACTCGGCAGTCCGTCCATAATTGTATACCACCTACCCGTGGTTTTTTTTTCTTTCTTCTTTATACATACTACATCTCATTATCATCCAGTCTATATTAGCAGCAGACACAGTACAGTACGGTAGTCCACGGCTGTAGCTACCTCTGTGTCGGCACTCGGCAGTCCATCCATAATTGTATACCACCTACCCGTGGTTTTTTTTCTTTCTTCTTTATACATACTACATCTCATTATCAACCAGTCTATATTAGCAGCAGACACAGTACAGTACGGTAGTCCACGGCTGTAGCTACCTCTGTGTCGGCACTCGGCAGTCCGTCCATAATTGTATACCACCTACCCGTGTTTTTTTTTTCTTTCTTCTTTATACATACTACATCTCATTATCAACCAGTCTATATTAGCAGCAGACACAGTACAGTACGGTAGTCCACGGCTGTAGCTACCTCTGTGTCGGCACTCGGCAGTCCGTCCATAATTGTATACCACCTACCCGTGGTTTTTTTTTCTTTCTTCTTTATACATACTACATCTCATTATCATCCAGTCTATATTAGCAGCAGACACAGTACAGTACGGTAGTCCACGGCTGTAGCTACCTCTGTGTCGGCACTCGGCAGTCCATCCATAATTGTATACCACCTACCCGTGGTTTTTTTTTCTTTCTTCTTTATACATACTACATCTCATTATCAACCAGTCTATATTAGCAGCAGACACAGTACAGTACGGTAGTCCACGGCTGTAGCTACCTCTGTGTCGGCACTCGGCAGTCCGTCCATAATTGTATACCACCTACCCGTGGTTTTTTTTTCTTTCTTCTTTATACATACTACATCTCATTATCAACCAGTCTATATTAGCAGCAGACACAGTACAGTACGGTAGTCCACGGCTGTAGCTACCTCTGTGTCGGCACTCGGCAGTCCATCCATAATTGTATACCACCAACCCGTGGTTTTTTTTTCTTTCTTCTTTACACATACTACATCTCATTATCAACCAGTCTATATTAGCAGCAGACACAGTACAGTACGGTAGTCCACGGCTGTAGCTACCTCTGTGTCGGCACTCGGCAGTCCATCCATAATTGTATACTAGTATCCATCCATCTCCATTGTTTACCTGAGGTGCCTTTTAGTTGTGCCTATTAAAATATGGAGAACAAAAATGTTGAGGTTCCAAAATTAGGGAAAGATCAAGATCCACTTCCACCTCGTGCTGAAGCTGCTGCCACTAGTCATGGCCGAGACGATGAAATGCCAGCAACGTCGTCTGCCAAGGCCGATGCCCAATGTCATAGTACAGAGCATGTCAAATCCAAAACACCAAATATCAGTAAAAAAAGGACTCCAAAACCTAAAATAAAATTGTCGGAGGAGAAGCGTAAACTTGCCAATATGCCATTTACCACACGGAGTGGCAAGGAACGGCTGAGGCCCTGGCCTATGTTCATGGCTAGTGGTTCAGCTTCACATGAGGATGGAAGCACTCAGCCTCTCGCTAGAAAACTGAAAAGACTCAAGCTGGCAAAAGCACCGCAAAGAACTGTGCGTTCTTCGAAATCCCAAATCCACAAGGAGAGTCCAATTGTGTCGGTTGCGATGCCTGACCTTCCCAACACTGGACGTGAAGAGCATGCGCCTTCCACCATTTGCACGCCCCCTGCAAGTGCTGGAAGGAGCACCCGCAGTCCAGTTCCTGATAGTCAGATTGAAGATGTCAGTGTTGAAGTACACCAGGATGAGGAGGATATGGGTGTTGCTGGCGCTGGGGAGGAAATTGACAAGGAGGATTCTGATGGTGAGGTGGTTTGTTTAAGTCAGGCACCCGGGGAGACACCTGTTGTCCGTGGGAGGAATATGGCCGTTGACATGCCTGGTGAAAATACCAAAAAAATCAGCTCTTCGGTGTGGAAGTATTTCACCAGAAATGCGGACAACATTTGTCAAGCCGTGTGTTCCCTTTGTCAAGCTGTAATAAGTAGGGGTAAGGACGTTAACCACCTCGGAACATCCTCCCTTATACGTCACCTGCAGCGCATTCATAATAAGTCAGTGACAAGTTCAAAAACTTTGGCCGACAGCGGAAGCAGTCCACTGACCAGTAAATCCCTTCCTCTTGTAACCAAGCTCACGCAAACCACCCCACCAACTCCCTCAGTGTCAATTTCCTCCTTCCCCAGGAATGCCAATTGTCCTGCAGGCCATGTCACTGGCAATTCTGACGAGTCCTCTCCTGCCTGGGATTCCTCCGATGCATCCTTGCGTGTAACGCCTACTGCTGCTGGCGCTGCTGTTGTTGCTGCTGGGAGTCGATGGTCATCCCAGAGGGGAAGTCGTAAGCCCACTTGTACTACTTCCAGTAAGCAATTGACTGTCCAACAGTCCTTTGCGAGGAAGATGAAATATCACAGCAGTCATCCTGCTGCAAAGCGGATAACTGAGGCCTTGACAACTATGTTGGTGTTAGACGTGCGTCCGGTATCCGCCGTTAGTTCACAGGGAACTAGACAATTTATTGAGGCAGTGTGCCCCCGTTACCAAATACCATCTAGGTTCCACTTCTCTAGGCAGGCGATACCGAGAATGTACACGGACGTCAGAAAAAGACTCACCAGTGTCCTAAAAAATGCAGTTGTACCCAATGTCCACTTAACCACGGACATGTGGACAAGTGGAGCAGGGCAGGGTCAGGACTATATGACTGTGACAGCCCACTGGGTAGATGTATGGACTCCCGCCGCAAGAACAGCAGCGGCGGCACCAGTAGCAGCATCTCGCAAACGCCAACTCTTTCCTAGGCAGGCTACGCTTTGTATCACCGCTTTCCAGAATACGCACACAGCTGAAAACCTCTTACGGCAACTGAGGAAGATCATCGCGGAATGGCTTACCCCAATTGGACTCTCCTGTGGATTTGTGGCATCGGACAACGCCAGCAATATTGTGTGTGCATTAAATATGGGCAAATTCCAGCACGTCCCATGTTTTGCACATACCTTGAATTTGGTGGTGCAGAATTTTTTTAAAAACGACAGGGGCGTGCAAGAGATGCTGTCGGTGGCCAGAAGAATTGCGGGACACTTTCGGCGTACAGGCACCACGTACAGAAGACTGGAGCACCACCAAAAACTACTGAACCTGCCCTGCCATCATCTGAAGCAAGAAGTGGTAACGAGGTGGAATTCAACCCTCTATATGCTTCAGAGGTTGGAGGAGCAGCAAAAGGCCATTCAAGCCTATACAATTGAGCACGATATAGGAGGTGGAATGCACCTGTCTCAAGTGCAGTGGAGAATGATTTCAACGTTGTGCAAGGTTCTGATGCCCTTTGAACTTGCCACACGTGAAGTCAGTTCAGACACTGCCAGCCTGAGTCAGGTCATTCCCCTCATCAGGCTTTTGCAGAAGAAGCTGGAGACATTGAAGGAGGAGCTAACACGGAGCGATTCCGCTAGGCATGTGGGACTTGTGGATGGAGCCCTTAATTCGCTTAACAAGGATTCACGGGTGGTCAATCTGTTGAAATCAGAGCACTACATTTTGGCCACCGTGCTCGATCCTAGATTTAAAACCTACCTTGGATCTCTCTTTCCGGCAGACACAAGTCTGCTGGGGTTGAAAGACCTGCTGGTGAGAAAATTGTCAAGTCAAGCGGAACGCGACCTGTCAACATCTCCTCCTTCACATTCTCCCGCAACTGGGGGTGCGAGGAAAAGGCTCAGAATTCCGAGCCCACCCGCTGGCGGTGATGCAGGGCAGTCTGGAGCGACTGCTGATGCTGACATCTTGTCCGGACTGAAGGACCTGACAACGATTACGGACATGACGTCTACTGTCACTGCATATGATTCTCTCAACATTGAAAGAATGGTGGAGGATTATATGAGTGACCGCATCCAAGTAGGCACGTCACACAGTCCGTACTTATACTGGCAGGAAAAAGAGGCAATTTGGAGGCCCTTGCACAAACTGGCTTTATTCTACCTAAGTTGCCCTCCCACAAGTGTGTCCTCCAGAAAGAGTGTTTAGTGCCGCCGCTCACCTTGTCAGCAATCGGCGTACGAGGTTACATCCAGAAAATGTGGAGAAGATGATGTTCATTAAAAT